>NC_089709.1:2262621-2562621 GCF_031753505.1 Anomalospiza imberbis
AGAAGAGAAGAGAAGAGAGAAGAGAAGAGAAGAGAAGAGAAGAGAAGAGAAGAGAAGAGAAGAGAAGGTGCCCTGGTTCACAAGAGGAAGAAGACAACATGAACAACCAGGAGCATTGGCTGGGAGCCACTGGGTGCCATCCAGCCCCTCTGACCTTCCCTGGGAGCTGGGTCCCCCGGGGACAGCAGAGTCCAGCCTGGCCTGGAGAGCACAGATGGGCTCAGCCCAAGCGCTGGCTGCAGCGGGCAGGGAGGTGGTGCCAGCACCGGGGCCGTGTGCCCGTGGTGCCACCGTGAGAAACCTCAGGGAGGGTTTGGTCAGGAAACCTCAGCGGGTGTTTGGTCAGGAGAGAGGTGCTGAGGGAGGTGAGGGAGCAAGCAGGGCACACGGGTGTGCTCGTGCTGCTGCAGGTGCGCACACGCGTGTGCGTGCGCTCGTGCACGTGTGCCCTGCCAGGGGTGGCTTGTGGAGGGAGCTGAGGTCAGCGAGCAGGGAGGGACAACCCGGAGCACACAAAGCCCGGGGCAGAGGGGGAGGGAAGGAGCAGGACGGCTTCTTTGCCATTCAGCTCACGCCGGAGGCTCCCCCGTGCGCGGGCTGGGAAAAGCAGGGCTGACCAAAGCAGCCATTATGTCCCGTGCCTCTCTCAGGCTGCCGGGCACAAAGGGCTCTCACCGCTGGGCTGGGGACCAGTGCGGAAAGGAGAGCCCAGTGGCCAGCACTGCCATCACCCAGCCCTCTCTGGGGAGCAGCACAGGGAGTGACAGACACATCGTGGGGGTCTCTGGGTGTCCTCGCAGTCTTGCTGCTCTTGCAGCCGCCCAGAGAGGAGGCTGATGCTGGGAATGTGGGGAAATGTCCCTGCCAGCTGCACTGCTCCAATACCCCCTCACTCCTCTGCAGAGGCTCCTTGGGGCTCCTCAGCCTCCCGTGCCAGGGATGCATCGTGCCATTGCCTGGGGACAGAGCAGCCTGAGGCTCGGAGCAGTTTGTAATGTATGAGCTCTTTGTGCTGTATTGATTTCAGCAGCCACAGAAGCAGCTTGGGCCAGGTGCTGTGGCTGGCTGCAGGGGCAGCCTGACAGGATGCTGCCCTGGTCATCTGTGTCCCTCCTCAAGCTGTGCTCCCAAAGTGTGCCCAGGGGAGCACTGCTCTGGGGAGAGGGTGTGAGTCCAGCCCTGCGTTCCCCACACTGTGTAGGCACACCCCAGCACCAATTACCACGGATGGGCAGCCCCTGGAGCCATGGTCATACAGCCCTGGCACCACACACTGTGGGTGCAGAGCCTCTGGCAGCTCACACCATGGAGGCACAGCCCCTGGAACCCTGACACCATGGACACACAGCCCCCTGGCACCACGGATGTACAACCCTGGCAGCTCAAACCGTGGAGGCACAGCCCCTGGAACCTGGCACCACACACCACGGATGTACAGTCCCTGGAGCTATGGTCATACAGCCCTGGCATCACACACTGTGGATGTACAACCCTGGCACCACGGATGTACAACCCTGGCACCACACCCCACGTCTACAGAGTCCCTGACACCACACACCACGGATGTACATCCCTGGCAGCTCACGCCATGGGTACACAGCCCCTGGAACCCTGGCACCACACACCACGGATGTACAGCCCTAGAGCCATGGTCATACAGCCCTGGCATCACACACCATGGACACAGAGCCCCTGGCACCACAGATGTACATCCCTGGCAGCTCATGCCATGGGTACACAGCCCCTGGAACCTGGCACCACACACCACGGATGTACAGTCCCTGGAGCCATGGTCATACAGCCCTGGCATCACACACTGTGGATGTACAACCCTGGCACCACAGATGTACAACCCTGGCACCACACCCCACGTCTACAGAGTCCCTGACACCACACACCACGGATGTACATCCCTGGCAGCTCACGCCATGGGTACACAGCCCCTGGAACCCTGGCACCACACACCGTGGATATACAGCCCCTGGAGCCATGGTCATACAGCCCTGGCATCACACACCATGGACACAGAGCCCCTGGCACCACGGATGTACATCCCTGGCAGCTCACGCCATGGGTACACAGCCCCTGGAACCCTGGCACCACACACCACGGATGTACAGCCCCTGGAGCCAGGGTCATACAGCCCTGGCATCACACACCATGGACACAGAGCCCCTGGCACCACGGATGTACATCCCTGGCAGCTCACGCCATGGGTACACAGCCCCTGGAACCCTGGCACCACACACCACGGATGTACAGCCCCTGGAGCCATGGTCATACAGCCCTGGCATCACACACCATGGACACAGAGCCCCTGGCACCACAGATGTACATCCCTGGCAGCTCACGCCATGGGTACACAGCCCCTGGAACCCTGGCACCACACACCACGGATGTACAGCCCCTAGAGCCATGGTCATACAGCCCTGGCATCACACATCGTGGGTATAGAGCCTCTGGCAGCTCACACCATGGATGTACACAGAGCCCCTGGAACCATGGATGTACAACCCTGGCACCACGGATGTACATCCCTGGCAGCTCACGCCATGGGTACACAGCCCCTGGAACCCTGGCACCACACACTGTGGGTGCAGAGCCTCTGGCAGCTCACACCATGGATGCACAGTCCTTGGAACCATGGTCATACAGCCCTGGCACCACACACCAAGGACACACAGCCCCGGGCACCATGAATGTACAACCCTGGCACCACACCCCATGGGTACAGAGTCCCTGGCATCACACACCATGGACACAGAGCCCCTGGCACCACGGATGTACATCCCTGGCAGCTCACGCCATGGGTACACAGCCCCTGGAACCCTGGCACCACACACCGTGGATATACAGCCCCTGGAGCCATGGTCATACAGCCCTGGCATCACACACCATGGACACAGAGCCCCTGGCACCACGGATGTACAACCCTGGCAGCTCAAACCGTGGGTACACAGCCCCTGGAACCCTGGCACCACACACCACGGATGTACAGCCCCTGGAGCCATGGTCATACAGCCCTGGCATCACACACCATGGACACAGAGCCCCTGACACCACGGATGTACATCCCTGGCAGCTCACACCATGGGTACACAGCCCCTGGAACCCTGGCACCACACACCACGGATGTACAGCCCCTAGAGCCATGGTCATACAGCCCTGGCATCACACATCGTGGGTATAGAGCCTCTGGCAGCTCACACCATGGATGTACACAGAGCCCCTGGAACCATGGATGTACAACCCTGGCATCACGAATGTACATCCCTGGCAGCTCACGCCATGGGTACACAACCCTTGAAACCCTGGCACCACACACTGTGGGTGCAGAGCCTCTGGCAGCTCACACCATGGATGCACAGTCCTTGGAACCATGGTCATACAGCCCTGGCACCACACACCAAGGACACACAGCCCCGGGCACCATGAATGTACAACCCTGGCACCACACCCCATGGGTACAGAGTTCCTGGCATCACACACCATGGATATGCAGCCCCTGGAACCATGGATGTACAACCCTGGCAGCTCACCCCAGGGGTACAGAGTCCCTGGCACCACGGATGTACAACCCTGGCAGTTCACACCATGGACACACAGCCCCTGGCACCACGGATGTCCAAACCTGGCACCACACCCCATGGGTACAGAGTCCCTGGCACCATACACCATGGATGCAGAGCCCCTGGAACCATGGATGCACATCCCTGGCACCACACACCATGGATGCAGAGCCCCTGGAACCATGGATGTACATCCCTGGCACCACACATCACGGGTGTATAGCCCACAGCACAAGGCACTATGCATGTATAGTTCCTAACACCAAAAAAACCACCCCTGGCACCACACCCCATGGGCATCGACCATCCAGTGCAGACCACAAACGTTCCCTTCCCAGCAGGAGCAGCCGAAGCTGGAGTGCCCAGGAGCTGGCCAGTGGTGCCAGGGCCAAGGCAGGGGCTTTCTGTGTTCCAGACAGATATTTTGAATGCAGCCCCATGGTTCTGGACCAAGGGACAAAACCCTCCAGCGTGGCAGCCGTGGCCAGGCTCCAGTACGGGGGTTGGTGCCACCCCCTGGGCAGCCAAGCGAGGAAGGCTTTTGTCACTGGCACCTTTTCTTCCAGTCCCCAAGGCGCCGTGGTGGCGGGGACAGCAGCCCTGAAGTCCTGGGGAGGAAATCCAAGTGATAAAATTCCACAGGAATTGGGCAAGCTGGAATATCTGCTCTCCTCCTGTGCCCATCCCTGACTGTGTGCTGGCACTGGGAATGGGGTGTGGAAAGGTTAAACCCAGTTTCAGCCTGCCCATGGGTGATCGCCCCAGGTCCTGGAGTCCCATGATGGCAAGAGACTCTCAGAAGACGTCAAGTTTGGGGTTTGGGGTTGGATTTTTGCGCTGGCAATTTTTCCTGTTTTGCCACAAATGGAAAATCTTTCAACCCACAAGTTCTGAGGGAAAAGCTGAGAGCAGGGCTAGGGAAGAGCAGCCAAAAAAGGTTGAATGGTTATAATGGCAGCAGCTCGAGTGAGCTCAATTGTCCCAGAGACCTCAGAGCTCAGGAGCTGCCGGGATCAGACACACACACAGCCACGCACGTGGCAGGGCCAGCTAACCTCCATTTCCGTGGGAAACCAGGTGGAAAATGGAGCTGAAATCTATTTTGGGACAGGACTGATCTTCCTTTCTCCCCTGAGCTCGGCCCTGCTTTCAGAGCTGGCTCCTTGAACACGGCACCTGCAGGATTTGGGGCTACAGCACCTGGTCCGGGGCTCAGCACAGGAGGTGCTGCTAGCGGATGTCCCTTTTCATCTCCGGAGAGGGGATTTCTCCTCCGCGGCCGCTGTCCCCTCCACGTGATGGTTGCTCATGCCGGCTCCCAAGGTGCCCTGCCAGCCCGCAGCGAGCTGGAGGAGGAGGGAGCGGAGCGGTGGCTTTCCAGGGATGCTCAGCTGCAGAATGAGTCAGCAGCCTCCGGCACAGCCTGGCCCCGCTCCAACCCCGTCCCCACCAGCAAAGGGCTCCGGACGCGCCGCTGCCGCCCCGGCCCCGCAGCCCCGGCCGCGCTTCGCTCGTGGCCGCTCCGTGCCCGTCCCCCCGGAGCTGCAAAAGCGGCGCTGCCTCCAGGATCCGTCCCCACCCCCGCGGGCGGGTGGGGTGCTGCCCTCGGAGGGGTCCCCGGTGGGAGCGGGGCCGTGCCAGGCACATGCCAGCGCAGGGATGCGCGGGCAGCGCCCGGCGGGCTCTTGGCAGCGGCTGCTGGCAGAGCTCAAAGGCCGGAAGCAGGTGGGGAGAAGGGGGGTTCCCTGCAGCTGCCAGGATCCCTCGCCCCCCGAGCAGGGAGAAAGGGACTCCTTGTTGCAGGGGGGTCCGGGAGAGCGCGGGGAGGGTCCCTAGGGAGATTCAGCCCCGCACGGAGGAGCGGGGGCGAGGGGGGAGCAGACCCCGCAGGAGCCGCCAGGGACACACCAGCACGTGTACCCCTGGGTAAGTGTGTCACACGCACACGTGAAAGGTTTGCACACCCATCCCCGCCTTCCCAGGCTCTGGCGGGGAAACTGAGGCACGAGGTGGGGCAGTAATGCGGGGTGGAGGGTGGGGGTCCCTGATTTCAGCACTGCAGCTCAGGTGGGAGCCAGCCCCACTGCCAAATTCGCATCTCCCCCCTCCCAGCACAACATCCCCCCATCTCCCAGTCTCCCCAGTCTAAAGCCATTCCCTGAAATATCCTGCGCACCCTCTCCCTGCCGTGCCTGAGCCCAGAAGCTGCAAAAGGCTCCGGGCTGGGCAGAGGGAGGATTCTCCCACCCCCCGGGCGGCCAAAAGGAAGAGCAACAGGTTCTGGGTTGGGCTGAGATAGGAGAAGTCGGCGAGACAGGAGCAGAGGTCCCTGGCAGAGGGATGCTCAAGGGCAGCCCCTTCATCCTGGGGACGAAATGCTCGGGCTGCGGGAGGGGAAGAGGGCTGCAGGAAAATTCCCTCTCCCCGGGACACCCCCCGGGGGTCACAGCGGGGCTGATCGGTTGGAAAAGCCATGAAAATCCTGAACAATTTCCCCCCGGCCCCTCCTGCCTCCCGCACTGGGACACCAGCAGAGAGAGCTGGGGGAGGACAGGGAGAGCCCCTACAGTCATCCCAAACCTTGGGCTCTGCCCCAGCCCACCGGGACCGGGCAGCTTTGCCCCTAAGCCCAGCCCACCCCCACGGGGAGCAGCGACACGAGCGGGAAGGAGTGGGGGGAGCCGGATCCCTCCCCAGCTCCGTGCCTCGGTTTCCCTTTGCGCTGCTACCCTGACTGCAGCCTCCTTGGGACGAGGACCAGACACTCTGCAGGACAAACGGAACACACCAGCCCCATCCTGGATCCCTGGCCCCTCTCCCAAAACGAGGTTCCTGTGGGACCAGCTGCTGAAACAGCCCGGAAAATTCCCTTTTTGCCAAACCGCTCGGAGCCCCGCTGCTGGAGGGGCTGCGGGCCGGGCTGGGCTCCAGGCTGCAGCAGCCGGGCAGCACCGAAGTCCTTTCTCCTTCCAACTTCGCAAGAGCCCCCCCAGCCCCCGCTGTGCCTCCGGCGCTGCGGAGCCGCTCCGAGCTTCCCCCTTTAGCAAAAACTGGCGGCGCGGTGCCGCGCTCGGGAGGGTCGGTGACAAGGACAAACCTCCCCGAAGCGGCACCCGCAGCCCCGAGCTGCAGGGCAGGACGATGCCGTGCGCCCCCCGCGCCCGCATCCCGCGGGGAAAAGCCCCGGGACAGCTCTGGGCATCCCCGCGCCGGCTCAGGAGGCGAAACGCGATATGGGAGCGGAAAGCGCACTACGGCAGCGCCCGGCCCGGGGCACCGGCGACCCCCGGCGCTCCCCGCAGCCCACCTGGCTCCGTGCGTGGCGGCAGCCCCGCGCCGGGGGCCGCTCTGTGCGGCGGGGGAACGGCAGCGCCGGCGGGGGCTCCCCTGGCCCGGGGTCCCGGCGTGGGGCTGAGCTGCGGCTCCTCCGGGGCAGCGCGGGCAGCGGGCGGCAGCAGGTTGGCAGGAGGGCTGCGAAGGAGCTGCACCAGGCATAAGTGCAGGCACCGAGAAAAGAGGCTTCTCTGTGTGTGTCCGTGTCCTCCACTCTGCTTTTTTTTTTTTTTTTTTTTTTTTTTTTAATCCCTTCCCCTTTCCCTCCTCCTTTTATATTTATTCCTTCCCCTAATTAAGAAGGGAAAAAAAAAAAAAAAAAAAAGATACTACCGTGTTGGCAGGCTCCTCGTCCCTCCCCGTCCCTCCCTCCTGGCAGCTGGCAGAGCCCGCACGAGAGGAGGATGCTCAGCCCGGCCACGGTGTTAACCCAATGCAGCAGAAGTGGGGGAGCAGAGGATGGGGGTGTCCCCAGCACGGACCCCGCCGTGGCACGGGAATGCCCTTGGGGTGGTTATTACTGGGATTTGGCAGCTTCAGCTGGGCGGGGAGGGGGCCGCGGGCGGGGGTCCCGGTAGCCAGCAAAGGCTTTGTCATGCAAAAGCTTCTTTTGCTGCGGGGCCGAGGTGCGTGGAGGCACCCCTGGAGGAACCCAGGGGCTTTGCCAGCCCCGAAAGGGCGGTGGGGGCAGCCAGACCCGACCTGCCAGCACAGCACTCACAGCCAAGTTCGGTCCGGCACAGAGATGCCGTGCCTCAGTTTACCCACCCGCACCCGCGTCAGGGCCAGGATAATTTATGCATCTTTAGGCTGCAATGCCTAAAATCTCTGCTCCTGCAGGGATCTTGGGGACCTGGGCACCCAGTGGGGTCTGGTGGCAGCTGGCACACCCCATGTGCGGACTCAAGCCCCTTGGCAGAAGGGCAGCACCCCGGAGCTGGCACCGGGGATTTTTTTAAGCAGATCTCGCTGAAACTTTCCCTGGCACGGAGCATTCCCTGCCCGGGGGGGCGGCGCGGAGCCTGCCAGGGAATTGCTCGGGTGAGTTTGCAGAGAGCCACAGCTCCTGAGCAGAATTAATCATTTGTCGCCCTGGGAAATAATTGCAGGCGGCAGAGTCGGCCTCGGTAGTGGAGCAGTTCGGGGGGGGAATGTCCAGTGGGTGATGCTCGGACACTCACACCGCAGGGCTGGACACTCACAGGGCTGGACACTCACAGTGTGGACACTCACACTCACACTCACACCACAGGGCTGGACACTCACACTCACACTCACACTCACAGGGCTGGACATTGACAGTGCTGGACACTCAAACTCACACTCACACTCACACCACAGGGCTGGACACTCACAGGGCTGGACACTCACACTCACACTCACACACTCACACTCACACCACTGGGCTGGACACTCACAGGGCTGGACACTCACAGTGTGGACACTCACACTCACACTCACACCGCAGGGCTGGACACTCACAGGGCTGGACACTCACACTCACACTCACACACTCACACTCACACCACAGGGCTGGACACTCACAGGGCTGGACACTCACACTCACACTCACACTCACACTCACACTCACACCACTGGGCTGGACACTCACAGTGCTGGACACTCACACTCACACTCACACTCACACTCACACTCACACCACAGGGCTGGACACTCACAGGGGTGGACACTCACAGTGTGGACACTCACACTCACACTCACACTCACACTCACACCACTGGGCTGGACACTCACACTCACACTCACACTCACACTCACACCACAGGGCTGGACACTCACAGTGCGGGACACTCAAACTCACACTCACACTCACACTCACACCACAGGGCTGGACACTCACAGGGCTGGACACTCAAACTCACACTCACACTCACACTCACACCACAGGGCTGGACACTCACACTCACACTCACACTCACACTCACACCACAGGGCTGGACACTCACAGGGCTGGACACTCAAACTCACACTCACACTCACACTCACACCACTGGGCTGGACACTCACACTCACACTCACATTGACGCTGCTCAGGCACACTCACACTCGCACTCGCACTCACACTCACACTCACACTCACACTCACACCACTGGGCTGGACACTCACACTCACACTCACACTCACACTCACATTGACGCTGCTCAGGCACACTCACACTCGCACTCACACTCACACTCACACTCACACTGCTCAGACACACTCACACTCACACTCACACTCACATTGATGCTGCTCAGACACACTCACACACGCACTCACACTCGCACTCGCTGCTCAGACACGCTCGCACTCACACTCACACTCACACTGCTCAGACACACTCACACTCACACTCACATTGATGCTGCTCAGACACACTCACACTCACACTTGCACTCACACTGCTCAGACACACTCGCACTCACACTCACGCTCACATTGATGCTGCTCAGACACACACTCACTCTCACACTCACTCTCACACTTGCACTCACACTCACACTGCTCATACACACTTGCACTCACACTCACACTCACACTGCTCAGACACACTCACACTCACACTCGCACTCACACTCACACTCACTCTCACACTCACACTCACACTCACGCTGCTCAGACGCACTCACACTCACTCTCACACTCACTCTCACACTCACACTCACGCTGCTCATACACACTAACACTCGCTCTCACACTCACACTCACGCTGCTCAGACACACTCACACTCACACTCACTCTCACACTCGCACTCACACTGCTCAGACACACTCACACTCACACTCACATTGACGCTGCTCAGACGCACTCACACTCACTCTCACACTCACACTCACACTCACGCTGCTCACACTCTCACTCTCGCTGCTCACACTCACACTCACACTCGCACTCACACTACTCAGACACACTCACGCTGCTCAGACACACTCACTCTCACACTCACACTCACGCTGCTCAGACACACTCACACTCACACTCACACTCTCACACTCACACTCACGCTGCTCAGACACACTCACTCTCACACTCACTCTCACACTCGCACTCACGCTGCTCAGACACACTCACACTGCTCAGACGCACTCACACTCACTCTCACTGACACACTCACGCTGCTCAGACACACTCACACTCACACACTCACTCTCACACTCGCACTCACGCTGCTCACACTCACTCTCACACTCACTCTCACACTCGCACTCTCGCTGCTCACACTCACTCTCACACTCGCACTCACACTCACGCTGCTCAGACACACTCACTCTCACACTCACACTCACACTCACACTCACGCTGCTCAGACACACTCACTCTCACACTCACTCTCACACTCACACTCACACTCACGCTGCTCAGACACACTCACACTCACACTCACACTCTCACACTCACACTCACGCTGCTCAGACATACTCACACTCACACTCACACTCACTCTCACACTCGCACTCACGCTGCTCAGACACACTCACACTCACTCTCACACTCATGCTGCTCAGACACACTCACTCTCACACTCACTCTCACACTCACACTCGCACTCACACTCACTCTCACACTCACTCTCACACTCGCACTCACACTCACGCTGCTCAGACACACTCACTCTCACACTCACTCTCACACTCACACTCACGCTGCTCAGACACACTCACACTCACTCTCACACTCACGCTGCTCAGACACACTCGCACTCACACTCACACTCACATTGACGCTGCTCAGACGCACTCACACTCACACTCACACTCACTCTCACACTCACACTGCTCAGACACACTCACACTCACACTCACACTGCTCAGACACACTCACTCTCACACTCACTCTCACACTCACACTCACACTCACGCTGCTCAGACACACTCACACTCACACTCACACTCTCACACTCACACTCACGCTGCTCAGACACACTCACACTCACACTCACACTCACGCTGCTCAGACACACTCACACTCACACTCACACTCACACTCACTCTCACACTCTCACTCACGCTGCTCAGACACACTCACTCTCACACTCACTCTCACACTCACACTCACGCTGCTCAGACACACTCACACTCACTCTCACACTCACTCTCACACTCGCACTCTCGCTGCTCACACTCACACTCTCACACTCACACACACTCACGCTGCTCAGACACACTCACTCTCACACTCACTCTCACACTCACACTCACACTCACGCTGCTCAGACACACTCACACTCACACTCACACTCGCACTCTCGCTGCTCAGACACACTCACACTCTCACACTCACACTCACACTCACGCTGCTCAGACACACTCACACTCACTCTCACACTCGCACTCACACTCACGCTGCTCAGACGCACTCACACTCACTCACACTCACACTCACGCTGCTCAGACACACTCACACTCACTCTCACACTCACACTCACACTCACGCTGCTCAGACACACTCACACTCACACTCTCACACTCACTCTCACACTCACACTGCTCAGACACACTCACACTCACACTCACACTCACACTCACACGCTGCTCCGCGCAGGCCGGGACACGCAGGGCTGAAAGCCCAGGGCTGCCCCAGCCTCCCCTCCCCAGTGCCGCCCCCAGAGGTCACATCCTGCCCCGATGGGAGATCCACACACAGAAATGCTCTTTGTGGGAACGGGCTCCGGCCGGGCGAGCTGGGAAGTGCTCAGCAGGAGCCTCCCCATCCTCCCTGGGAGTGTGAAAAATGCACCTTTCATGATTGGCTTTTCGCAAATATTGCAATGAATATTATATGTGTCGTGTTAGGAAGCTGTGCTGTATTAACTCTCTTAAGCTGTGTGTTAAATATAGTTTTAGGTTACAACACAATGTTAAAATAGAAACTCTGTGTGTGGGTTTTTTTTAAATGAGATACTCGCTTCGAGGTAACCGCCACAGAACACCTAAATTCTGGAAGAATTCTCCTTCCAGAGAAGAGGAATTTATGGGTTTCTTATCAGAAGAAGCTAATTTCTTCAGGCCTTGCTCAGACTTGAAGACGCTGTGGGGATTACAGGAAACCGTTGACATACAACAGAGAGAGTTTCTTATTTTAAATCGAATGTATGCAAAACCATGAAGTATGTATGAATATGCAACAGTGTATGGTTTTAAAGGTTATTCCTTTGTTCACAAGGCATGCTTGTCTTAGCTTAAGTGCCCAAGAGAATCCAGACGTCCGTAATTCTTTGCTTTTTATTGTCTTGTAATTGTCCTAACTCTAATTTTTTATAACTCTAACTGTATTACTGTTTTTATAACCATTTTATTATTATTAAACTTTTAAAATTTTCAAAACCAAGTGATTGGCGTTTTTCACAGAAGCAAATGTTCCATGAGCCTGGGGTTTCCTAGCTGGCTCAGAGGGAACTTTCCAGGGCTGCTGCTGTGCCAGCTCCTTCCCAGGGCAGCTCCTGGTCCTCCCTGGCTGTTGGCATCGATGGGGTGAAGTCCTTTGTCGTCACAGCGGGTCCTGGCCGGGTAATAATTAGCATTGACTCCATGATTCGCAGAAGGCTGATCAATCTAATTTATGAAATATTATTATTAAGAACCCATTGCTTTTGTAGACAGTTATGATACACCTGGATCTAACTGGTCCTCCAATCCAAACTCCATCACCACTGGCAAATTAAGAAACCACCCTGGCAAAATCCAGAACATCTCCATAACACATTCCACATGTCCACAAGAGCAGGTGCAGCAAGTGGGGATAAGAATTGTTTCCGGCTCTTTTCTCTGACCTCCTCACAGCCTTTCTCAGGCGATGCCTGGGTAGGTTGTGTGCTGCTCTCCGTGGCCGGAGAGCTGCTGCCACAGTCCTTGGGAAGGGGCAGGAGAGAAGGCAGAGAAGCAAGGCAGGAGCAGGGCACAGCGTCTGTCAGACACCCCAGGGGATCCCCATCCCTTCCTGCAGCTCCAGAGATGCTGGGGCTCAGCCCTCCCCAGCAGCCAAGGGCATGGAAAGGCACCTGGTCCCACAGGGACCCCCAGCAACCACAGCCCCCCCAGCTCCAGCTGTGTTCAGGCTGGCAGGGCCTCAGTGCCCAGCTGTGCTTCCTCCACCTCCTCCCCCTCCTCCTCCAGCCCTGCTGGAAGTCACGTCCCAGCCCGTGCCATGCACCCTGTGCCAAGCACGTGCCAGCCGCCACCCTGGGACTGCGGGGCACCCTCAAACTGTCGCCCCCACAAAGCTCTGCCATTGCTGAATCGCCACCCTGAGCGCCCCACGGGGACAGATACCGGTTCCCAGGGGGTCCTGACCCTGAGAGCCCCTCAGTGGTGCCATCCCAGGGAGTCCTGGCCCCGAGAACCTCTCAGGGACACAAATATTTCATTCCCAAGGAGGTCTGACCCCCAGCACTCCCCGGGGGCACAGACATCCCATTCCCAGGGGGTTCTGACCCCAGGGATTCCCCAGAGGTCCCCATCCTGGACATCCTGATCTCAAACATCCCTCAGTGACACCAACATCCCCATCCTGGGGCATCCTGATCTCAAACATCCCCCAGGGACACCAACATCCCCATCCTGGACATCCCTGAACTCAAACATCCCCCAGGGACATGGAACATCCCCATCCTGGACATCCCTGAACTCAAACATCCCCCAGGAACATGGAACATCCCCATCCTGGACATCCCTGAACTCAAACATCCCCCAGGGACATGGAACATCCCCATCCTGGACATCCTGATCTCAAACATCCCCCAGGAACATGGAACATCCCCATCCTGGGGCATCCTGAACTCAAACATCCCCCAGGGACACCAACATCCCCATCCTGGACATCCCTGAACTCAGACATCCCCAGGGACATGGAACATCCCCATCCTGGACATCCCTGAACTCAAACATCCCCCAGGGACACCAAGTGCCACATCCAGGGACATCCTGAACTCACACATCCCCCAGGGACACCAACATCTCCATCCTGGGGCATCCTGAACTCAAACATCCCCCAGGAACATGGAACATCCCCATCCTGGACATCCTGAACTCAAACATCCCCCAGAGACACAGACACACTCACTCATCCTGGGGCATCCTGAACTCAAACATCCCCCAGGAACATGGAACATCCCCATCCTGGGGCATCCTGATCTCAAACATCCCCCAGAGACACAGACATCCCCATCCTGGGGCATCCTGAACTCAAACATCCTCCAGGGACACCAACATCCCCATCCTGGACATCCCTGAGCTCAAACATCCCCCAGGGACACCAACATCCCCATCCTGGACATCCCTGAACTCAAACATCCCCCAGGGACACCAACATCCCCATCCTGGGGCATCCTGAACTCAAACATCCCCCAGGAACATGGAACATCCCCATCCTGGACATCCCTGAACTCAAACATCCCCCAGGGACATGGAACATCCCCATCCTGGGGCATCCTGAACTCAAACATCCCCCAGGGACACAGACATCCCCATTCTGGGGCATCCTGAACTCAGACATCCCCCAGGGACATGGACATCACCCTCCTGAGAGACTCCTGACCATGAGTGCCCCTCAGGGCAATGGACATGCCCCTTCTGACGGTCCCCTGACCCCGGCCATCCCCCAGGAATGCAGATGTCCCCATCCCAAGTCACTCAGCACCACAGAAGGAAGGGATCACAGACATGTGCACTCCAGGGTGCCCGCAGCTCTGCCCCCAGGATCCCCCAGGCAAGGAACTGCTTGGGACTCCTCAGCACCCCTGGGCATCCTGAATCCTCCCTGGGCTGCAGGATTTGGACCATCCTGCTGAGCCCTGCTGTTGGCTGAGAGGGAGGGGCCAGGCACAATGGGGAACCCCAAAAGTCAGGAGGAGGAAGAGGGGGACAAGGCCAGGGAGGAAGGAAATACTCCCAGGGCACCTCCCAGTGCAGGCATGGGCACTGGGGGTCTTTTTTGCAGCAGTTTTGGGGGCTCCTGGACACCCCCAAGAGGAGGTGGAAAGGAGGAAAGTGGGAGCAGGCAGGCAGTGAGGAAGGCCAGCTTTGGAGCAGATGTGCTATGGAAATTAGGAGGAGGAAGATAAAGACATGCAGCATCACCCCACTGCCCAGGGCTCTGGAGACCCCAGGTCAATTATTCAACCCCAGCACTCCCTGTGCTCCTTAATGGCATTTCAGTCTTGGCTGTGAGAGGCAAAGCAGAGCCGGGCCAAGGAGCCAGACAGGATGTCTGGCCGGAGATGAGCCGGAAAGATGATGCCTTTGGGGACCCCCGAGCCGGCTCATCCCCCCGCTGTCCCCTCCTCCAGGCACCAGGGGAAAACCCCATCCCTCCCAGGGGTTTCTGGGACTCCCGCTGTTGCTGTTCCCCCATATGGGCGGCGTGAGACCCCCAGCAGCTCCCGAACGGTGCGAGTCTGAAAGGAGCTCGGGGCCGGCTCTGGGTGGCCTTTGCCAGCAGAGGGGACTGTTGCTTGTCTTTCCAGAAGCGTTCGCCTAGAGCCTGTCCCGTGGGACAGCTCGGGAGGAGACATTCCTGTCCTCCTTGCCTTGGTGAGGACATAGCAGGGACCCTCCCGTGGGAAAAATCACCGTCTCCCGGGAGAAAACGCTGGCAACAAGTCTCTCCCCAAGCGACATTTTCCTGCTCCTTTTGTTCGCAGAAACCTCCCGAGTTTGAAATTCTCGATCTCCGCCTCTCGCCAGCGCACTGCCCTTCCCCCAGATAAGTCATCTGGGGTAAATAAAGAGAGAAAATCAAAAATCCTAATCCCCAAATATTCGACCGTGACTGCTTGACCGCGCGGGTGGAAGCTTTGACGGAAACCAAACTTGGAGGCGACGCTTGCCAAGTTTTGGAGGCTGCCGGAGGAGCTGCTCCCATTGGGCTCCCGGCTCCGCTCCGCACATCCCGCCACGGACATCTGGAAAGAGGGAAGATTGCAGCTGGACACAGCTGGATGCAGCGCCCCGAGGAGGCACTGGCTGGCACCACGCGCTGAGCTGTTCTCCCTCTGCAGAGGGATTTCCATGTGGATGGATCCAGGGACCTGCCCTGGCTTGTGCTGAGCCCAGAACAGCCCCGGTCACCAAGAGATGTCTTCGGTGCAGGCATCACCTCGCCAGGACTGTGAGACCCTCGGTGGGCTCCTCTGGGGCTCCTTGCCCCCCGGTTTTGGAGCAGCACGGGGCTGACAAGCCACCACCGAGGGATGCTGCAGCCAGGATGGGCATCTGCCAAGTGCCCTTGGACATCTCCCAAGCTCCACGGCAGCCCTCCAGCTCCCTGGCATGGCCCTCAGCCTCTAGGGAGGGCATTCCCAGCCGAGCCACGCCGGGAGAGGATCCGAGCCCTCAAGTCACCCTCGCGAAGTGGGAAGGAGCACCTTGCTCTTCCGCAGGGCTGGAAATCGGAGCTCAGCGTCGAGCCCACGTGGGCTGGAGTCGGCTCGGCTGTGCAAGGGTTAAAGCCGGCTGCTCGTCCGGTCTCGGGGGCCTCCCACTCGACAGCGCAGAGTATGAATAGCTGCGCTCCCCTCTGCTCCCAGCCACTCGCTTCCCTCCCCGCCTTCCCGCTCTGCCTCGGCGCTCTCCCCCGCATCCTCCTCCCCCGGCGGCTCCCGAGCCCCGGCATCCTCCGGCAGCGCCCATGCTGAGCACGGAAAGTTTCGCAGGGGCGAGAGCCCTGGGAGAGGAATCGCTGCAGATGTGGGACCTCAACAAGCGGCTGGAGGCGTACCTGGCCCGCGTGAAGGTCCTGGAGGAGGAGAACGAGGTGCTGCGAGCTGAAATCCAGAGCACCAAGAGCAGCCCGGCCGGGGACTCGTGGCGGGTGAAGTACGAGGAGGAGCTGCGAGCCCTGCGGGATGCGCTGGACCGCGCCTTCAGGGAGAAGTGCACGGCCGAGCTGGCCAGGGACAACCTCTACGAGGAGGTCCAACAGGTGAAAAGCAGGTGCCAGAAGGAGCAGGCAGCCCGAGAAGAAGCAAAGAAGCAGCTGTCCTTGAGCAGGAAGGAGCTGGAGGAGGAGAGGAGAGCACAGATTTGGCTGAAAGAGAGAGCTGTGCAGCTGGAGAAGGAGGTGGAAGCCTTGCTGGAGGTGCACGAGGAGGAGAAAGCGGGGCTGGACCAGGAGATCGCGAGTTTCTCCCACAGCCTGGAGAGCTTCCGCTGTGCCCCGGTGGCTTTCCAGCCGGTGGAGGTGGAGGACTACTCCAAGAGACTCTCGGAGATCTGGAAAGGGGCGGTGGAGACCTACAAGACCGAGGTGTCGCAGCTGGAGGGTTCCCTCTGCCAGGCCAAGGAGAACCTGTGGAAGGCGGTGGAGGACAACCAGCAGAGCCAGCTGCAGCTGCAGCACCTGGAGAAGGACCTGGCGGGGCTCAAAGCACGGAAGGAGATGCTGGAGGAGAGCCTGGCCCGGCAGTGGCAGGAGCAGCGCGGGGAGGCAGAAAAGTTCCAGGCGAGTGAAGGCGGCAGGAAGGAGCTGGGTGCCCGTGGAGGGGAGGGCAGAGGGCTGTGGGTGCCCAGGGTGCGTCCCTGAACAAAGGGATGGGAGAGGTGGATGGGAGGAGGCAAACAGAAGGAACAAACCCCAGGGAAGGGACGGACGGTGGCCCTGGATGAGCTGCAGAGGAAGCTGAGGAGGGCAGGAGGAAGAGCGAAGTGGCTTGGGGACATCTCTGTCCTCGGCACAACAGAGACCTGGGGCCACCAAACTGCAGGGGAGCAGCAGCCAGACACCGGGTCGTCCCCCAGCACCCTGCCCGGGCCGTTGCTCCGTGAGCCGCTGGCCTCCAGGGCCGGGATGCCGGGAGAGCCACAGCCCCGCCGCCGCCCCGGTGCGGGGGCCACGCACGGGAGGGATGCGGGCAGGACAAACTCCCACCGACTCCGCTGCAGCTGCGATCCACCAGCTGCAAAAGCGATTCAGCAGAGGGAGGTGGAGGCGGGGTGGGCTGGAAATGCCGGCAGCGGTGGGAACGCTGCCCGGGGAAGGGTCTCTCTTTGTTCCAGGTCCCGGCAGCAGCCGCGGGGGTCCTGGGGCAGAGGGTGTCGCCGCCTCGGCTGCTCCCCTGAAAGTTCTTTCTTTCCCACGCTGGCGTCCCGCAGCCGTGAATCACCCCGGCCTTTCCTCCCTCTTCCCATCTCCTTTCAGCCCTGCTCGTCTCGCCCCATCCTCTGCCCCCCGTGCTAAAATGAGCGCCCAGGCTCCTGTCCCTCAGCATCCCGAGGGGCTGAGCCCAGCCACCTGCCCGGCCCAGCTCCGCAGGGACCGGCGGGGCTCAGGCAGGGCTGGGGGTGGCCCTGACCCCCCTGTGCTCCCCGCAGCTGGCGATGGAGGCCCTGGAGCAGGAGCAGCAGAGCCTGCGGGTGCAGATCGCCCGGGTGCTGGAGGACAGGCAGCAGCTGATGCACCTCAAGATGTCCCTCAGCCTGGAAGTGGCGACCTACAGGTGAGGCTCCGGCTGCGAACGGAGCTGGGTGTGCCGGGACCGGGCCTGGCACCGCGGCGGGCACAGGGGGCTGTTGGCACAAGGCAGGTCCGGGTAGGGGTAGCCCTGTGCCCCTTCCGCAGCCCTTGCAGATGGCCCCACACAAAGGCCGCCTGCCGGGGACCGGGGGGACAATTAGCATGAGAATAGGGGCTGTCCCAGCCCGGCCGAGGGGCCTCCCCGGCAGAGCATGATGTCACCCTGCGCGGACACTAATCCCGGCCACGGGGGGATGGGAGGGGAGACCGGAGCAAGGGGGGCTCCTTCGGTGCGCCCGCGTCCTCACCGAGCCGTGACAGAGCCGCACAACCATCCGTGCCTCAGTTTACCTGCCCCCACGCTGCCGCAGCCCAGCGGGGTGAGCTGGGGTGCGCACAGGGAGCGCCCAGCACCCTGCAGCACCCACCCTGCAGCACCCCCCGAGCTCCTCTCCTCCTCCAGGACGCTGCTGGAAGCGGAGAGCACCCGCCTGCAGATGCCTGCCGGGGAATTCAGGTTGGCCAACGGTGTGCGAGGTAAGGGACCCCCCAGCACCACCCCAACACCACCGCGCCACCCTGGGAGGGCTCGGGGAGGGGGGTTAGATGTGTTTAAATGTGGATTTAGACACATTTCCCTGCATTTTCCTGGCAGCGGCTGCTGCGATAGGAAGGTGCGAACAGCGGCCGGGGGCTCTTGGCACGGGGCTCACAGCCCAGATAAGGCTTATCTGCTCCTTCCTAAGGCTTATCTGCTCCTTCACCTCGTTTTTGAATTCCCTGCCTTTCATGGGAAGGGCAGGAGCCGATCTGCCCGGCAGGACGGAGGGCTGTTGGTAACAAGCTGAGCATTTCCTTTTTCCTCAAAACAAAACAAAAGAAAAAAACGACAAGGAAAGCTTGTCACCTGCACACTTTCCCCAGCAGCAGGACCCGACTGTGGCTGCAGCTGGGCACAGCATTGTCCCGGCCTGATGCTGAATCCCCTGGGAGCAGCAGCATCCGCTGCACTCAAGAGGGAGGAATTTCCCACTTTCCAAGAAGCAGCTGTTTAAAAATAGGAGAGGGGGCAGCCAGGAGGCAGGGGAGGGCTGGGAGAGTCACGGAGCGGCTTCTCGCCTGCTCACGGCTCCACCTCACTCTTTGCAGATCTCAAACTGGAGGTGAGCAGCAGCAGCAGCAGCAAACTGGTGCCAGCGAGCCCTGAGACCAGGCGGCTGCTGCCCCGAGAGCACTGCACCAGCCCCTCCACCTTCCCCAGGGCAGAGGGGAGGGGGCAGCTAGCAAAACCCCAAAGCGACGCCCTGACCCCCAAAAGCCCCAGTGCCAGGGAGCTCCAGAAAATCACCTCAGTCCTCCGTGGCACGGCTACCGGCAGGGCTGGGGGGCCGGGAGCCCCTGCCTGCCCCACGCCCAGCCCCTCCCAGGCAGGCAGAGCCATCCCTCCCCTCTCCCCGGAGCCCCCCAGCCCCTCACCGCCGGGGCAGGAGAGCTCTGGAGGAGAGGGTCCTGCCTGGCCGGGAGGAGACGGGGCAGCGATGAGCCCAGGGACGGAGTGTGCCCCGTCCAGAGCCTCGGGGGATGCTGCCAGTGCCAGCCTGCAGCCCCTGGGAGCTGCCCACAGGCTGCAGTACCCGGCCCAGCTGGTCAGCGAGGCGCTGGAGGACGCGCTCAAGGCCATGGGAGATGATGCTCAGCCCGAAGAGGAGCCCTCACCCAGCTCCACGTGGGGCTCCCGGGATGTCTGTGCCCCCAGCCCCGTTTTCCCCCCAGAGGCTTGTGGGGAGGCTGTGACAGAGGAGCCTGGGGAAGAGCAAGAGCCCTCTGAGGGCTCTGAGGATGGTGAGAGCCCCGAGGCAGAGGTGAGGGCTGGGGAGGTCATGCTCCAGGGGCTGGCTGTGGAGAGCAGCATCCTGCAGGATAGAGCCGGGTCCCCCCCGGGCACGGCCGCTTCCCTGAGTGCCTCGGCGAGCCGGGAAGATCTGGGAGCATGGGAGGAGGAGGAGGAGGAGGAGATACCTGCTGTGCTGAGCCCAAGGGATCCAGAAGTGGAGGCCCAGGAAAGGGACAAGGGTCTTGCTGAGCAGACAGAGACCAGCTGGGAAAAGCCAGAGCAGGAAAGGGCAGAGACCCCAAGCACTGAGCCTTCACACCCCTCAGAGGATGAGGAGGAGGAGGAGGAGAGGGGACCCTGCAGCCCCTGCGAGGAGAAGGGAGATTTCCAGGAAGAAGGAACAGATGTGCAAGAAGAGGAGTGTCCACACAGAGAAGTGGAAGCTGCTCGTGCTGTCCTTGTGGAAAGCCACCTGGTTTTGCCCACAAAAGGTCACCTGGAAGAGGACTTTGTTGATGCAGAGCAGGAAAGGTCTGAGCAGCAGAAAATGCCTGTGTGTGAGATGGATCTGGCTGCAGAGAAGGAAAGGGAACAGGAGCTGAAGCCCTCGAGTGTCCATGAGGCCATCCCAGCAGAGGAGGCTTCCACAGGAGCTGAAGAAGATCCTGTGGGAGGGGAGGACACAGGCAGAGTGGAAGATGGTGAGGGAGAAAAGGGAGAGGCCAGCAGGGAGGTGCTGGGAGGAGAGGATCGTGGGGTAGGACAGGACCCCATGGCAGGAGAGGACCTCACAGCAGGAGAGGACTCCGAGGCAGGAGAAGACCAAGGGGCAGGAGAAGACCAAGGGGCAGGAGAAGGCTCTGAGGAAGGAGAAGACCAAGGGGCAGGAGAAGACCAAGGGGCAGGAGAAGGCTCTGAGGAAGGAGAAGACCAAGGGGCAGGAGAAGGCTCTGAGGAAGGAGAAGACCAAGGGGCAGGAGAAGGCTCTGAGGAAGGAGATCCTGGGCCAGGAGAGGCTGTGGGAGGTGCCACCCTGGAGAGGGAGAGCAGAGCCCCTGAGGACCTGCAGGAAAGAGAGGGGGAAGAACAGGAGGAGCAGGAGGAGCCCTGGGGACAGGGGGATGATGGCCAAGAGCCCTGTCCAGAGGACTGGGAGGTGACAGCAGAGGACACTGAGGGAGTTTTGGGGCCAGAAGAGCCAGCCTGGGCCGATGACACCCCGAGCAGTGCAGGAAGGCTGCGAAGGGAGGAGAGAGATGGCACACTGCCAGCAGAGCTGGAGGAAGCCCAGGAAGATGATGAAGAAGATGCCAAGAGCCAGGAGATGAGCCAGCAGCAGGCACTGCCAGAGGCTGAGCCAGCAGCAGAGCTGGCATGGCAGGAGCAGCAGGGCAGCGTGGCAGAGCCTGACCCAGCCCCTCCAGGTGCCCCCGAGCGAGGGGACAGGCAGGAGCTGGCCGAGGCTCCAGAGGAGCCCTGGGAGGTGCAGGATGAGGACGCTGCTGAGGAGCTCAGCTCGGAGCTGGGGAAGCTGGAGAGCTCAGAGCTGGAGGCACTGAGGCAGGTGCCAGGTGACAGTGGCGAGTGGGCACTGGAGGAGGCCCCCAGAGACCCCGAGCCCACGGCGGGCACCGGCAGGAGGGTGGAGCTGGAGGACACACTGCCAGACAGCACGCCCTTGCACCTCTACGGGGGGGAGATGCTGGCTGTGGGGGCACCCAGCCCAAACCCCCCAGAGACAGAGGAGACCACGGAGACGGCGCCTGTGAGTGACACAGCTCAGGAGGGTGAAGGGTGGCTGCAAGGGAGGGACAAGCCACCAACTCCCACCATGCCAGAGAGCCCTGAAGAGGAGGCAGGGGCAGAGGAGGCTGCTGTGGCAGAGGGTGCTGAGGATGAGGAAGGTTATTTCATGGTCTCTGCTCCAAACCAAGAGGTGTCCAGCTCAGAGGAAGCTGAGATCTCCGAGGACTTTGAAGAAATTAAAGTTGAAACAACTGAAGGCAGCCAAGATGATCTGGGGGCTCCTGGAGAAGCATCTCCAGTGCCAGAGGGCAAAGAGCACCTGGAGGTGCTTGCTGCGGAAGCAGATGAGGATATGGAGATGCCCACTGAAGGATCTGAGGTGCCAAAGGATGAGGATAACACTGCTGGGCTGGAGGAAGGCCCAGAAGAAGATGCCAGCTGTCTCGGGGTGATGGCACCATCAGCAGGAGGTTCTGATGAGCCAGCCCAGGGTGCCACAGGCACTGCAGCATGGGAGGGACCAGAGCACTCGGAAGGTCTGGCTGCTGAATCAGATGAGGAGCTCCATACCACAACTGAGCTGGAGAGGGATGCCAGTGGAGCAACAACCCTCCCAGGCTACACCCTGGGCTTGGCAGGGCAGGAGGAGCAGAGGGAAGATGAGGATGAGCCCAGCACGGCTCTCCATGACATGGCCAAGGCCACCCCTCCAGCAGGGCTCCAGGCCCAGGCAGTGCCCGATGAAGCAGAGCAGCCTTTGGAAGAGCAGCCACCCACGGAGGAGGAAGCACTCGGTAGGGAGAGCCCTCCTTCACCCGGGAACGAGCAGCCCCCTGGGGCCAGCCCACCACAGCTGGGCTCTGCACTGGGGCAGGGAGGTTTTCCAGAGGTGATTCCAGACATCCCTGACGCAGAGGTGCCAGTGGAGATCATGAAGGACTCGGGTATTTTGGAAATAGTTGAGCAGGCCCTGGAATTCAACCAGGAGCTGATGGGGGTGAGGGTGGCAGAGGGTGGGCAGGGTCCTGGGAGGACCGAGCTCTCCCGGGATGCAGGGGAAGACTCCTCACTTGCCTCATCCAGTGAGGAGGAGCCAACAGTGCAGGAGGCACCGGAGGTGGCCCCGGAGATGGAGGGTCTGGCCCGGGCTGAGAACGGGCTGCACCGGGAGGCCAGTCTGGAAGACCTGGCTGAATTCACCGAGGAGGTGCTGAATGGCATCTCCAGCACAGCCCCAGCACAGGAGCTCCCCACAGACACCACAGAGCCCTCGCTGGCGATGCCACCGCAGGCCCCCACCCCTGGAGATGGCACCGCCACCAAGCTGGGGGATGCCACCCTGAGGGGGAAGCATGGTGGAGCCGAGCCCAGCCCCGTGCCCCCTGCTTTGGGGGAGGATGTCCTGTGCCTCACACCCGAGCAGCCACCAGCGTGTTGGCCGAGGGCTGAGCAGGAGCCCTGGTCCTCAGGGGATGAGTGACAGCAGCCAGGGCAACCTTCTGGTAGCCCCCCTCCTGCCAAAACCCAGTACCTCCACTTGTCCCACCCCCCTCCTAATGCTTCCCCGTCTCCTTGTGGTTTTTAACATGTTTGTGTGGATTTTTTGCACCCCTTCTCAGAGTGAAGAAGCACCAAGTTCCGTTGCCCCCCCGCAGCCCACCCGAATTCTCATGCTTGCCCTGGGACCCCTGCTTCACTTTGAGCTTCCTCTTGGGTGGGTTGCCGTGGTTGTATTTAATTTAAACTCTGTGTTTTCCCATTCCCTGCAATCTTCCCCCTCCAACTTCCCCAGTATTTGTCCCAGGATGTCCAGCTGGAGGTTAGGGACCCCCTAGACTGCACCCTGGGACTCAGCGTTTTGGGGCTACATCACCCCAGGGTCCCCAGCCCCAACCCGACACTGGGGGCTGAGCCACACTGGATGTATCCACTGCCTCGACATTAATTTAATAAAGCCTCATCCTCCCACTCAGGGCCTGGCTCTCCTCACTCTGGGGGCAGGGGAAGCGGGGCTGGGGGGGCAGGGGAGGGCACTGTTTGGGGGGGGGTTGCACTTCCAGGCTGCTTTTGGCTGGGAAAGTGCCCTTGTGGCCATCCAGCAGCATGGGCTGGGGGCAGGATCAGCGGAACGGTGCTGTCCCATCTCTGACACAATGCACACCCCTGGAGTTACGTGGCTCCCATCCCTGGGGTGGTGCTGGCCCACTCCTGTGGTGGTGCAGCCCCCAGGACAATGCCCCCAGGAGAAAGAGAAGGTTTCCCCATTCCCAGGGTGATGCAGCCCCCCAGGGTGATGCCCCCAGATGTTCCCCCATTCCAGGGTGATGCAGCCCCCAGGAGGGTGCTCCCCCATTCCCATAGTGATGCAGCCCCCAGGAGGGTGCTCCCCCATTCCCATGATGATGCAGCCCCCCAGAAGGAGGTTCCTCCATTCCCATGGTGATGCAGCCCCCAGGACAATGCCCCCAGAAGGAGGTTCCTCCATTCTCAGGGTGATGCAGCCCCCCAGAAGGAGGTTCCTCCATTCCCAGGGTGATGCAGCCCCCCAGAAGGAGGTTCCTCCATTCCCAGGGTGATGCAGCCCCCAGGACAATGCCCCCAGAAGGAGGTTCCTCCATTCCCAGGGTGATGCAGCCCACAGGGTGATGCCCCCAGAAGGAGGTTCCTCCATTCCCATGGTGATGCAGCCCCCCAGAAGGAGGTTCCTCCATTCCCAGGGTGATGCAGCCCCCAGGGTGATGCCCCCAGGAGATGTTCCCCGATTCCCAGGGTGATGCAGCCCCCAGGGTGATGCCCCCAGGAGATGTTCCCCGATTCCCAGGGTGATGCAGCCCCTCAAGGTGATGCCCCCAGGAGATGTTCCCCGATTCCCAGGATGATGCAGCCCCTCAAGGTGATGCCCCCAGGAGATGCTTCCCCATTCCCATGGTGATGCAGCCCCCAGGAGGAGGTTCCTCCATTCCCAGGGTGATGCAGCCCCCTGGGTTTATGGACCCCATCCCTGGTGCGATGCTCCCCCACCCCCAGACCCCCAGACCGATGCCACCCCACCCCGAGGCGATGCTACCCGCCCCCCCCGGGGCTCCACAGTTGCCACTCAAGGCTCGCTGCTGGCCAGGAGCCTCCCCAGTTTCCGCCGGACGGGATGCCAGCCCAGCCCGCCCAGTGCCCCGAGGCAGGAGCCAACAGCCCCAGCCGCCGTTCCTGCCCGATGTGGGCAGGATGCCCGCGGAACAACCCGCACATCCCGGCCCCGGGAGCTGCCGGAACCCCGTGGGGACCCCCTGAGCCGAAGGGGGGCTGTGTGGGGGGGCTCAATCGCCCCGTTGTGCAGCCGGGCGTGGGGAGAGCCGCATAAATCAGCCTGCAGCCGAAGAACGGGCTCCTTTATGCCGGGCAAAGGGCTGAGTCACCGCGGGAGAGGGCACACGGTGACTCGGGTGGCCCTGGCATCGCTGGGCCCCGCCAGCCGCGCCCCCACGGGTGTGCTCAGCATCGCTGCCCCCGTGCCCTGCCCGCCCGGCTGGCCCCGGCGCTTGTCCCCGTGCCCGATTTAGCTCGGTGATTCCCGTGCCCAGGGATGCTCAGAGCCAGGACCGATAAGAACCCAACATTTAGCTGCTTTCCTCCTTGCGAAAGCCCCCGGCCCCCTCCCCTGCCCGAAGGCGACAGATTCCTTTTAAGGTGAAACTCCAAGGGATCCAAACCCTGTAAGAAAAAAAAAAAAATCCCCTTCTGATGAGTTTAATCAGGCGCCGAGCCTGCGTTCAATCACACCTCGGCTGCCTGGGCAGCATCGGCCCGGCAGTTGCTCCAGCAGCGCCCCCGGAGCCCTCAGTGCCCCCCGAGGGGTCCCCAAAGCTGGGGGTCCCAGGCCCGGAGAGGGGTGGAGGATGTTGAGGAGGAGACGGAGACGGCTCGGGCCAGGCTTCGCCATGCAGGGGGTGACATTCCTCCCGAAATGAATCCACATTCCAGCCGCTGCTGACAGAGTGATGAGGGGGGACAGATGGCAGGGGGAGGGGGAGCCCCTTCCTCCCCGCGAGGAGGAGGAGGAGGAGGGGAGGATGTGCGGAAATCAGGGAGTCAGCCGCGGGGTGGGGGAGATTGCCAGGGCCTTTGGTATCCGCGGGGGCTGCAGCCCGGGGAGAGAGCCCTGGTGAGGCTCCGGGTCTGGGAAGGGCTGTGTATGATGGGACCAGCACCAAGTGTGTCCCCAACAGGACCGAGAATGTCCCCAAAGGGATTGAGTGCGTCCCAACAATATCCAAGGTGTCATTGATGGGATACAGAGTGTCCCCAGCAGGACAGAGTGCATCCCCAAAGGGATTGAGCATGTCCTAACAGGAACAAGGCTGTCACTGGTGGGACCAAATGTGTCCCCAACAGGATTGAGTGCGTCCACGGTGGGACTGAGTGTGTCCCCAACAGAGCTGAATGTGTCCCTGAAGTCACCCAGCCTGTTCCCAGCGAGATGAAGGATGTCCCTGATGGGACAAAGCGTGTCCTCAGTGGGATTAAGAGTGTTCCCAGTGGGACCTGGACCGTTCCTCAGCCCTGTGTGACCACAACAGGATCAACATGACCCTGGGGGTACCAAACATGACCCTGGGGGGACCAAGCATGACCCTGGGGGGGACACGGGTGCCTGGGTCACCCCGTAAGCACCCTGGTGGGGGCTGCAGCTCAATCCCCTGACCCCAAATTCCATCAGACCCAAGCAGGGTGTTCCAGGCCCCACGGGCAGCACCCACTGTGCCACCCCCAGGCGGGTGCACACAGGCAGATTTTGGGCACCACGCTGCTTTGGGGGGCTGGAAAGAGCAATGGAAGTGCCCTACACTCAAACCCTGCTCACGCCCGGGCAGGAGCACCAGGGGGGCACAGGAGTGTGCAAAGGGGAGCAAGGGGGTCCTGGGGGCTACAGCTCGGGGGGAGCTGCCAATTGTTGCCTGGGCTGGAGCTTTCAGAGCCCCTGGAGTCCCCCCCGCAGACCCCACCCCCCGCAGCCTGGCCCCCCGCCAGCCAGGGAAGGTTTTGTTTCCTCCCAGGCTGGGCGAGGGGACTTTCAATGGAGCCCACACAAAAACCTCCCTGTGGGGTGAGCCCGCGCCGGGACGGGGAGGGGGATGAGGCGGGATGACCTCAGCGATGACTTCATTCCGCTCTCAGCTCCCAAAATTCATGGGAACCTTATAAGGGAAGGACTAAAAATACAGCGGGAGGGGCGCTCCCCCTCCCCAAAATGAGCCCTTGGGGATGCCATATGCAGGCGAGCAGGAGCCACGCCGGGGCCACCAGAGCGCCGGGGCTGTTGCCACGGGGGGATTCACGGCGGGGATAACCCATAGGGACCCCAAAATCCCCACGGGAGAGCAGAGCAGGGCTGTGGGCTGCGACCCCCAGGGTGGCATCACCACTCCCCACCAGCACCGTCCCTTCCCGTGGCACCTCCAGGGGCACGCGAGAGCGGGGAGGCGGCTCGGTCACCCCCTCGCCCGCCCTTCACCCGGGTCAGAGCCCGGAATAGCTCCCGCGGGCTAAAATCAGCTCTGGCCCGGCTCGGGGGGCTCGCCCAGCTGCCGGGCCGTGACCCCGCGGCAGCGGCCGTGCCCCGGCTCGGCGGCAGCTGCTGCCAGCCCGGGCCGCTGCGGATGCCTGGGGCCGAGCCCGGGGTCAGCCCCGCCGGGAATGCGCGCCTGGGGCCGTCCGTCAGCAGCGGCGGGGGCCCGGAGCTGATGGATCCCCTGGGCCAGTGCTGCCCGATCCCTGGGGATGCACCCCCGGAGTGGTGCACCCCGATCCCTGGGGATGCACCCCCGGAGTGGCGCACCCCGATCCCTGGGGCGATGCACCCCCGGAGTGATGGACCCCGATCCCTGGGGATGCACCCCCGGAGTGGTGCACCCCGATCCCTGGGGATGCACCCCCGGAGTGATGCACCCCGATCCCTGGGGATGCACCGCAGTTCCTGGGGAGATGCACCCCCGGAGTGGCGCACCCCGATCCCTGGGGATGCACCCCCGGAGTGATGGACCCCGATCCCTGGGGATGCACCCCCGGAGTGGTGCACCCCGATCCCTGGGGATGCACCCCCGGAGTGATGCACCCCGATCCCTGGGGATGCACCGCAGTTCCTGGGGAGATGCACCCCCGGAGTGGTGCACCCCGATCCATGGGGATGCACCCCCGGAGTGGTGCACCCCGATCCCTGGGGATGCACCCCCGGAGTGGCGCACCCCGATCCCTGGGGCGATGCACCCCCGGAGTGGCGCACCCCGATCCCTGGGGCGATGCACCACCGGAGTGGTGCACCCCGATCCCTGGCGATGCACCCCCGGAGTGATGCACCCCGATCCCTGGGGATGCACCCCCGGAGTGATGCACCCCGATCCCTGGGGATGCACCCCCGGAGTGGTGCACCCCAATTCCCGGGGTGATGCACCCCCGGAGTGGCGCACCCCGATCCCTGGGGATGCACCCCGGAGTGATGCACCCCGATCCCTGGGGATGCACCCCGGAGTGATGCACCCCGATCCCTGGGGATGCACCCCCGGAGTGATGCACCCCGATCCCTGGGGATGCACCCCCGGAGTGGCGCACCCCGATCCCTGGGGCGATGCACCCCCGGAGTGATGCACCCCGATCCCTGGGGATGCACCCCGGAGTGATGCACCCCGATCCCTGGGGATGCACCCCGGAGTGATGCACCCCGATCCCTGGGGATGCACCCCCGGAGTGATGCACCCCGATCCCTGGGGATGCACCCCCGGAGTGGTGCTCCCCGATCCCTGGGGATGCACCCCCGGAGTGATGCACCCCGATCCCTGGGGATGCACCCCCGGAGTGATGGACCCCGATCGCTGGGGATGCACCCCCTGAGTGGTGCACCCCGATCCCTGGGGATGCACCCCGGAGTGGTGCACCCCGATCCCTGGGGATGCACCCCCGGAGTGATGGACCCCGATCCCTGGGGATGCACCCCCGGAGTGGCGCACCCCGATCCCTGGGGATGCACCCCGAAGTGATGCACCCCGATCCCTGGGAATGCACCCCGAAGTGATGCACCCCGATCCCTGGGGATGCACCCCCGGAGTGGTGCACCCCGATCCCTGGGGATGCACCCCGGAGTGATGCACCCCGATCCCTGGGGATGCACCCCGGAGTGATGCACCCCGATCCCTGGGGATGCACCCCAGTTCCTGGGGAGATGCACCCCCGGAGTGATGCACCCCGATTCCTGGGGGGATGCACCCCAGTTCCTGGGGAGATGGACCCCCGGAGTGATGCACCCCGATTCCTGGGACGATGCACCCCAATCTCTGGGGCGATGCACCCCAATCTCTGAGGCGATGCACCCTCGGAGTGATGCACCCCAATCCCCGGGGTGATGCACCCTAATTCCTGGGGCAATGCACCCCCAGAGTGGTGCACCCCAATCCCAGGGGCGATGCTCCCCAATCCCTGGGGATGCACCCCAATTCCCGGGGTGATACACCCCAATCCCTGGGGATGCACCCCAATTCCCGGGGTGATACACCCCAATCCCTGGGGATGCACCCCAATCCCTCGGGTGATGCTTTCCCGTTCCCGGGGTGATCCCCGCTCATCCCTGCCGGTCCCGGTGTCCCAGCCCATCCCGGCACTGGCACCTGCCCCGAACTGGGGGTGCCAGGGGACACTTCCCCCCCTCAGACAGCGGCACCCCAAGAGCTCCGGCCCTGCCCTGGCACGGCAATCCCGGCCCGGGGTGTGGCACAGGGACATGGGTGTGGCACGGGGACACGGGTGTGGCACGGGGGACATGGGTGTGGCACAGGGACATGGGTGTGGCACGGGGACATGGGTGTGGCACGGGGACATGGGTGTGGCACGGGGGACATGGGTGTGGCACAGGGACATGGGTGTGGCACAGGAGCACACGGGGTGTGGCACAGGAGCACACGGAGTGTGGCACAGCTACATGGGTGTGGCACAGGGACATGGGGTGTGGCACAGGAGCACACAGGGTGTGGCACAGGGACACGGGGTGTGGCACAGCGACATGGGCGTGGCACAGGAGCACACGGGGTGTGGCACGGGGACACGGGTGTGGCACGGGGGACATGGGTGTGGCACAGGGACATGGGTGTGGCACGGGGACACGGGTGTGGCACAGGGACATGGGTGTGGCACGGGGACACGGGGTGTGGCACAGGAGCACACGGGGTGTGGCACAGGAGCACACGGGGTGTGGCACAGGGACATGGGTGTGGCACAGGAGCACACGGGGTGTGGCACAGGGACATGGGTGTGGCACAGGAGCACACAGGGTGTGGCACAGGAGCACACGGGGTGTGGCACAGGGACACGGGGTGTGGCACAGGAGCACACGGGGTGTGGCACAGGGACATGGGTGTGGCACAGGAGCACACGGGGTGTGGCACAGGGACACGGGGTGTGGCACAGGAGCACACGGGGTGTGGCAGAGGAGCACACGGGGTGTGGCACAGGGACATGGGTGTAGCACAGGGACATGGGTGTGGCACAGGAGCACACAGGGTGTGGCACACAGACACGGGGTGTGGCACAGGAGCACACGGGGTGTGGCACAGGCACACGGGGTGTGGCACAGGAGCACACGTGGTGTGGCACAGGCACACGGGGTGTGGCACAGGGACATGGGTGTGGCACAGGAGCACACGGGGTGTGGCACAGGAGCACACGGGGTGTGGCACAGGGACATGGGTGTGGCACAGGAGCACACGGGGTGTGGCACAGGGACACGGGGTGTGGCACAGGGACACGGGGTGTGGCACAGGAGCACACGGGGTGGGGTGTGGCACAGGAACACACAGGGTGTGGCACAGGGACATGGGTGTGGCACAGGAGCACACAGGGTGTGGCACAGGGACATGGGTGTGGCACACAGACACGGGGTGTGGCACAGGAGCACACGGGGTGTGGCACAGGAGCACACGGGATGTGGCACAGGGACACGGGGTGTGGCACAGGAGCACACGGGGTGTGGCACAGGGACACGGGGTGTGGCACAGGAGCACACGGGGTGTGGCACAGGGACATGGGTGTGGCACAGGAGCACACGGGGTGTGGCACAGGGACATGGGTGTGGCACAGGCACACGGGGTGGGGCACAGGGACACGGGGTGTGGCACACAGACACGGGGTGTGGCACAGGAGCACACGGGGTGTGGCACACAGACACGGGGTGTGGCACAGGAGCACACGGGGTGTGGCACAGGAGCACACGGGATGTGGCACAGGGACATGGGTGTGGCACAGGAGCACACGGGGTGTGGCACAGGAGCACACGGGGTGTGGCACAGGGACACGGGGTGTGGCACAGGGACATGGGTGTGGCACACAGACACGGGGTGTGGCACAGGGACACGGGGTGTGGCACAGGGACATGGGTGTGGCACAGGAGCACACGGGGTGTGGCACAGGGACACGGGGTGTGGCACATAGACACGGGGTGTGGCACAGGAGCACACGGGGTGTGGCACAGCGACATGGGTGTGGCACAGGAGCACACAAGAAAGGGAAAAACCCCGGCTCCCACACACCAGCACCGTGCCTCAGTTTCCCTTCTCATGCAGCCTGCCAAGGCGCAGCCACAGGCAGGAAGGGGATGAACCAAGGATGGGGAGAGGAGAAGCCCCCCCAGAGCCCCCCCTCCCCCCCGATTTTGGGACACCCATCTGCACACCCCCCCCACGCTGGGGGACATCAGGGGTGAGCACAGCGAGTGTGGAGGTGACCCAGCACAGCTGGAGCCCAGCACGGGTGGCACTGGGACAATGGGGCTGTGTCCCCCCCCGAGGCTGGCCCCGAGCCCTGTGCCAAAGCTGAGCCCCGGGAGCCGGTGGCAGTGCCCACGGGAGGGCTGGGGCGCCGTGCCAGCCCAGGGGCACGTGGTGGGGACAGGATGTGACCGCAGCCAGTCCTGAGTCACCGCTGGTCACCGGATCCAGCCCGGGCAGGGACAGGAGGGGACAGGAGGGGACAGGAAGGGCCCTTGGCTCCAGTCCCTCATCCCCAACAACTTCCACAGCAGGGCTGGGGGCTCCATTCCCAGTTTAAGGACCCCATTCCCAGTTTGGGGACTCCATTCCCAGTTTGGGAACCATGTGCCCAGTTTAGAACTCCCATTCCCAGTTTAGAAACCCAACTCCCAGTTTAGAATCCCCATTCCCAGTTTAGAACCCCCACTCCCAGTTTAGAACCCCCACTCCCAGTTTAGAATCCCCATTCCCAGTTTAGAAACCCAACTCCCAGTTTAGAATCCCCATTCCCAGTTTAGAACCCCCACTCCCAGTTTAGAACCCCCACTCCCAGTTTAGAATCCCCATTCCCAGTTTAGAAACCCAACTCCCAGTTTAGAATCCCCATTCCCAGTTTAGAACCCCCACTCCCAGTTTAGAACCCCTACTCCCAGTTTAGAAACCCAACTCCCAGTTTAGAACCCCCACTCCCAGTTTAGAACCCCCACTCCCAGTTTAGAATCCCCATTCCCAGTTTAGAAATCCCATTCCCAGTTAAGGGACCCCACTCCCAATTTAGAACCCCCATTCCCAGTCTAGAGGCCTCACTCCCAGTTTGGGAACCCTCTGCCCAGTTTAGAATCCTCATTCCCAGTTTAGAAATCCCATTCCCAGTTTAGGAACACTATTCCCAGTTTGGCAACTATGTGCTCAGTTTAGAACCCCGTTCCCAGTTTAGAGACCCCATTCCCAGTTTAGAAACACCATTCCCGTTTTGGGGAGCCCATTCCCAGTTCAGAGGCCCCGTTCCCAGTTTGGGGAGCCCGTTCCCATTTTGGGCAGCCCATTCCCAGTTCAGAGGCCCCATTCCCAGTTTGGGGAGCCCGTTCCCAGTTCAGAGGCCCCATTCCCAGTTTGGAGAGCCCGTTCCCAGTTCAGAGGCCCCGTTCCCAGTTTGGGGAGCCCGTTCCCATTTTGGGCAGCCCATTCCCAGTTTGGGGAGCCTGTTCCCAGTTTAGAAACCCCATTCCTGTTTTGGGGAGCCCATTCCCAGTTCAGAGGCCCCATTCCCAGTTTGGGGACCCCGTTCCCAGTTCAGAGGCCCCACTCCCAGTTTGGGGACCCCATTCCCAGTTCAGAGGCCCTGTTCCCAGTTTGGGGAGCCCATTCCCATTTTGGGGAGCCCATTCCCAGTTCAGAGGCCCCGTTCCCAGTTTGGGGAGCCCATGCCAGACCCTGCTCCCACCCGTTGCCTCAGCCCCCAGGGGCAGCAGCTTGTGGCCGGAATTCTGTCGCATTCCCAGGCCAGCTGGCCCGGGGCTCCCTGGCCCTGGCTGGGCAGCAGCTGCCAGCAGGGCTTGGGTTTCGGCCGGGGGGGATTTATCCCCTCCAGGACCCCCCGAGCCTGCTGAGGGGCCCAGCCTGGCCAAACACGGCCGGGGGGGGACAGCAGGGCCGGGCTGGAGCAGGGGAGGGGAGGGGAGGTGATGACAGGGGGTCCCAGCACCCCCAAACCCCACCAGAACCTCTGGCATCCTCCCCCCTCCAAGGGGGTCACTGGTCAGCGACCCCGGCAGCCTGGCCTGAGGCCATTGTGGGGGCACAGGTGGACACCAGAGTCTGGGGGGGCCTGAAATGCCGGAGCAGCCCTGGAGGAGAGGCCCTGACCCCCCCTCCGCCCCCCTGAGTGGGGACAAAGGGAACTGGAGGATGCCAGCCCCGGGTTCAGACCCCAAAACCCCTGGAGAGACCCCAGCCCCCCAGTTCTGCCACCAGTTCAGACCCCAGCCCCCCAGTTCTGCCCCCTGGAGAGACCCCAGCCCCCAGTTCTGACCCCGGTTCAGACCCTAGCCCCCCAGTTCTGACCCCGGTTCAGACCCCAGCCCCCCAGTTCTGACCTCTGGAGAGACCGCAGCCCCCAATTCTGACCCCGGTTCAGACCCCAGCCCCCCAGTTCTGCCCCCTGGAGAGACCCCAGCCCCCAATTCTGACCCCGGTTCAGACCCCAGCCCCCAATTCTGACCCAGGTTCAGACCCCAGACCCCAGTTCTGCCCCCTGGAGAGACCCCAGCCCCCCAGTTCTGACACCAGTTCAGCCCCCTGGCCAGCTCCCAGCCCCCCAGTTCTGAGCCCTTGAGAGACCCCAGTCCCCCAGTTCTGACACCAGTTCAGACCCCAGCTCCCCAGTTCTGCCCCCTGGCCAGCTCCCAGCCCCCCAGCTCTGCCCCCTTGAGAGACCCCAGCCCCCCAGTTCTGACAGCAGTTCAGCCCCCCAGTTCTGCCCCCTGGCCCTCAGGACTGACACTGGTTGCCAAGTTCAGCCCCCCCAGTTCAGCCCTCAGCCCCCCCTCCCTGCTCTTGGCACCCTCCTGCAAAAAACGCCCATTTGGGGAGGGGGAGCACAGCCCTGCTCTGTGGGCACCCCCAGGGCACAGGGGAGAGCAGGGACCCTCCCGGCGCCCCCCACTCTCGCTGTGAGCTCCCCAGACCCCCCCCATCGGCCTTTGAGGATCCCCCAGAGCTCCGGGGACCACCCTGTGACCACCCCCGGGAGGGTCCCGCGACTGCCAGGGGACCCCTCGAGGAGTGCCCGTGATTCCTTCCCCCGGCTGCCCTCGCCGAGACCCCCAGGATGCTCCTCAGGACCCCCTGTGAGCATCCCGGACCCCCGGGACACGCCCTGCGACCCCCGAAACCCCCGGGACCACCCCGAGCCGCCCGGTGCCCCCACCCCAGCACCCCCGAACCCCCCCGGGAGACACCCCCATGTACCCCCCCCCGCCTGCCCCGACCACGCCCCTGGTCACGGCCACGCCCACTGCCACGCCCACTGCCACGCCCACTGCCACGCCCGCGCGTGGCGCCACGCCCCTCGTGGCCCCGCCCACCGCCTTGGCCCCGCCCACCGCCCCGCCCTGCGCGCGCCCTGCGCGCCCCCTGCCGGACGCCCGCGGCACCCGCGCTTCCCACTCTTCCCTCTGATTGGCCACCCGCTGCCAGCCAATGAGAGAGAAGGAATCCACCCTGAGGCCAGGCCCAGCCGCTGCCTCAGCCAATCGCAACGCGAAGCGGCGCCCCGCCTCCCGAGCGGGCAAGGACCGCCCCTACAACCAATCAGCGCCGGGGCTGCAGGGTGATGGGCGGGCGGAGGAGGGCGTTTCCGCCAATGGGCGCGGCGTGCGGCGCGGAGGGGGCGGGGTCAGCGCGGGGGGCGTGCCCGCGGCTTCCAGAGAGTTCGGAGACGGCGGCGGAGCGGCGGCGGCGGCGGCGGTGAGTGGGGGGGGGGGGGGCGGCCCCGGGACCCCGCCGCGACCCCCGGACCCCCTCGGCACCTCCCCACCCTCCCCGCGACCCCCGGCAGGAGCCGGCCCGCCCCGCCCCGGCCGTGTCAGCGGCGGGCCCGGCTCGCGCAGCCCTGAGGTGGCTCCTGGGGGTGACCCGAGGGCCTGCAGGGCTCCGGGGGGGGGGGGCTCCGGGGCGACCCCTCCTCCGTGAGCACCGGGCGTCTGGGTGCCTCCGCGGCCGTGAACGGGATGTCACCGTGCCATCTCCGCCCCGGTACTCTCCGAGGCCGCCCGGTGCCCCTGGACACCCCCGGTCCGCGACCCTCGGGGCGGAGCCGCCCCACGCGGGGGTCTTGGGTTGGACCGACCCAGCCCCGAGGGTCCCGGGGGACAGAGCCAGCTCCAGCCGCGGGGATCCCGCGTTGGCCCCGACGGGACGGAGTCGCCCCGGGGGCCCGCGGGGCACGGACCCAGCTCCGGTCCCGGCAAACCGCTCCGCAGTGGGACGCGGTTATTTATTTACTCGTGCGTGGCTCACGGGCGCTTCCCCGCGTCCCCCCGTGTCGCAAGATAAACTTGTCCCCACCCCACGCGGGGCTTATCGGCTGCGGCACATGGCCCGGGGGGAGGACAGGGCAGCCCCGAGCCCGCCCCTCCTTGCCGGACCCCGTGCGGTGCGCGGCTGTCCCCGCAGCCGCGGAGTGGGATGTCGCCCGGGTCAGACATCCCCGGACAGCCGCGGGATGCTGCTGCGGGGGGGACACTGAGGCAGGGCTGTGCATGAGGGAGAACAGGGATCAAAGCCTTTTGGGGGGTCCCGCGGTGGGACGGGACTTGGGGTCCGCCCCCACTCGTGCGCACACTTGCAGGAGCCCTGCGTGGGGGCTGGCTGTCACGTTGTTGTCACCGTCGCCTGTCCCTCTGGGGGGAAACTGAGGTAGGGTTGTGCAGGGGGAGAGCAGGGATCAGCGGGGCTTTTGTGGGGGGCCTGTCCTGGCCCAGGTCGGGGGTCCCGGGCCACGCAGAGCTCCCCGGCTGGGTCGCGGTGCCAGGCTCACGGCTCTGTCCCGTCCCAGCGCGTCACGGGCAGGAAGATGGTGAAGGAGACGGGCTACTACGACCTGCTGGGCGTGCGGCCGGGCGCCAGCCTGGACGAGATCAAGCGGGCGTACCGGCGCCTGGCACTGCGCTACCACCCCGACAAGAACCCCAGCGAGGGCGAGCGGGTACGTGCAGCCCCCCAGCCCCCCCCAGGCGGCCCTGTCCCACCTCACCCGCCTCTCCCCCTCCCCAGTTCAAGCAGATCTCCCAGGCCTACGAGGTGCTGTCGGACGCCCACAAACGGGCGCTGTACGACCGCGGTGGCGAGCGGGCCATGAAGGAAGGTGGCCTGGGTGGCCGCGGGGGAGGCAGCGGCTTCGGCTCCCCCATGGACATCTTCGACCTGTTCTTTGGAGGGGGAGTGAGGATGCGCGGCCGGGCAGACAGGAGAGGTACGGGGATGAGGGACTCAGCGTGACCCCGGGGTGGGAGAGGCCTAGTGCCCAGCACGGTGCTCACTCAGGGGGTGACAAACCTGCTGGCACCTCTTGGTGGGAGGGAGCTGGTGCCCAGCACCATAAGGAGGTGACAGGAGGTGACAAACCTGCTGGCACCTCTTGGTGAGAAGGGGCTGGTGCCCAGCACAGCACTGGCTCGGAGGACAGGGGAGCGCAGGAAGCGTGATGTGGGAGAGGGCTGGCACCCAAACGCAGTGTGACATTGGCTCGGGGGGTCACAGACCTGCTGGACCCCGTGTGTCAGTGGGCTGGTGGCCAGCACAGAACTGTCTCAGGGGGTCACAGCCCTGCCTGGACCTCGGGCTGAGAGGAGGCTGGTGCCCAGCATGGCACAGGCTCTGGGGATCCAGCCGGGCTCCCCAGGCTGTCTCTGCCCCTGCGGCACAGCCCGGTGCAGCTCCTCACCACCCTCATTACTTTCTCCACCTCTCTCTCTTCAAAGGGCCCTTCCCTGTCCCTGTCCTGGCTTTCCCCCGCCGTCCCCGGGGCTGGGGCTGAGTCACCGGTGCGGCCCCGGGGGTGGCAGCAGGACGCGGGGCGTGCGGGGCCGGCCCGGTGACTGTGGGCATGCCTTCGGCCTGGGTCACAGGGACAGGGTGACTCGCCAGGGCGCTTCTTGCTGAGATGGCACGAGTTAATAGCAGGGCAATTAGGAGGTCAAGGGAATCATCCCAGCCACTCCAGCTGGAGGGCAGCTGACAGCCCTGGGGTGGGAGCCGTGCCCTGCCCACGCTGGGGACCCGGCACTGCCCCAGGGCAGCAGCACGATCCAGGCTTGGAGTGGAACTGTCCCTGTCCGTGTCCCTGCCTCCGTCCTTGAGGAAGGAGCAGGACTGGCTCACCTGGTGAGCCCGAGTGTGTCCAGCGCCTGTCTGGCCGTGGCATGGGGGTGGCACGTGGCTGGTGCTGAGCCAGGCTCTCCCCTGTGCCCAGGGAAGACCGTGGTGCACCAGCTCTCGGTGTCGCTGGAGGATCTGTACAACGGCTCCACACGGAAGCTGTCCCTGCAGAAGAACATCATCTGCCGCAAGTGTGGAGGTGAGTGAGGGGCTGCGGGGCCCGGGGGGCCGCCCCAGCACCCCCTACCCCACTGTCTGACCCCCCGCCCCCCTCGGCACAGGCTGCGGGGTGCGGGAGGGCGCCCAGAGAAGGTGCCCCAAGTGCCACGGCTCGGGCATGGAGGTTCGCATCCACCAGCTGGGGCCCAGCATGATCCAGCAGATCCAGACCGTGTGTTCCCAGTGCCAGGGCCAGGGCGAGTGGATCCGGCCCCGGGACTGCTGCCTCACCTGCAACGGCCGCAAGGTCGTGCGGGAGAAGAAGATCCTCAGCGTGCACCTGGATAAAGGTGAGCCAGGGCTGAGCGCGGAGCGGGGTCACCCCAAAGTGCCCCTCAGGCGCTGAGCTTCCTCCACGCTCCTCACAGGCATGAAGGATGGGCAGAAAATCACCTTCCACGAGGAAGGGGACCAGGTGCCCGGCCTGGAGCCCGGGGACATCATCATCGTCCTGGATCAGAAGGAACATCCTGTTTTCCGGCGCAGTGGCGACGACCTCATTGTCAGGAGGGAGATCAGCCTGGCAGACGCCCTGTGTGGGTGCCGGCAGGTGATCCGCACCCTGGACAACCGCACCCTGCTCGTGTCCTCCCCGCCAGGTGAGGGGGACTGTGATGCTGTGAGTGACACACCAGGAGCTGCCAGCGCAGCGGGGTGACCCTCATCTCTCTCTCTCTCTCTCAGGTGACGTGATCCGGCCTGGGGACCTGAAGTGTATCCCCAACGAGGGGATGCCTGTCTACAGGAGCCCCTTCCAGAAAGGAAAGCTCATCCTGCAGTTCGAGGTGAGCTAGAGCAGGGCTGTGGGAGCTGACATCTCCCACCTCTGGCCTTCCCGAGTTGCTGCCATCCACTCTCTGGTCACTCACACGGCCTCACATCCACTCTCTGGTCTCAGGTGAAGTTCCCCGAGCCGGGCTGGCTCCCCAGTGACCGCCTGCGCCAGCTGCAGGCCTTCTTCCCGCCGCAGGAGGAGGTGATGGCCACGGAGGACACGGAGGAGGTGGAGCTCAGCGATTACACGGCGCACGGCGGGCCGGGCCGGCGGCCCTACACCGGAGAAGCCTATCACGAGGACGACTTCGAGGACGGGATGCGCCAGCACGTCCAGTGCCAGACCTCATAGCGGGGCTCCGGAGCCCCCCGGGCGCAGGCGGGGCAGGGGCAGGGCCGGGGCCGCGCGGTGGGGAGGGGCTGGCGGAGCCACCACGTTCAGGGATGTACATAGGTCGCCTTTCCGACAGCACCGACCCCCCGGGAGCTGGCAGAGCCCCCCAGCCCTGCCGGGTGAGCCCCGGGGCCTGCCCTGCCCTGCCTCGCCTCCAGCCCCGGGGTGCCGTGGGCAGGGTGCTTGGGGGGCGTGGGGTGGGCTCCAGCTGCCGGTGGGCACATCCCAGCCCTGGCCGGAGAGGAGGAGAGGGTACTCTATGCCCCTGCCTCAGTTTCCCCACCTGTTGTGGTGGGGCCAAGCTTGTGCTGGAGCCAGCGTGGGGAGGAGGGGAACTGCCCAGCCCTTTGGGGATGCCCCTCTCCCAACCCCACACTGCGGGGGCCTGCTGCCCGGGCCCCCAGCTCCTTGCTTTGCCCATTTCTTTCCTTACTGGAGCCTGGCTCGGGCCTGGGATGCAGAGGGGGTGGCTCTTTTCTCTTTGCACAGGACAGGAGGGGTTGGGGGGGACCTGTCCCTTCCCTTTAATTTATTTTTGGAAGAATTTTAAAAGGGGTTTGTTGTTTTTTTTTTTTTTTTTTTTTTTCGGGGGGGGGGCGGGGGGGTGTCGACTTTGTACTTGGCATTAAACGCGAATCCCAACTCCATGTGTGGGGTTGAGTGTGGGGCAGGGTGTGGGGTTGAGCGTGGGGCAGCAGGAGCCCGGGGGCATTGACTGCCCCGCTTTGATCTCGGGTGTGCCTCAGTTTCCCCATCCTTACACAACCGGGAGGTGCCGGATCCTGCCTTCCCCTGCCCCTGGCTGCTCCCAGCTCCTCCTGCTCCAGCAGGGGAGCACACGGACCCCAGGCCTGGGTAGGGTCTGTCCCACTTCCTTTCCCCCCTTTGCCAGCCCTGCAACCCCTCCTCGTCCCTCTGTCCTTGACACAGTCTTGACCCCGTGGGTACACCCAGGTCCTTGTCACTTCCAGAACCCATCCCCAGTTAACCCTCCTGGAGCCTCTGCATCATCTCAGCGTCCCTGGGGACCCCACAATGGGGGCAGACTCCCCCCAGACAGCTTCAGCCCCCCTTTCTCAGCCCTGCACTCACCCCATGGGAGGTTCCAGCCGTGGCACAGAGCTGGGCTGCTGAGCTGTTAAGGGGGAACCCCCATAAAATACCCTACGGGGGGGGGGGGGGGCCAAGCTGCATCCCATAACCCCCCCCGTGCCCCCTCCACATGCAGCTGCTGGACCAGACTCCCTTCCACAGTGGGATGGGGGTGAAATCCCCCCCAGGGGAGACCAGCCCGGGGGGCTCTGTGAGGCTGGGGTTAGAGGCTCCCCCTCCACTGGAGCCCAGGAAAGCTCCGGCGCCAGCTGCAGCTGGAGGAGAGGAGGAGGAGGAGGAGGAGGAGGAGGAGGCAGGAGAACAATGCTGGCCTGCCGCCAGCCGAGGGGAGTGGGGGGGAAGGGGGGAGCTCCTGCACAGCCCCCGGCCTGCCGGGCTCAAGGAGGGCTGAACCCGCGCGGGAGGTGACAGTCACTGTCCCCCGGGGCTCACCACGCCTTGCTGAGCCACCCAGGCGTCAGCGTCCCTGCTGCCCTGAGCCGTGGGGACACCCCCGGGCACACGCGTGTCACCCCAGTTCCATGGGGGCACCCCCGAGACCAGGGTCCCCTCCTGCCACGCTGGGTGCTCAGGGACTCTGTGCCACGTGCCAGAGCCCACCTGGGCCCGTGGCCCGATGGCTGCGTGATGCCCCAGCCCTGCCGGGCACTGAGCAGGGTCCCCAGGCTTGTCACACACCCAGAGACCCCTCCGGAGAGCAGGGCAGGTGAGGGCCGAGCCCCCCTGGGGCTGGCACCTCCCTGTGCCCAGCTCCTCAGTCAGGACGTTCTCGGGGGGAGGATGCCTAGCAGCCAGCCTGGACCATCCAGGGTGGGCTCCGAGCTGGGCAGCGGCCGGCCCGGAGGGTCTGGGGGTGACCGGGGGGTGACCCCAGCCCTTGGGGGGCACGCTTTGGCTGGGGTCATGCTGGGTCCTTTCGCAGGGGCTGTGTGTGGGGGTGTTGTTCCTCCAGCTCAGCCTCCCTCCTGTACCCCATCCCCAGCGTCACCGGAGCGGGGTGGCTCCCCAAGGCAGCCCGAGGAGTCCTGTCCCCCTGTCCCCTGCAGGGACATCCCCGGCAGGGCAGGAGCCAGCGCACCCCCCTGGCCTCAGGCAGATCGGAGCCCCCCCGCTCCCTCCCGAGGGCTCCGGGGCAGGGGGGATGAGATGCAGTTCCCCCACACCCAGCCCAAGCTCTGCTTCCAGAGAATGCGTGGAAAAAAATTCCGGGGTGAGGGGCCAGGGCCCCCCAGGGTCGGGCATTCATTCCCCGCGCACAGAACGGGGAGGGGGCCAGGCCCCGCTTTGTCTCCGGAGATGAAAGGCGAGGGGCCAGCCCGGCCCCCTCCCCAGCCCGGGGGGGCCAGCGGGGCCGCCCGGGGGCCAGCGGGGTCACCGGGGAGGATTAGTGCCGGATTAGAGGCGCCGGGGACCTCGACACCACCCACGCGGAGCCATGGGAGGGGGGCACAGCCTGCAGAGCAGTTTTGGGGTTACTCGCGGCCCCTCCATCCCAGCCCCCCCTCCCCAGCTCCGCACAGAGGAATTTGCTTTTGTTCCGAGAGCAGCCGAGCCGCGGCCGTGCTGCGGGGAGGGGGCAACTCCCGCTGCTGCCCCTCCCGGAGCCCCCCAGCCCCCCGGAGCAGCCGAACGGGACCCCCGGGCCGCTGGGGGGGGGAGCGCAGGCAGCCACAGACCCCTCCCCATCCAGACGTGCCCCCTCAGCTCTCGGGGTCCCGGAGCCCCCCCAGTGATCCCCCCAGCCGGAGGCAAACTGGAGCCGTCCCCAGGGCTCGCGGGGAAAGCGGATATTCCTCCAGCGAGGGGAAGCCGTCGGAGCCGGGGGGGCGGCTGGATTCCATTACCGGCTGCTCCCGCCCGGCCGCGGCGCTCCCGGGGTCTCCGGGATCGCTTGGGTGAAGTGGGGAGGGGGCCGGGTCCTGCGCCCACCCTCGGGAGAGCCAGGACACGGCCCTGGCAGCGCTTTGGGAATGGCGCCAGGGGTGATGGGCGCCTGCCAAGTGTCCACCTGGAGATACCGGAGCCTTCCTCCCCTACTCCTTCTCCTCCTCCTCCTCCCCAGGGAAGGTGTAATTCCACCCTCGCTGCTCCTGGACGAGCTCCCGGGGTGCAGGATCACACCCCGGGCGTGGGGGCGAAGCCAACCCTGAGCCCTGGCTCCCTTCTCCATCCCCCACTCAGGGCCCCCCCATCACCGCTCGGTGGGGCGGTGCCCCCCACCTGCCCCACAGCGGCTCGGGTGGGGGGCACTGCCCCCGAGGGGTCCCGGCCCCTTCTGGGAGAGCCGAGCTGGGCAGGGAACGGGGGGCAGGAGCACCCCAAACCTCGAGGCAGAGCAGTCCTGCACCCCAACCCTCCCTGCACCTCCCCCAGCTCAGCCCCGGTATCCTGGGCTAATTAATGCCATCCCATGCAGGGCAATTATCGGGCAGCCCGATAATTAATCAACCCACATAATAAACCCACAGGTGCCTCCGACTCCCCCGGCCCCAGCCGGGATGGGGTCTCACGCTGAGAGCTGAGGCACAGCCACATGTCCCAGCCCCACGCTGCCCTCCCTGCCCCACAGTCACCCCACAGTCACCCCACGGTCACCTCAGAGCCACCACCCGCTTCCCACGCCGGGATGTGCCAGCCCGGTTGCCGCCCTCGCCCCCGGCCCCTTGCGCAACGGCCGGGGAGCGGATGTGGGGCACAGGATCCAGGGTGTGGGATTTGGGGCACAGGATCCAGGGTGTGGGATTTGGGGCACAGGATCCGGGGTGTGGGATCTGGAGTGTGGGATTTGGGGTGTGGGATTTGGAGCACAGGATCCAGGGTGTGGGATCTGGAGTGTGAGATTTGGGGTGCAGGATGCAGGGTGTGGGATTTGGGGCACAGGATCCAGGGTGTGGGATTTGGGGCACAGGATCCGGGGTGTGGGATCTGGAATGTGGGACTTGGGGTGTGGGATTTGGGGCACAGGATCCAGGGTGTGGGATCTGGAGTGTGAGATTTGGGGTGCAGGATGCAGGGTGTGGGATTTGGGGCACAGGATCCAGGGTGTGGGATTTGGGGCACAGGATCCGGGGTGTGGGATCTGGAGTGTGGGATTTGGAGTGTGGGATTTGGGGCACAGAATCCGGGGTGTGGGATCTGGAGTGTGGGATTTGGGGTGTGGGATCTGGAGTGTGCGATTTGGGGCACAGGATGCAGGGTGTGGGATCTGGAGTGTGGGATTTGGGGTGCAGGATGCAGGGTGTGGGATATGGAGTGTGGGATTTGGGGCACAGGATCCAGGGTGTGGGATCTGGAGTGTGGGATTTGGGGTGCAGGATCCAGGGTGTGGGATCTGGAGTGTGGGATTTGGGGCACAGGATCCAGGGTGTGGGATCTGGAGTGTGGGATTTGGGGTGTGGGATCTGGAGTGTGCAATTTGGGGTGCAGGATCCAGGGTGTGGGATATGGAGTGTGAGATTTGGGGTGCAGGATCCAGGGTGTGGGATCTGGAGTGTGAGATTTGGGGTGCAGGATGCAGGGTGTGGGATCTGGAGTGTGGGATTTGGGGTGCAGGATCCGGGGTGTGGGATCCAGCGTGTGGGATCTAGAGTGTGGGATTTGGGGTGTGGGATCTGGAGTGTGAGATTTGGGGTGCAGAATCCAGGGTGTGGGATCTGGAGTGTGGGATTTGGGGCACAGGATCCAGGGTGTGGGATCTGGAGTGTGGGATTTGGGGTGCAGGATCCAGGGTGTGGGATCTGGAGTGTGGGATTTGGGGCACAGAATCCAGGGTGGGGGAATCTGAAGTGTGGGGTTTGGGGTGTGGAATCCGGGGTGTAGGATATGGGGTGCAGAATACCCAGTGTGGGATCTGGAGTGTGGGATTTGGGGTGCAGGATCCAGGGTATGGAATTCAGGGTGTGGGATCTGGAGTGCGGGATTTGGGGTGTGGAATCCGGGGTGTGGGATATGGGGTGCAGAATACCCACTGTGGGATCTGGAGTGTGGGATTTGGGGTGCAGGATGCAGGGTGTGGAATTCAGGGTGTGGGATTTGGGGTGCAGGATTTGGGGTGTGGGATCCGGGGTGTGGGATTCAGACTGTAGGATCTGGGGTGCAGGATGCAGGGTGTGGGATCCGGAGTGCAGGATCTAGAGTGCAGAATCTGGGATGTTGGGATCCAGAGTCCCAGTGTGTGGGATCTGTGTGCCAGTGGGGCCAGCAGGAGAGACAGGGACACCACGGGGCTTCATAGGACATTTATTGAAAAAGGAGGGAGGTAACAGAGGGAAGTTGGACCCGGAGGAGGGGGCTGGGACCTGGCACTGCCCCAGGCTGGGGGGTTTGGTGTTCCCGTCTGGTACCATATTCACAAATAAATACTGGGGAGGGGTCGCGGAGCAGGGCTGGGGGCTGCGGGAACCAACAGCAGCCCGAACCCAAACCAGCTCAAACCAGCCCAAAAGGCAGGGAGGGGCCGCGTTACCCCCCGCCGCACCCCGGCACCTCGCCAGGCCCCGAGCGCGGCAGAGCGGGGCCGGAGCCGGAGATTCTGCTGCCCCCGGAGGACCCCGCCCTGCAGAGGGAGGGAAAGCCGTGTGTGTGTGTGTGTGTGTCCCCCAAAAAAAAGTGGGTTCGCTGCTGTACCCCCGCGGGGGGATGCAGCACCCCCCCTGTGGCCGGGGGATGAGTGCAGGGGACTGAGGGGACACGGGGTGGAGGAGGGGGGATATGGGGGGAGGGGATCAGCTGAGCGGCGGGGGGGGTCACTCCCGAATGTAGACCCTGGTGCACACCACGTCGTCGGCCGTCATGGTCTGCAAGGAGAAGCAGGGTCGGTGACCGGCGCGGCCGTGCCCGCTCCCGCCCCCACCCCACCGCGCTCCGCGGGAGTTTCCCAGCGGGCAGCGCTGCCCCCCGGGCCCCGCATCCCCCCCTCACCAGGATGAGCTCCCCGTCGTTGGTCATCTCCCGGGACCAGCCCGTCTTGGGCCCGTCGCCCTTGAGCAGCCGCTGCTCGCACACCATCTTGTTCTCGCTCTCCCACCTGGCCAAGCTCTGCGGGGGGGGACCGAGGGCAGCGCTGGGTGGGCATGTGGGCACCCCCGGGGCACCCCCTGCCCACCCCGGGGCATCTGTCACCACCCCCGGCAGCGGAACGGGGCCGTTTGTCCCTGTGCCAGGTGGGTGTGCGGGCTCATCTGGCACCTGGGGGGCACGGGGAGGGGATGGGGGGCACAGGGAGGGGTTGGAGGCACAGGGAAGGGATGGGGGGCACAATGAGGGGATGAGGGGCACCACAAGGGGATGATGGCACACGGAAGGGGTTTGGGGGCACAGGGAGAAGTTGAGGGGCATAAGGAGGGGATGATGGCACAGGGAAGGGGTTGAGGGGCACGGGGAGAGGTTGATGGCACAGGGAAGGGGCTGAATGGCACAACGAGGGGATGAGGGTACCACGAGGGGATGATGGCACAGGAAAGAGATTGAGGCAGAAGGAAAGGGGTTTAGGGGCACAGGGAAAGGGTCAGGGGCACTGGGAAGGGTTGGGGTGGAGGCACTGAGAAGGGATGGGGGCACAGGGAAGGGGTTTGGGGGCACAGGGAAGGGGTTTGGGGGCACCGGGAAGGAGTTGGGGGCACCGGGAAGGGTTGGGGTGGGGGTACTGGGAAGGGGTTGGGGGCACTGGGAAGGGACGAGGGATGCAGGAGGGGATGGGGATCTCAGGAAAGGCTTGGGGGGCACAAGGAAAGGTTGGGGTTCAGGAGGAGGGGAAGCAGCTGCGGGGAGAAGGTGGCTGTGCACACACACACACACACACACACACACACACACACACGTGAGAGCTCCTGCCCTCGTGCCAAACGTGTTGCAAACTCACGTGTGTGCACAGACACGTGTCCCTGCACGCGCACACACCTTTGTGCGCACAGCTGTGTGCACAGGAGTGCTGTGTGTGCCCCGTGCCACGTGTGTGCAGGCATGGGTGTGCGCAGGGACGTGTGACACAGGCCAGGGAGAGCGGCTGCCCCCGTGCAAAGTGTGCACACACACACACACACACACACACACAGATACACAGTCACACACAGTTACACACTCACACAGACTCACATATACACACTGACACACACAGCCACACTCACAAACTCTCACACTCATCGTCACACCCACACACTGACACACACTATCACAGTCACACAGACTCACACTCTCACACACACAGAAACACAATCACACCCACACTCACACACACTCACATGCATAGACACACCAACTGACACAGTCACACTCACAAACTCTCTCACACTCACACACAGACACACAGAGTCACACTGTCACACTCACACAGTCACACTCAGACGCACAGTCACACTCTCACACTCACAGACACACCTACACACACACTCACTCACAGTCTCACACTCACATCCACACTCACAGACACACCCACACTGACAGTCACACTGACATAGTCACACACACGCACTCACACACCCACAGTCTCACACTCACTCCCACACTCTCAGTCTCACACTCACACTCACACACACTCACACCCAGTCTCACTCTCACACACTCACACCCAGTCTCACACACACTCATACACACTCATACACACCCATGCTCACACCCACACTCGCTCTCACACTCACACACTCACAACCACAGTCTTACACTCACACACTCACTCTCACTCACTCTCACACACACAATCTCACACACTCACACTCACACCCACAGTCTCACTCACACTCACACCCAGTCTCACACTCACACACTCACACCCAGTCTCACACTCACACACATTCACACCCACAGTGTCACACTCACTCTCACACACTGACACCCACAGTCTCACACTCACTCTCACACACTCACACCCACAGTCTCACACTCATACACTCACACCCACAGTCTCACACTCTCACACACTCACACTCACACCCACAGTCTCACACTCACTCTCACACACTCACACCCAGTCTCACACCCACAGTCTCACACTCACACAGTCTCACACCCACAGTCTCACACCCACAGTCTCACACACTCACACCCAGTCTCACACCCACAGTCTCACACTCACACAGTCTCACACCCACAGTCTCACACCCACAGTCTCACACCCACAGTCTCACAGTCTCACACACTCACACTCACACCCACAGTGTCACTCTCACACACTCACACCCACAGTGTCACACTCACTCTCACACACTCACACCCACAGTCTCACACTCTCACTCTCACACCCACGCTCACACTGGCGTGATGCCGTGCGTGCCCCTGCGCACACCTTGCAGGGCCGCCCGTCCACCGTCTGCTCCTCGAACTCCTCGCCCACCCTGAAGCGGATCTCGGTGGTGCGCACGGGGGTGGAGGTGCGGATGTAGAAGCTCTCCCCGTCCTGCCGGATCTCCACCGCCGGCTTCGCCGCCGCCGCCACCGCGATCTTCCGCAGCATCATGTTCACGCCTGGAGAGGGGCACGGTGGCACCGAGCTCCGCTCCGCACCCGGGGCGTCCCCGGTGAACCGGGGGGAGCGCGGGGGGGGGGGGGCGCGGCCGCAGCCCCGCACTTGGCAGTGACACATCCCAGGGTCCAGCGAGTGCTGCAGGTGGCTCCAGGCAACCCGAGAGGGGACGGACGAGCCCCCCCGGCCACCGCTGGGCCACATCTGGCTCTCGTTACCTGCTGGAGGGGGCGGGAGGCGGGGGGGATGCCGGGCTTGGCGCCGGATGCGCCCGGGGGAAGGGACGGGGGTGACGGGGGCAAGGGCTCGCCCAGAGCGGGGTGACAGCGGGGACAAGGGCCCCAGTCCGAGCTCTGTGTTAGGTGACCTGCGTGACCCCCCCGAGGGGTCCCGGGTCTCCCCCCGCAGCCCCCTCGCCCACCGCGGGGCAGCTGGGGCTTTGTCCCCGCTCCAGAGGCGGCTCATCCATCATGTCCTGGAGCCCCCGGCTGTCACAGGGGGAGCTGCTCTTTGGGGACATTGTTCCCGTGTCACCCTCGGGGTGTGAACTGACCCCCCGAGAGGGTCCCCGCACAAAGGAGGTGCCCCCGGCACAGGACGGGGGGGACACGGAGGGGCCGCGGGTGGCCGGGGGGGGGCTCCGGGAGCCGAACCCCCCTGCAGTGGGAAGGGCCACGTCCCTGAGGGGTCCCCTCGATGGCCACGAACACCCCCAGGCCTGATTCACACCGGGGGGACGCCCGAAACCGGGGCAGACACAGCCCCCCACATGATGCTGACGGGGGTGGGGGAGAAGAAACAGCCCCCAAAGGGAGCGAAACTGAGGCTCGGGCGGTCTGGTGAGGTCAGGCTGGGGGGCTGGAGCTCATAAAGCCCCCAGCCCCCGGAGGGACCAGCCGGGGGAGCCCCCACTTGCGCCGTGGGAAAGGAAGAGGGCTCCGGGGGGGCTGGCAGATTTATTTTCCTGCTGAGGTTTCCCCGAGCCGGTTCCATCAGCGGGGCCAGGGCGGGGAGAAGGGGCGACGGGGGATCGGGAGTGAAACCCAAGAAAGTGATAATTATCCTGAAATATTCGTTACGTATCCCCTAACCTGGAAAATATTCTGCTCCGGCAGCTCCCCGGCTGGCGAGGAGCGGGTCAGGCGGAGGGGAGCAGTGGGGGAGCTGGATTTGATCCTGCCCAAAGCCCCGGGGACCCCCCGGCCTGTGCCCCCCCAGGTCCAGCCCCCGCCACGAGTCCTGGCCCTCCCCACCCCCGCTCAGCCGAGACCCAGCTCCGCCGTGGGGGGCAAAGGGGCCCGAGGTGAGGCCTGGGAGAATGGGACCCCAAACCAGCGGGGTCCTACCCGGGCTGGTTTTGGGGACACCGGCTGTACCCAGGGTCCCTGGGGCAGGTGAGCCCGCGGGAGCTTTTGGGATGGGGGGTGGAGGGGACCGGGGTGGTGCGGGTCCATGCTTGGGGGAGCACCAGAGTGGGGAAACTGAGGCAGGAAAGAGGGGGACCCGCAGGGGCCGCGTGGGATCCCTCGGGAGCGGGACACGCTGCCCGGCCCCCTCGTGCCTCCGGCTCCTCAGTGGGGCACCGAGCACGAGAGCTTTGCTTAAAGGGGGTGCAGAGGGATCCCCCGGCACACGGCGGTTCCGGGCACCGGGACTGCCGGGCTGGAAGAGGATTTGGAGGGGACATGGGGAGATATGGGGAGATGGGGGGAACCCCTCCGCCCCCAGCCCGAGGGAGCCCCGCAGGGACGCGGAGGGAGAGCGGGGATCCACTCACCCAGCGCCTTCAGCAGCTCCTCGAAGTTTTCCGAGCTCTTCATCTTCCAGTTCCCGGAGAAGTTGGGCATCGCGGCTGCCGGCCTGGGGGGCGCAGGGAGGGAACCGAGGGAGGAATAAGCGGTTCGAGGGATCCGCCGCTCCCTCGGCACCGGCCCCGCCGCTTGCTCCCTCCGTCCGTCCGTCCCGTCCCGCCCGCGCCGCCGTTTTATCGCCGGGCTGGTCCCACCCCCCGGCCCCGGCCCCGGCACGGGGGCACCGCGCTCACCTGCGGACTGAGAGCCCAGGGGGAGCCCCCCGCCCCCATTTGCCGTGGGGGCGCAGGCTGGAGGCACCACCTGGTCTGCCTGTCCCCCCCCAACTCCTCCCATCCCCCCGAGACCCGTACCCTGCTGACCTCCCTGCACTCCCCAGGCTGCGGCATCTCCCTGGTTCCCCCTAATCTCCAGCATCCCCCCGAAATTGCCTGCACCCCACATGTGCTGCGCCCCCAGGAGCTGCTGCACCCCCCAAATCTGTCTGTACCCCCCCCAAGCCGCCTGCACCCCCAAATCTCCCCGCGTCCCCCCACAGCCGCCTGCACCCCCAAATCTCCCCGCGTCCCCCCACAGCCGCCTGCACCCCCGCACCCCCCGAGTGTGCACAGCACACGCGTGTTTGCACAGGTGAGATGCTGGCACGGGCGTGTGCAGGTGCCTGTGCTCGCTTGTACACACGTGGATTTGATCCACGACTTTCCCAGCCACACCATCACTCAGAAACTCACTCAAAAAATCGCACACAAACTCACACACGCACACACAGACTCACACCCGTACACACAGACTCACACCCGTGTCTGTGCACGCTCGTGGGGCTGCAGCCGGCCTGGGGGTGAGCTGCCAGGGGCAGGTGAAACCCCACTCCCAGCCAGGTAACGAGAGCCGAGGGATTTCCCGAGGTTTCTCAGCCCTGGGAACCGCCGCGGGAAGGGCAGGTTGTGCCGCGGGGCCGGTTCTGGGCAAGAAAAGCAAGAAATGGCGTTTCTGGTTCAGCAGGAGCTCTGGAATGGAAGGCGAGAGGCTTCTTCTCCGATTTGGGGTGAAAAGGCTCCACAGAGGCCCCCGTCGCCCCCCTCCTCCTGGCCACATCCCCCTCCGTGCCCCCAGAACCTCCGGCTCGGGCCGGCGAGCCAAGTCCCGGCTTGCCGCATCCCTAATCCCCTGAAGAACAGGATTTCTCACCAAGCACTGACACAACCTCACCTACAGCAGCGCCGGGGCCGTGCCCAGGGGACAGGGACAGGGACAGGCAGAGCTGCAGGGGCTCGGGGAGGGGGTGCTGGTGAAGGGTCACTCCAACCCCTTCACCCCAGGGACGCAGGAGCTGCCTCCCCCCATCCCGGAGTCACAGGAGGGGCGGTGCTGTGGGTTTGCTCCAAATCTGGGGAAAATGGGGAAAAAAAAAAAAAAAGCATCTCCGTTCCAGGATAAGTGGGAGGAGGGGTCTGGGGTGGGATCTGCCTGCAAACACCTAGGGGCACCCCCGTCCCCCTCGTCCCGTGCTGGGTACCATGACCCAGTGGGGCGTGAACGCCAGCACCGGCAGCCCCACATCTGGAAGGGATTCTGCAGGGAAGGGCGGATAAAGCCTTTGCACCCCACCCTCCTCTCCCTCCCATCCCGGTGAAGCCCTGGGGCGAGCAGGCGAACCACTGGCCCTAAATAACCCCCCCGGAGCGCCGGTCACCCCTGGGAAGGGCACAGATTCTCTCTGGGAGGCGGGTGGGGACCCGCATGCCGGTGCCAGGGCAGCAGCAGCTGGCTCAGCCTCCGGAAACATCCGGCACCATCCACCGCCCGCACCCCCCTTCCCGGCAGAAATCCTCACAAACCGCAGAAATCCTGAGCGCAAACTCTGGGGGGCTCCCCCAGCCCAGGCAGGGCTCCATCGCTGCCCCGGTACCCCCGTGGGGACCCCCAATAATACTGTCGTGCCCCAGAGCCCCTCCTGGGAGGATGGAGCTGCTTGGGGATGTTCCCCGTGTCGGGTACCCTCACCCCGTCCAGGAGCCAAAGCTGTTGGGGGTCATCCCAATTTGGGAGAGAAGAAGGGGGAGCTCCACTGTGGGGGGCTGGGGGGTGAGGCCTGAGCAAGGGCAGGTCACCCGTCATCTCAGCCCCATGTCCCCACAAATCCTTCCCAGCTGGCGGGACGCAGCCCCCACCCCCCGCCTCTGGCCACGGCCACGGCCGCTGCGGAAATGAAACACAGCTGGACGGCGCGACCGAGCCCGGCCCCGGCCCCGTGGCCGATGGGACCCCCGGCTGTGGGGCGGGAGAGAGCCCACGTGCCCCGAGAGCTCTGCTGTGCCGCCACAGCGGGACCCTGCCCTGGCCCTGATTCTGGACCCCTACTCAGCTCCAGGACCCTGGCCCTGATTGTGGACCCCTACTCAGCTCCAGGACCCTGCCCTGATTCTGGACCCCTACTCAGCTCCAGGACCCTGCCCTGATTCTGGACCCCTGCTCAGCTCCAGGACCCTGCCCTGATTCTGGACCCCTGCTCAGCTCCAGGACCCTGCCCTGGCCCTGATTGTGGACCCCTACTCAGCTCCAGGACCCTGCCCTGATTCTAGACCCCTACTCAGCTCCAGGACCCTGCCCTAGCCCTGATTCTGGACCCCTGCTCAGCTCCAGGACCCTGCCCTGGCCCTGATTCTGGACCCCTACTCAGCTCCAGGACCCTGCCCTGATTCTGGACCCCTACTCAGCTCCAGGACCCTGCCCTGATTCTGGACCCCTACTCAGCTCCAGGACCCTGCCCTGATTCTGGACCCCTGCTCAGCTCCAGGACCCTGCCCTGGCCCTGATTCTGGACCCCTACTCAGCTCCAGGACCCTGCCCTGATTGTGGACCCCTACTCAGCTCCAGGACCCTGCCCTGATTCTGGACCCCTACTCAGCTCCAGGACCCTGCCCTGATTGTGGACCCCTACTCAGCTCCAGGACCCTGCCCTGGCCCTGATTCTGGACCCCTGCTCAGCTCCAGGACCCTGCCCTGGCCCTGATTCTGGACCCCTACTCAGCTCCAGGACCCTGCCCTGATTGTGGACCCCTACTCAGCTCCAGGACCCTGCCCTGATTCTGGACCCCTACTCAGCTCCAGGACCCTGCCCTGATTCTGGACCCCTACTCAGCTCCAGGACACTGCCCTGGCCCTGATTCTGGACCCCTACTCAGCTCCAGGACCCTGCCCTGGCCCTGATTCTGGACCCCTACTCAGCTCCAGGACACTGCCCTGGCCCTGATTCTGGACCCCTACTCAGCTCCAGGACCCTGCCCTGATTGTGGACCCCTACTCAGCTCCAGGACCCTGCCCTGGCCCTGATTCTGGACCCCTACTCAGCTCCAGGACCCTGGCCCTGATTCTGGACCCCTACTCAGCTCCAGGACCCTGCCCTGGCCCTGATTCTGGACCCCTACTCAGCTCCAGGACCCTGCCCTGGCCCTGATTCTGGACCCCTACTCAGCTCCAGGACCCTGCCCTGATTCTGGACCCCTACTCAGCTCCAGAACCCTGCCCTGACCCGGGACTCAGCTCCAGAACCCTGCTCTGGTTCTGGACCCCTATTCAGCTCCAGGACCCTGCCCTGGTTCCGGACCTTGATCCAGCCCAACCCTGGGACCTTTCCTCAGTCCCGGGACTCTGCCCCACTACCAGGACTTTGCCCCAGCCCCGGGACCCTTCCTCAGCCACAGGAACCCAACCCCTGTTGCAGCCCGCGCCCTGTGCCCAGCCCCATCCGGAGGGACCCCGGGGTGAGATTCAGGCGATCCCCCGGGACCCTGACCCGCATCCCGCAGCCGCCGAGGGCTGGGGCCCGGCCGGCTGCTTCTCATTTCCAGGGCCATAAACCCCTTTAACGACCGGCCATTTATAACCGCTGTAAAGCCCCTAATCACCGCCAGACCCAGCCCAGACACAAAGGCTCCCGCCTGCTCCTCCGCCCTCCCTCCTTCCTCTGCATTTTGGGGCTCTGACAGCTTTTCCCACCCCCACCCTGGCCATAGGGACGGGAGTGCTGCAGGAGCAGGAGGGATGGACCCCCCAAGCTCCCGGCCCGTGGGATGCTCGGCCGTCTGCTCTCCAGCACTGCGGGGGGAACCCAGATCCGCGAGTTTATCCCAAAAAACAAGGAGGAACGGCCCCTCCTACTGCGGGGTTGTACCCCCAAAACCCTCCCTCGGGCTCCAGCGCCCCGAGCCAAGCGCAGCCACGCAAACGCGAGGAAACGCTGGAAAAAGTGACGCACGTCGGGGGCTCGGGGCCGCGGCCAGCCCGGCGGGGGCGGGGGGATCCCCCAAGGCGGCTCCGCGCTCGGCACCGGCACCGGCACCGGCACCGCTCCCGGAGCTGCCGCGGTCACAGCAACAGCGGGGAGCCGCCGGCGGTTCAGGCAGAAAATGGGGTACGGGGGGGTCGGGGAAGGGGCCAGCTCATCCCTGGCAGGAAGAGGAGGAGGAGGAGGAGGAAGAGCCCGCGGGATGCAGATGTCGGAGGGTGCTGGGTGACGGCCCGGTAAGGGGTCCCCGCTCCCGCCCTCCGGGGCCGGGGGCTCCTCCCCACCCCCACCGAAGGGAAAAGCTCTTTAATAATTTCTTTTTAATTAGGATTTTGCACATAAACCTTTCAGTTCAAAGCAGTTCCCATCAAGGCTCGGGCACCTTCAGGGTACGGTTGCCCTCCGGGGGTGTCCCCGGGCCAGCGCGGGGGGGACTCGCCCGCGGGACCCCCAGGGTGGTCCCCGGGGCAGCACGGGGGGCTCGGGCAGGCGGATGGGGCGATGCTGCTCGCCATGCCCGGCTTTATCCCGCCCCTTGCACAGTGAGGAAGGTGGGACTTGACCACCGAGTAAAGCAGCTCCCAGAGCGGAATGGGGACTTTGCAGAGGGATCTGAATCCCACTCGTAGTCCCAGGGCACATGGGCAGCTCCCGGCGCTGAGAGGTAGTTTTGGGAAGAGGAAGGAGCCCGCTCCATTCCCAGAGCCCCAGGGATGGGGACTGTGCTCAGGATGACCCAAGGTCACCCCCGGAGCAGGAGCAGCAGCAGCCCCGAAGGGATCGGGGGGTGCAGAATCCCAGAGACCCCTCTGGGGCACGGCACCGGCCCAGGCCCTCCGCACGTCCTGGGGGCAGCAGGGCGGAACGGCAGCGTCCTTCCAGGGAGGAACATCACACCTGGCTCCTCCTCAGCCACGGACAGGGCAGCCCCTCGGCGCTCACGGGACCCTCGAGGGGCAGGACCGGGCTGGGGGTGTCACTGTGGGACCCCCCAGAGGCAGGACCAGGTTGGGAGCATCACTTTGGGTCCCTCCAAAGGCAGGACCAGGCTGGGGGTGTCACTGTGGGACCCCCCCAGAGGCAGGACCAGGTTGGGAGCATCACTTTGGGTCCCTCCAAAGGCAGGACCAGGCTGGGGGTGTCACTGTGGGACCCCCCAGAGGCAGGACCAGGTTGGGAGCATCACTTTGGGTCCCTCCAAAGGCAGGACCAGGCTGGGGGTGTCACTGTGAGCTCCCTCCAAAGGCAGGACCAGGCTGGGGGTGTCACTGTGAGCCCCCTCCAAAGGCAGGACCAGGCTGGGGGTGTCACTGTGAGCCCCTCCAAAGGCAGGACCAGGCTGGGGGTGTCATTCAGAGCCCCCCAGGGTGTCAATTCTGCTCCGGGTTCTGCTGCAGGTGCTGCTCCCACTCCGCCTCCACCACCTTGTAGAGCTCCATGGTGGCTTGGGCATCTTCCACGGAGGAGTGGCCACTTCTCCCCACCTGTGGGCACAGACACAAGTTGCCACTCCTCCCATTTTGGGGGGGCAGCCAGAATTAGGAGGAAGATACAGAGATTAGGGAGTGAGGCAGTTGTGGGGCAATACACACAGCAAGGATGGGGGAAGCAGGGAGATGAGGGTGTGCAGGAAGATTTGGGGTGCATGATTTGGGGTGGATTAGGGCACATAGGCAGCTCCAGGAGGCTGCAGGCAGATGAGGGGATGCAAGCAGCTCTGGTGGGGTGCAGGCAGCTTGGGTGGGCAGATGCAGGGAGATGAGGGGGTGCAAGTAACTGTGGGAGGGGTGCAGGCAGATTTGGGGGATACAGGCAGATTTGGGGGTACAGGAAGCTCTGGGGGGATGCAGGGAGCTTAGGGGAGTATAGGGAAATTTAGGGATACAGAGAAAACTGGGCAGGTGCAGGCAACGCTGTGGGGTGTGCATAAAGGGAAAAAAAACCCTGAGGCTGCAGGGGTTGAGCTGAGGGAAGGGAAAGGGAAACTGAGGCACAGGGCTGCCTTGCTCCAGGACTGACAGCAATGGCTGCACTCGGGGTGCCTGGGATCTCCCCCCCTTCCCTCCCCACTGTCTCCTGGCATGGTGTGGGGCTCCCCAGGGCACCTGGATGTCCTGGTTCAGCAGGGCCTTGGTGAGGCGCTTCAGGGAGATGGCCATGTTCTCCGGGAAGCCGGCGCGGCGGTTCAGCAGCGGGATCTGCGACGTGTCCCGCGTCAGAGCCTTGGGGTGGCAGTACCGCAGCGCCTTGAAGTCGTTGTGGATGGCGTGGCCCACCACCACCTTCCCAGCAAGGATCCTCAGAACCTGCAGGACAGGAGGGGGTTGAGACCCCCAGCAGTGCCACCCCCGCCAGGAATAGGGGCGGCCCCGTGGGGCAGAGCTGTGGGGCTGAGCGGGAGTGGCACAGAGTGGGGACAGTCCCTGTGCCCCAGGGACAATCCCTGTGCCCTGGGGACAATCCCTGTGCCCCACAGGGCAGAGTAGAGACAGTCCCTGAGCCCCAGGGACAACCCCTATGCTCTGGGGACAGTCCCTTTGCCCCACAGGGAAGAGTGGGGACAATCCCTGTGCCCCACAGGGCAGCAGGGGACAGTCCTTGAGCCCCAGGGACAGTTCCTGTGCCCCACAGCACAGGAGAGCACAATCCCTGTGCCCTGGGGACAACTCCTGTGCCCCACAGGGCAGGGACAATCCCTTTGCCCCACAGTTCCTGTGCCCCATGGGGCAGGGGGAACAATCCCTGTGCTCCCCAGGGCAGGGCAGGGATGCCCTGGGGACAATCCGTGTGCCCCACAGGGCAGGGCAGGGACAATCCCTTTGCCCCACAGGGCAGCCCCTGGACCCGCACAAAGCCCCTGAGCTGCAGCTCTCGGCCTGGTGCCCCCCACCCCTGGCCCTGCAACCCCTCAATCCCCAGCTCACACCCTCGGCCCCCCAGCCCTGAAGCCCCCCACCCATCTCCTCACCCTGCAGCCACCCCCTCTCACCCCTGCACTCCCACCCTCGGCCCCACAGCCCCCTTCCCCCATAACCCCCGTCCCCAGCGCCCCATATCCCCTATCCCCACAGCCCCCCACTCCATATCCTCTGTCCCCAGTGCACCCCACCCCATATCCCTTATCCCCACAGCCCCCCACCCCATACCCCTTATCCCCACAGCCCCCCACCCCATATCCCCTGTCCCCAGTGCACCCCACCCCATATCCCCTATCCCCACAGCTCTGTACCCCATGTCCCCTATCCCCACAGCCCCCACCCCATATCCCTGATCCCCACAACCCCCACCCCATATCCCCTGTCCTCACAGCCCCCCACCATATAACCCCTGATCCCCACAGCCCCCACCCCATATCCCCTGTTCCCACAGCCCCCACCCCATATCCCCTGTCCTCACAGCCCCCCACCCCATAACCCCCGATCCCCACAGCCCCCCACCCATATCCCCTGTCCCCACAGCCCCGTACCCCATAACCCCTGATCCCCACAGCCCCCACCCCATAACCTCTGTCCCCACAGCCCGCACCCCATATCCCCTGTCCCCAGCGCCCCCCACCCCATATCCCCTATCCCCACAGCTCTGTACCCCATAACCCCTGATCCTCACAGCCCCCACCCCATATCCCCCATCCCCACAGCCCCCACCCCATATCCCTGATCCCCACAGCCCCCACCCCATATCCCCCATCCCCACAGCCCCCACCCCATATTCCCTATCCCCACAGCCCCCACCCCATATCCCTTATCCCCACAGCCCCATACCCCATATCCCCTGTCCCCACAGCCCCCACCCCATATGCCCTGATCCCCACAGCCCCCACCCCATATCCCCTATCCCCAGTGCCCCCCACCCCTTATCCCCTGTCCCCACAGCCCCCACCCCGTAACCCCTGATCCCCACAGCCCCGTACCCCATATCCCCTATCCCCGCAGCCCCCACCCCATATCCCTGATCCCCCGCAGCCCCCACCCCATAACCCCTGATCCCCACAGCCCCCACCCCATATCCCCTATCCCCACAGCCCCCACCCCATATGCCCTGATCCCCGCAGCCCCCAGCCGATATCCCCTGATCCCCGCAGCCCCCATCCCATATCCTTGATCCCCACAGCCCCCACCCCATATGCCCTGATCCCCGCAGCCCCCAGCCCATATCCCCTGATCCCCGCAGCCCCCACCCCATAACCCCTATCCCCACAGCCCCCACCCCGTAACCCCTGATCCCCGCAGCCCCCACCCCATATCCCCTATCCCCGCAGCCCCCAGCCCATATCCCCTGATCCCCGCAGCCCCCACCCCATAACCCCTATCCCCACAGCCTGCACCCCATATCCCTGATCCCCGCAGCCCCCACCCCATAACCCCTATCCCCACAGCCCGCACCCCATATCCCTGATCCCCGCAGCCCCCACCCCATATCCCCTATCCCCGCAGCCCCCAGCCCATATCCGTGTCCCCGGGGCCCAGCCCCGCGGGTGCCAGGCCGGCTGGCCCTCACCTCCTGCTGTGCCCTGCGGAAGGGCACGGCTTTGTCCATGTGCTGCCGGCGGATGCCGCTCCAGCGGGTCCGGTAGTCCACGATGGGCGCCTCGGGCCGCACGTAGCGGTCGTACACGACGTCCCCCTCGTAGGTGACGATGCTGCAGCGGGCCAGGGCGCTGGTGCGCCCGCCGGGCCCCGTGCCCACCATCTCACAGTCCATGGCCACCAGCTTGGGGGGCGCCGGGGGGGCACCGCCGCTCTTGGGGGTGCCCCGAGCCGCCCCCCGACCCTTCTGAGCGGCGGCACCGGTTCCGCCGGGGCCGTTCTGGGATGCCGGGGACGCTCCGGCAGCGCTGGCGGAGCCCCGAGCCGCCCCCCGAGCCTTGGCCTTGGTCTTAGCGGCAGCGTCGCTCCCGGCGGGGCCGTTCTGGGACACCGGCGGGCACCGCGAGGCGGCGGCGGGGCCGTTCTCTTTGGGGCACGGCCTGGGCCGGCCCGAGCGCGGCTTCGCCCCCGCCCGCCGTCCCGGGGCCCGCCGGGGCCCGCCCGGTGCCGCCGGGAGCTGCTTCTGCCGCAGGACGCCGCGGCGCTCCAGCTCTCGCCGCCGCCGCACGAAGCTCTGGTGCTTTCGGTTCCCCGGCTCCTTCTTGGGGCGGCGCTCGGGGGCGGCGAACTCCACGTTGAGGATCAAATCGTCCATGGCGGGGGCAGGTCGGGGCCGCTGCGGGGCGGAGAGGCGGCTCAGCGGCGGGGCCCTCGGCACCGGGAGCCCCCGGGACTCCCGGCCTCGGCAATCCCCGACCCCCCGGGACTCCCGGTACCGGAGACCCCCCGGGCCCGCCCGCACCTTCACGCCCCGGAACCGGAAATTCCCGGGAAACACGCGGCCGGCCCGGTACCGGCAGTGACGTCACCCACGCGCGCCGCGGCGGGAACTCGGCGGCGCCGGGCGCTGAGGGGCACGCGCGCGGCCGCGGCGGCTCCGTGACGCATCTGATGACGTCAGGTCGACGTCACGGGGCATCGGCGAGATGCCCGGTGTCCCGGCCGGCCCGGTGACGTCACGGGTGCCCGGGGGTGAGTCGTGCCCCTCCGTGATGTGGTGGCTCCTGGGGGCGTCTCGGTGTGGGGGGGGGGTGGTGGTGTAACAACAGCGTGACGTCACTGTCCAGTGACGTCACATGGGTGCTGAATGGCACGGGCAGAGCCGGGGAGGGGGTGAGAGTGCCGGGGTGACGTCAGAGAGCCAGGGCTGACGCCCCCCCGCCGCCCCAGGAGCCGCCATGGCGGCCGCCCCCCATGGCACCCCACACCCGCAGCAGGGCCCGGAGCAGCGGCGAGCCGCCGACATCATCCGCCTCCTGACGCTCTACCGGCCCCTGCTCGACGCCTTCATCATTGTGAGTGTCCCACAGGCTGTGCCCCGGGGGCTGTGCCCCCCGAGCTGTGCCCCTCGGGCTGTGCCCCCCGAGCTGTGCCCCCCGAGCTGTTCCCCCTGAGCTGTGCCTCTCGGGCTGTGCCCCCTGAGCTGTGCCCCCCGAGCTGTGCCCCCTGAGCTGTGCCCCCTGAGCTGTGCCCCACAGGCTGTGCCCCCTGAGCTGTGCCCCTCGGGCTGTGCCCCCTGAGCTGTGCCCCCTGAGCTGTGCCCCTCGGGCTGTGCCCCTCGGGCTGTGCCCCCCGAGCTGTGCCCCTCGGGCTGTGCCCCACAAGCTGTGCCCCCTGAGCTGTGCCACTCGGGCTGTGCCCCCCGAGCTGTGCCCCCCGAGCTGTGCCCCTCGGGCTGTGACCCCCAAGCTGTGCCCCCTGAGCTGTGCCCCTCGGGCTGTGCCCCCTGAGCTGTGCCCCCCGAGCTGTGCCCCTCGGGCTGTGCCCCCCGAGCTGTGCCCCCCGAGCTGTGCCCCCTTAGCTGTGCCCCCCGAGCTGTGCCCCTTGGGCTGTGCCCCCCAGACTGCACCCCACAAGCTGTGCCCCTCAGGCTGTGACCCCTGAGCTGTGCCCCACAAGCTGTGCCCCACAAGCTGTGCCCCCCGAGCTGTGCCCCTCGGGCTGTGCCCCCTGAGCTGTGCCCCCCGAGCTGTGCCCCTCGGGCTGTGCCCCCCGAGCTGTGCCCCTCGGGCTGTGACCCCCGAGCTGTGCCCCTCGGGCTGTGCCCCTCGGGCTGTGCCCCCCCGAGCTGTGCCCCTCGGGCTGTGACCCCCGAGCTGTGCCCCTCGGGCTGTGCCCCCCGAGCTGTGCCCCCCGGGCTGTGCCCCCTTAGCTGTGCCCCCCGAGCTGTGCCCCTCGGGCTGTGCCCCTCGGGCTGTGCCCCTCGGGCTGTGTCCCCTGAGCTATGTCCCCTGAGCTGTGCCCCCCAAGCTGTGCCCCACAGGCTGTGTCCCCTGAGCTGGGAGCCCCACAAGCTCTGTCCCCCGATCTGTGCCCCTTGGGCTGTGCCCCACAAGCTGTGCCCCACAAGCTGTGTCTCTCGGGCTGTGCCCCCCGAGCTGTGCCCCCCGAGCTGTGTCCCCCAAGCTGTGCCCCCCGAGCTGTGTCCCCCGAGCTGTGCCCCACAAGCTCTGTCCCCCGATCTGTGCCCCTTGGGCTGTGCCCCACAAGCTGTGCCCCTCCCGGACTGTGCCCCCTGAGCTGTGCCCCACAAGCTCTGTCCCCCGATCTGTGCCCCTTGGGCTGTGCCCCCCAAACTGCGCCCCAAAAGCTGTGCCCCTCCCGGACTGTGCCCCCTGAGCTGTGCCCCACAAGCTCTGTCCCCTGATCTGTGCCCCACAAGCTCTGTCCCCCGATCTGTGCCCCTTGGGCTGTGCCCCCCAAACTGTGCCCCACAAGCTGTGCCCCTCCCGGACTGTGCCCCCTGAGCTGTGCCCCACAAGCTCTGTCCCCTGATCTGTGCCCCACAAGCTGTGCCCCTCGGGCTGTGCCCCCCAAACTGTGCCCCACAAGCTGTGTCTCTCGGGCTGTGCCCCCTGAGCTGTGCCCCACAAGCTGTCCCCCCCTCGGGCTGTGTTCCCCACGCTGACCCCGCTCCCCGCAGGATTTCTTCACCGAGGATCTGTGGGCACAGCTGCCCCCAGCCTGGCAGCCCGCCCTGGCCAGTGCCACCCCGGTGCAGCTGGCCGGGCTCCTGGGGGGCCGCGGGGGCACGGGGGCTGCCTGGCCCCTGTCCCTGCTGGCCTTTGCCGCCGCTGCCCGGGCCCTCGCCTTCCCTCGGGGGTGCCCGGGAGGGTCCCCGCGCCCCCCGTGCCAGAGCTCCCAGCTGCACCCGCTGCTCCGCCGCCACGTCAAGCCCAAAAAGCAGCACGAGATCCAGCGCCTGGGCAAGGTGGGTGCCCCTCCCTGTCCCCTGAGAACCCCCCAGCCCCCTATGAGCCCCCTAAGAGCTCCCCTTCCCCACAGCTGCTGCGGCGGCTGAGCCGGGCCACCGGCTGCGAGCGCGTGCTGGATGTCGGAGCGGGGCAGGTAAGAGCAGGGGGCCACGGAGGGGTCCCAGGGCATCCCCCCCCCAGCCCAGCTGAGCTCGTGTCCCCCCCCAGGGCCACCTGTCCCGGTTCCTGGCCTTCGGCCTGGGCCTGCGGGTCACTGCCGTGGAGAGTGACGGCCGCCTGGTGGGCCTGGCCGAGCGCTTTGACCAGGAGCTGCTGCGGGAGCTGGCCAAAACCCGGGGGCTGGCACACAGGGGGCCTCCCCTGCGCCCCCTCACCCCCCGGGCCCCCCAGCACGTGGCCGGCCGCCTGGACCCCGCAGCTCCCTGGGGGGAGTTCCTGCTGCCCCCCGACCCCCCGGGAGCCGGCCCCGCTGCCCGGAACCCGCTGGGGGGCCCGGGGGGCTCTGAGGACGGGGGGCGGGTGCTGGTGACGGGGCTGCACGCCTGCGGGGACCTCAGCCCGGCCCTGCTGTGCCACTTTGCCCGCAGCCCTGCCGTGGCTGCCGTGGCCTTGGTGGGCTGCTGCTACATGAAGCTGTCGGCCGCCCCGCAGCAGCCCCCTGGCTACCCCCCAGGCTACCCCCTGAGCGCCTCGGTGGCGGCATTGCCGGGCCACCAGCTGTCCTACCGGGCACGGGAGGCCGCGTGCCACGCGCTGGAAGAGTACGAGGGGCGGCTGCGCGGGGGCAGCGCCCACCTGCGTGCCCACTGCTACCGCGCCGCGCTCGAGAGCCTGATCCGCGCCGCCGACCCCGGCAAGAGGCACCTGGGCCTGCAGCCCGGCAGGAAGGCACACGCCCTCGGCTTCCCCCAGTGAGTTTGGGCAGGGGGAGCCCCTTCTGCATCCCCTGGTGGCCCCCAGTGAGCCCCTTCTGGGAGATCTGCTGGCCCTCCCCAAGTTTGGGGATGGAGGAGACATCTTTCTGGGATGTCTCCTAGCCCCTCATGAGTTTGGGAAGGGAGGACCCTTTTCTGGAATTCTCCTTGTGAATTTGGGGAGTGGGGACACCCTCCTGGCCCTGCAGTGATTTTGGGGAGGAGGAACCCCCTTTTGGGACCCCCTTCACGAGTGTGGGGAATGGGGTCAACCTCCTGTGTCCCTTCCTGGCCCCGCAGTGAGATTGGGGAGGGGGAGAACTCCCTTCTGGGACCCTCCTCCTGACTTTGGGAATGGGGGGGTCCTGCCCGGGACTCCCCTGCCCTCTTTTATGACAGATATGCCCAGCTGGGGCTGCCCCTTGCGGGACTGGACCCAGCAGGGATCCCGCTGGACTCGGGGGCTGTGGGGGCCATGCTGGAGCAGCAGCACAAGGTGGTGGCATTCTGCACCCTGGGGCAGCTTCTGGCACCCGCCGTGGAGACCCTCATCCTGCTCGACCGGCTGCTCTACCTGCGGGAGCAAGGTGGGCACGGGCACAGCTGCCAGGGCGATCCTCCCCCTCCTGTTTCCTCTCTCCCTGGACCCCTCTCTCCATTCTCCCAACTCTCCTTTGCCTTTTTCCCAGGTTTTCACTGTGCCCTCGTGCCTCTCTTCAACCCCCGGTTCTCCCCGAGGAACCTGGTGCTGGTGGCCGCACGGACCCCGCTGGCCGCGGTGCTGGCCGGGCTGGACAAGGACGGTGAGGACGGGGACAGCAGCGAGGATGAGGATCTGGGGGAAGGAGAGTCCCCCCAGGAGGAGCAGAGCCGCCACAGCCCACAATAAACCCAGGATTTGTACGCTCCAGGGCTGGGTGTGAGTCAGTGCCGCACCAAAAGCACTGCACGCCACAAACACAGAAAATCGAGGGTGGGTTTATTGCAGAGCCTGGCCCGGGGGGCTTCCAGCTCCCCCAGTTAATACCAGTAGGATTTCTTGGCCCGGCGCGTCTCCACGATCCCCATGGCGTCCATGATCTCCTCCTCGAAGGTCTTCAGCGACGGCCGGTACGTCTTGGCCAACGCGTCCTCCTTCGCCGTGTCCTTGGGGCCATCTGTGCGGGCGAGGGGACAGCGCTGACCCCCCCGTGTCCCCTGCCACGTGCCCCCAGCCCGCGCTGCCACCCCACTCACCGATCCACTGCTCGGGGATGACGCCATCCTGGCGCGGCTGCGGGGGCACGGGCAGGATGCGGCCGCTGCGCAGCGACACGCGGACGCGCTCGCCCTCCTCCGTGTACCTCCACTCCACCTCTGTCGGCTTCCTGCGGGCACGCGGCGTTGGCGGGGGGCAGGACTGAGGTGGGGGGTCCCCTCAGCACCCCCAAGCCCTTACCTGTCCTCGGGGTCCACCAGGCAGATCTGGTTGAGCAGCAGCGGTGCCTCGCTGGCGATGTAGGTCCCCGAGTACTTGGCCGTGCGGTTGATGTAGCGATAGTGCTGCGAGGGCACGGGGGTCACCCACGGCCCGTGGGCTCCCCAGCCTCCCCACGGCCTCCCGCAGCCCTCCATGCTCCGGCCTCACCGTGTTCAGTCCTTCCACCACCACCCAGTTGCGGGCTTGCACCACCTGGGTGACCAAGCCCTGCTTCCCCGCGTCCTTCCCGGCCAGCACCTGGACCTGCGGTGGAGAGAGGGGCAGAGGTGGGACCCCAGCCCAGCTGCCAGCCAGGGGGGAGCCCAGGGAGGGGGAGCCTCACCGTGTCACCCTTAAACACCTTCCAGTCGTCCTTGGCGATGGGCTCCACGAAGACCTTGCGGCGGCGCTGCCCCGGGGGGTTGCGGAGCCGGGCGGCCATGGAGTCGGGGGGCCACATGCCGTGCCGGTAGCCCGGGGGCAACCGCGGCTTTGCCGCACTCAGCAGGGCCGAGAGCCGCATGGTGCTGCGGGCTGGGAGGTCAGGGGGCCCCTGGGGTCACACCTCCCCAGGGTCATGTGTGTCCGGGGCTGGCCAGGTGCAGGGTCCGGCAGAGCCCACCCACCACCCAAGGGGAGTCACCCCCACCCACCCAGAGCCCCCCATGAAGGGCATGGAAGCGTCTGGCAGAGTAGCCCCCCACAGAAGGGATCCCAGAGATTCTCACCCCCCACACCCACGAAGGGCATCCAGGTACTGGCAGAGCCACCCCTCACCCATGAAGGGACCCAGGCATCCCACAGGGCACCCCCCCAGAAGGGGACGCAGGTGTCCTGCAAAGCACCCTCTCCCCACGAAGGGAACGACGAGTCACACGGACACCTTCCCCTTCCCCCACGGGGGAACACGGGCGTCCCACAGACGGGGAGAGCACCCCGCCAAACAGCACCCAGGGGTCCCACAGAGCTCGTTCCCCCAAAGGGCGCACGGCCGCGGGCAGAGCCTCCTCCGGCCCCCACGGATACCCCAAAGAGAACCCGCACCCCTTCCCCCCCGCCGGGAACGACTCCCAGGCGTCCCGCAGAGCCCCGGCCGCCCCCAAAGGGCCCCAAGCCCCGGCAAACGCCCCCGGTAGCCCGGAAAGGGCCCGCAGAGCCCGCCCGGGGTCCCGGCCCCCGGCCCCGCTCACCTGCGGGACCCGCGCCGCTCCCGCGCTCCGGGGGGGCGTGGCCAAGCGCGGGATGGGCGTGGCCAAGACGCGGCGCCGCGGGGGGGTGGTGCCCGGCGCGGGGCACGCCGGGAGTTGTGGTCCTGGCGCGGGGCACGCCGGGAGCCGTAGTTCCACCGCCCCTCCGGCCCCCCAGCACCGCCGCAGCCCCGGCCCACGGTGAGCGGCTGCCGGGAGCTGTAGTCCGGCCGCGGCTCCATCTTCTGCTGCTGCCCTCCCTGTCCCCGGGGCTGGTCCAGGGGCGGGGGACGGTCTCAGCCGTGCCCTCTGCAGGGAGCCGGGCTCGGCCAAATTGGCCTGGTTTGGCCTCTCCTGTCTGTCCCTGTGTGGGACAGAGCGGCCAGGAACGGTCACAGCCCCGAGGCTGCCACAGCTCAAGGAGCGTTTGGACATGGCCCTCGGGCACAGGATGTGATTTTGGGGTGTCCTGAGCAGGACTCGATTATCCTGACAGGCCCCTTCCTGCTCAGGATATTCCACTATTCCAGCAGAGAAGGGGAGTGCTTGGACAATGCTCTAGGACTCTGGGTTGGGGAGCATTTTGGGGTGTCCTGTGCAGGCCCCAGAACTGGACTCGATTATCCTGACAGGTCCCTTCCTGCTCAGGATATTCCACTATTCCAGCAGAGAAGGGGAGTGCTTGGACAATGCTCTAGGACTCTGGGTTGGGGAGCATTTTGGGGTGTCCTGTGCAGGCCCCAGAACTGGACTCGATTATCCTGACAGGTCCCTTCCTGCTCAGGATATTCCACTATTGCAGCACAGAAGCTGAGCGCTTGTACAACACTTTAGGATGTTGAGATTGGGAGCATTTTGGGGTGTCCTGTGCAAGCCCCAGAATTGGACTCGATTATCCTGACAGGTCCCTTCCTGCTCAGGATATTCCACTATTCCAGCACAGAAGCTGAGCGCTTGTACAACACTTTAGGATGTTGAGATTGGGAGCATTTTGGGGTGTCCTGTGCAAGCCCAGAGCTCGCTGATCCCCATGGGTCCCTTCCAGCTCAGGATACTCCATCATTCCATGATCCTAAAGGTCAAGGAGTGTTCAGACAATGCTCTTGGATGCTGGGATTTTGAGGTGTCACGTGCAGGGCCAGGATTAAGAGTTCACTCTCCTGTGTCCCGTCCAGCTCAGGGCATTCTATGATTCTCTAGTTCCTATTTTAGCTCCCCTCCAAAACCCTTCCCTGCCCCAGCCCCATCTCTCCCCCTGGTCCATGTGCTCACTCTCCCCACCCCAGAGCTGCCAGAGGGGCTGTGGCAGCCCAAAGGGTCCCAAAGCCACCCATGCAGGGCGGTCCAGGCGCTAACCCAGGGCCCACAAGCGCTTTTAAAAAGGCAAGATTCGCTTTTATTTCAAATCAACTGCTCAGCCCCGAGGAATCACTAATACAAAGCGTGCGCCCACGGCAGGGCAGGCACGGAGCGCTCGGGGTCAGTACCGGGCTGCTCTGCATTCCTCTCTTTTTTTTTTTTTTTTTGTAGGTTTTTTTTTTCTTTCTTTCTTTTGGAAATTTCCTTTTGGGTTGGTTTCTCTTGTCCGGAGCTCCGGACGCGACGAGCCGGCGTGGGGCAGCACCCAGGAGCCAGAGGGGAAGGATCAGCTCGCCAGAGAAGCCACTACAGGCTGTGGGGGGGGCCAAGAAGAGAGGCAGGTTCTTGGTGAGACCCCTGTGGTGCCAGGGATGCCCCCAAAACCTGCAGGCTGTGGGGACAGGGGCCACCGCACCACCCTCACCTCTCCTTGTGGTCTCTGACCTCCTCCTTGCCCTCGTTGGTGTCCGGTGTGTCAGCGGCGTCACTGTTCTTCTCCCCTTCGCCCGGGTTGGCTTTGGGCTCCTCCTTGGGGGCCTCTTCGTTGTCCACCTTCTTGTCCCCTTCCTGCCCCTCCGCATCCTTGGGGCGTTTGGGGGAATCCTGGCCGGGGGAAGCTCAGCTCAGCCCAGCCCCTGTCCCCCAACACCCCCATCCCCTGCCCAGCCCACCCAGTACCTCCAAAGCATCCTCCGCTTTCCTCTTGATGCCGCCTTTCTCGTTCTTCTCCTTGGACTGCTCGTCGATCACCAGCTTGCCCTCCTCGTCGCTGCTGCCTTCAGCGTTGCCCTTCTTCTCCCCGTCCCCCTCCGGCTCCCGCTCGGCCGCCTCGGGGCAGCTCTTCTTCTGGGTGGGCTGAGGGCACGGGGGAGTTCACAGCGGGCCCCCAGGAAGGAGGAATGGCAGGGGGAGGTGGGATGGAGCCCCCCCAGCTCGTGACCCACCTGGTAACCGGAGGCTTTGACCGTGGGGTTGTTCTCGATCTCCCACAAACCTTCGCTGAACCCTTTCCGCTTGTTGGGTTTTCCAAACTTCTCCTTGCACTCCTCGTAGGGGAAGAGGTCTTTGGGCCCCAGGAATGCCCTGTGCCGGGGGAAAACAGTGAGGGGTGGGAGCAGGGGGGATCTCGCCTCTCCCAAACTCACTGGTACCACCCGTCGGGCTCCCACTCACGTTTCGTGGGTCCCGAAGAAGAAGACTTGGTACTTATTGGAGGCGGATTTGACTGCAGCTTCTGGCATCTCATCAATCTGTGTGACAAAAAGGACGGGGTGACAGGAGAGGGCAGAGACCCCCAGGACATCCCCCCACCCCCTCCAGTGTCCTATCGATGGGCACGGCTCAGGGAAGGAAAAGTCCTTGGGAATTCCCCCACTGTCTGGAGACAGCGCTGGCAAGAAGTGGTCAGCAGAACAAGTGCTTGTGCCCCCACTGGTCTGGGGGCCAGCAGGGCTCCCCTTCTCCCAGCCCCTCCCCACTTAAGCTCTAGTCTAGACCAGCTCAGACACACTCAGCAAATTCAGGCGCTGCCAGCGGTCCCACAGGCGGCGCCCCCAGCCTGGGCCAGCAATGGGGTCGGGGTGCCTGGGGGGACACCCTGGCCAAAACGGGGTCACCAGACAAGGGGACAGCCTGGCGAGGGCTGTGGGGTCAAGCAGCAGCCGGTGCCAAGCCCACAGGCAGGTGCTGCTCCACTGAGCGTGAATAATCCCGAGGCGCCAAGCGGGAACGGAGCGAAAGCAACTCCGGCTGCTTTTTATAGCATCTAAAAATAACCCCCCCTGCAGCCAGCAGCCATAAATTCCCTGAGAAAACCTCAAAGGGAGGTGGAAGGAGCTGAAGGAGGATGCGGGTGGGGGTCTCGGGGCAGGCGCCAGCACGTCACCGGGCTGGAAGGTGCCAGCGGGGACGGTCGGATGCCAGGTCCTGTTCCCAGCACTCTGCTGACTCATGGCACAACCTTTCCTCAGTCACCATGACCCCCACAGCTTGCTCAGCCTCAGTTTCCCCAGCCAGCAGGGCCGGGGTGCTGTGACAGGGTGGACCTGGCAAAGAGTTTCTCCGGATTTCCTTCACAGAGCTGGGAATGGGACCAACACTTGTCCCTGTGCTGAGGGGCAATGCTGGCACAGCCCCAGGGGCAGATGGAGGGGATGGGGCACTGGGAGGGGCAGCAGGATGTGGTGGAGGGTCGGTGTGATGTCCCTCTCCTGGGTGGGATGTGCCTTTGTGCCATCCCCACTGCCCAAATGTGGTTTGGGGCATCCAGGCCATCCTGGATCAGGATCCAGGGGGGTGTTTCAGGATTGAAGTGCTCCCACCCCGTGCCCTGGGGCTACTGGCACTGTCATGCCCCAGTGCCACTGTTCCTCTCAGGCACGGGGACATTCAGGAGCAGGGACAGTCCCCAGCAGAGCAAAGGTCAGCCTGGCCCTCGCACCGGGACCCTGGCCCATGGTGGCAGCTGGGAGCAGCAGCCCCATCCCTGCGTGGCACCGAAGGTGGAGGAGGGGATGATGTGACTCAGAGGGGCGGCCACCAGCCCAGCCCAGCCCAGCCCAGCCCAGCCCAACCCTCCCGGGGATGGCGCTTCTCCCAGGCCACGTTCCTGCAGGTCACTCCTGGGACAATGTGCCAAAGGCCCCAGCAGCCCTAGGGCCCCTCAGGCAAGGACATGGAACCCAGACTCTCCCCCGCCAGGCTTGGGCAGGTACCCCACAGCCCCCGGCAGTGCCAGGACCCTGATGGAGATCCCCCAGCAAGTTTCCAAATCTCCTTCCCCAAGGAAAGGGCGAAGAGGCATGGGCAGCAGCTCCAGCGATGTCCCCAGCCCAGGAACTGAGGGGCTACAGGGGACAGCTGGGATCCCCCTGCCAGTGGGATTCCCGGCACAGCCCACTCCTGCCAGCACCAGCCCTTTATCACCCCCTCCTGCAGCCCAAGGGGACGCAGTGGCTCTATCGGCAGGGCCAGGCGGGGACCGGGGTGTGGGGACACGGGGCAGGCGGGTGACACTCCGCTGGGGTGACACCGATAGTGCAGACAGCTGCAAACCCACCCAAAAACCCTGCTGTGCTGCCCAAACTGCCCCGCGATGGGGGCCCAGTAGCACCGTCACGGCCCGTGTCTGTCTGTCCGTCCCTGTCGCTCGCTGGACGGTGGCAGTGGAGGGACAGAGGGCTGTAGTGCCAGGGTAAAGTCCACGGTGCCCATTTCTGTCCCCCCGCCAGCTCCTGCGAATGGCACTGGTGTCACAGCCCGGCCTTGCCCAGGGATCTGCACCCGGGGGCTGGGGGGGGTCTGAAAATGGGCTGGGACAGGTCCCCCGGGAGGGGAAGCTCTGGAGCGTGGCAGGGGAGGGACGGGCACGTACCCCCGCTCTGGACTCTGCCCCCAACCTCTGCTCTTCACCTTTGCAACTGCTCCACGGAGCATGGCTGATGCAGCCTGCCCTGCACTGGCCATGGGGGCTGGGAGCAGCCCCCTCGCTGCCTCAGTTTCCCGCTGCAGGACAAGGCTGGCAGCGAGGACCTGGCTGTCGGGAAGAGGAATTAATTAATGGAATTAACTCATGTGGGTTGCACACGGTCGATGAAGTACATGGCGGGGGCACACGCACTTGGGTGGGGGTCCTGTGGCACCCTTGAGGCCCGTGGGTGCCCCCACGCACTCCCCAGGGCTCTCCCCAGCCCTGGGGCCATCACTGGGCCCCATCCCAGCACCAAATTACCCGGAGTCTGCTCCAGAGGGAACGGCCAGCAGGATCCTGACCCCACGGCACAGCCACGGCAACAGGAGATGCTCGGGAAGGGGGATGTCAGTGGTGCCAGGATCCCGTGGGTGCTGGTGCTGCATCCCCTGCCGTGCCCCCGTGCTGTCCCAGAGCTCTGTACGGAAGAGGGGCTGCAGATCTGGCCACAGCACAGGGAAGCACCAAGGGGCAGGTGACAACGAGGGTCCGGCATGAGGGACCCTGCAGAGAAGGGGTGAGGGGGAAAAGGGAGGCAAGCATCATCCTCCACGTGCCAGCGACTCATCTCCCCACTCTTGTGCCTCAGTTTCCCCTCTGTTTAACGCTGCCCCTCTCAGGGAGAGGTTTCCACTGAGCTGCTGGTGCTGGGGAATGTGTTGATGGCACATTCCCAGGTGCCATCCCCAGGGAATGGGTCAGGGCAACAACCCCTCCCCCGCAGTGCCGCCAGCTCCCACATCCATTTCTTCCCGTATCTCCCCGCTCCAGCCACACCTGGCTGGAAACAAATATCCCAGCAAACGCCACGCGTGGCCGGGTAACGTTTCATCACAGCACCTGATTAGTCACGGGCAAGTCCTGCCTGATTAGTCACGGTGGGGAGGGCTGCGCTCCAACCCCCCCCCCGATCAACCAGCACCCCTGGGCTTTGGGAGCCCAACCCCCTGCTGCTTCCAGACGGGGGAAAACCTATTCCCTGCCCGCCCCAGCACCCCAAAACGCTCCTGCCGCGATGGTGGTGGCGAAACCAGGCGCCAGGAGACGAGTGGGGCGTGAAACCCGAGCGGGCCTGGCGCTAATTCGGTCCCAGGGAGCTGAGCCCGACACGAGGCTTTGCGAGCCCCGACCTGGCATCACCCCGGAACGGCACCCGAGGCAGCGGCTTTTCGGGACCCCGCTGCGACGGATGGATGGCTGGAGGAGGATGGGGCAGCGGGCCTGTGCTGGGGGCCGGGGGAGCATCGCTGTCCCCCGGAGGGAAGCTGCGGTGGAAAGGCAGGCGGTGGTGGAAGCAGGCGCCGGGCTCCCAGGGATCCCTCTGGCTCCTCCTCGCAAAGCCGCTTTCAAATGCGCGTTGGGAGGCCAGTGCCAAATCCGAGCGGCTCCCAACCCCCTCCCGGCCTCCCCGCCAGAACCCGACAAACCAAACAAAAGTTATTCAAATCCGGGAGGGGAAGGGGGAGGGGATGGGGGGGACGGGGGGGGGATCCTCGGCCTTCAAAGCCCATCGCCCCATTCCTCCCTTTTTCCGCTCAATTTGGGGTTTCCAGGCAGCCCCAGTGCCCTTTTGCAGCAAGGCCGGGAGGGGAGAGGTGTGTGTGTGTGTGTGCGTGGTGGGGGGGGGGGGGAACACTCCAAGGAAATTTTAAACTGCATCATCAACCGCTTAAAAATAACCAGCGCCGTGTTGTGTAGCCAGAGCTGCCCACGGCCCCCCGGCCCGGGTACCGGCCCTGATGGCTTTGGGTTCATCCCGGGGGTCCCGGGCTCATGGCACAGCTCCCCCCCCCCCCAGCAGCCCGGGACCCTCCGGGGGGCAGCGGCGGGGCCGGCACATGGTGGGGCCTCGACCACCCCCCCTCCCTCGCCGTATGCACGGCCCCCCCTTCCCCCCGTCCTAAGTCCTCAATAATTCTATCGATTTTCTAAAGCCAAACTCCCGGCGAGCGCTGCCACCTCTCTGGCACCCGTGGCGAGAGGTAAGGCCACCAAGAGCCGGGGGACACGCTCGGGGACCTGCCGGCGAGGTCAGGGCTGGGGCGGGGGGGTTTGGTTGAACCCCCCCCCCCCCCCCCTGCCCCGGGCTCCCCCAGATCATCAGTGAAGCGGAGGGGGAGCGGCCCGGCCCCTCCGCGGGGTCTCGCAATGGAACGGGAAAGGCGTCCCGGTGTGGCCCCACGTGGAAAAGAGACCCCCCCCGGTACCGGGTGGGGCGGGGGTCACCCCGGGGAGGGGCTCGCCCCGGGCTGGGCCAGCCTCGTGCTCCGCCGTGGTCACCGGCCGGCACAAGGGGGGTCCCCACTCCCACGCGGTGGCAGAAGCCACGCGGTCTCCACCCGTGACCCCCCCCACCCCACCCCGGGAGAGAAATGAATAAACAGCACAAAAAGGGCCCGGGGGAGCCCGGGACGTTGTTTCCAACACATAAAATCCAATCCAAGCCCAAGGAAATGTCCCGAAAGCGCCTCCGCAAGCCTCGGTACCGAACAACCCCCGAGTCCGCCGGGCCCGGCCTTACATAAGGTGCCGGCAAAGTTGGACCCCGGCCCCGGTGGAAGGGTACCGAGGGGGATTGAAGCCTGACCCCAGTGCGGACACACCCCCCCGCCGGTACACGGGGGCAGCCTGACCCCGGTGCGCCCCCTCCCCCCATCCCCGGGGCACCTCGGCCGCCCGCGTTATGCAACGGGGAGCACCGGAGAGAGCACCGGGGCGGCACCGGTGGGTCCCATCGCCCCCCCACCCCTTGCCCAGCTCCTTACCCGGGCAGGCCAGTGCGGGTAACCCTTCATCTTGGCGAAAACCAGGTCCCCGCATTTGTATTCCTTCTGCCGGTTGGACCGGGACATCTTGGCTGGCAGCTCCTCCCGGGACCGGGGGAGCGAGCGGCGGGGAGGGGGGGGGGGGGGAAGGGGGGAGGGGATGGGGGAGGGGAGGAGGGGGGTTAGGGATGAAGTTTGGGAGGCAAAACCCGGCGAGGCAGGGACTAGCCAAAAAAAAAAAAAAAAAAAAAAATCCAAAAAAACCCCAAAAAACACAAACCACCCCAAAAATCCAGCAAACAACAAAATAAAAACCACCTCCCTAATCCGAAGGGGGAGGCGCGGAGGCAGCGGCTGCTCTGCCCCCCCCGGCGCGGAGCCCGGGCGGGGGGCGGCGGCGGCGGCGGCGGCGCCGGGGTCAGCGGCGGCGCGGCGCAGCGGCGGAGGGCCCGAGCCCCATGCGGTTGTTTGTGTTTGAAATTCAATTGCTCCCTCCCTCCGCCAGCCCCCCCCCCCCACCCCCCCCCAACCACCCTTCCCCTTCCTCCTCCTCCTCCTCCTCCTCCTCTTCTCCTCCTCCTCCTCCTCCTGCCGCCGCTGCCGGTGGATGCGCTCGGAGCTCGCGGGCGCTGCCTGGGCGCGCACGCCCACGGGGCCGCGCGCGCCGTGCGCGCACCCGGGTCCCCCCCCCCAAAAAAAAAAATAACCCAAAAAAAATACCCCCAAAATGTACCCGGCTTCAGGTGGCCCTGGTGGGGGTGTGGATGCTTCCAGCCACGAGGGGACAGGGAGTGACACCAGAGGGACGCCCGGCCGTGTGCTCGGCGTAGAAACGGTGCGAACAGGGTGATACAGCGGGCAAAATTGGTGCAAAAACAGCGGAAAAGGGGTGGAAAGCCATGCACAACCAGTGCAAAACAGCACCGAAAAAGGTGTGAGAAACGTGTCGAACAGTGCAAAACTATAATGTGAGAAGCAGGTGTAGAACAGTGCATAACCCATGTAAAACAGCACCAAAAATGGTGTGAGAAACATGTAAAGCAGTGCAAAACTATAATGTGAGAAACAGGTGAAAAACAGTGTAAAACAGGTGTAAAGCAGTGTAAAACAGCACCAAAAATGGTGTGAGAAACATATAAAGCAGTGCAAAACTATAATGTGAGAAACAGGTGTAGAACAGTGCATAACCCATGTAAAACAGCACCAAAAATGGTGTGAGAAACATGTAAACCTGTGCAAAACTATAATGTGAGAAACAGGTGTAGAACAGTGTAAAAACAGTGTAAAACAGCACCAAAAATGGTGTGAGAAACATGTAAAGCAGTGCAAAAATATAATGTGAGAAACAGGTGAAAAACAGTGTAAAACAGGTCTAAAGCAGTGTTAAACAGCACCAAAAATGGTGTGAGAAACATATAAAGCAGTGCAAAACTATAATGTGAGAAACAGGTGTAGAACAGTGCATAACCCATGTAAAACAGCACCAAAAATGGTGTGAGAAACATGTAAACCTGTGCAAAACTATAATGTGAGAAACAGGTGTAGAACAGTGTAAAAACAGTGTAAAACAGCACCAAAAATGGTGTGAGAAACATGTAAAGCAGTGCAAAACTATAATGTGAGAAACAGGTGTAGAACAGTGCATAAACCATGTAAAACAGCACCAAAAATGGTGTGAGAAACATGTAAAGCTGTGCAAAACTATAATGTGAGAAACAGGTGAAAAACAGTGTAAAAACAGTGTAAAACAGGTGTAAAGCAGTGTAAAACAGCACCAAAAATTGTGTAAAGAACATGTCAAACAGTGCAAAACTATAATGTGAAAACCAGGTGTAAACCAGTGCATAACCAGTGTAAAATAGCACCAAAAATGGTGTGAGAAACATGTAGAGCTATAATGTGAAAAACAGGTGTAAAACAGTGCATAACCAGTGTAAAATAGCACCAAAATTGGTGTAAAGAACATGTCAAACAGTGCAAAACTATAATGTGAAAACCAGGTGTAAACCAGTGCATAACCAGTGTAAAACAGCACCAAAAATGGTGTGAGAAACATGTAAAGCTGTGCAAAACTGTAATGTGAAAAACAGGTGTAAAACAGTGCATAACCAGTGTAAAAACAGTGTAAAACAGGTGTAAAGCAGTGCATAACCAGAGTAAAATAGCACCAAAAATGGTGTGAGAAACATGTAAAGCTGTGCAAAACTGTAATGTGAGAAACAGGTGTAAAACAGTGCATAACCGATGTAAAACAACACCAAAACAGTGTAAAAACCATGTAAAACAGTGTAAAACTGGCATAACATTGTGTAAAACAGTGCACAATTGGCATAAAGATATGTAAAAACGTAAATCAGTGGAAAACTATAATGTGAAACCATGAAAAACAGGTGTAAAACATTTCATAACCAGTGTAAAACAGCACCAAAATGGTGCAAACCCCTGTAAAACAGTGCAAAACTGGCATAAAATCATGTAAAGCAGTGCAAAACTCGTTTTAAACCAATGCAAAACAGTGCAAAAGCTATGTGAGACAGTCCAAAACCAGTGTAAGGCTATGTCAAATTTGCTGTAAGACAACATACACGGTGAAACCATGTCAAACAGTGCAAAATAGTGCAAAACCAGTCTAAACCCAGCATAAAATGATGCAAACCCGGTGTAGCAGCATCCCTAAAACCCCACATCCTGGCTGCAGCTGAATACGTGATAGAAGAGCCTTTGAAAAGAGAGAAAATCAAGGATTGTGAGCACTTGGTGCCCACACAGGGTCCCCTCGGGCAAGCTGCCCTGTTCACCCCCAGCAGAAAAAAAAAAAAAAAGAATTTTTCATTAGAAACTGCAGAACCTGGGCTGGAGCTGCTGGGATTGCTCAGGGCACATGAAAATCCCTGGAAAATCTCTGGATGCCTGGGGAGGAGGTTTGGGCCCTTGCCAACCTCAGGGTGACAAAGCCCCCAGGGGATTAAATAAATTGTCACCTTAGTCCTCGCTTCAGACCAAACCTGGGTGCTGCTGTCCCTGTTGTGCCCAACCAAACCTGGGATTAAACACAGATTAAATCGTTTGTAAAACCAGAACCTCCACCCTGACCTGGCACTCGGGGTTCCTGGGCCGGGCTCTTTTCTTTCCATCCCCCTGTGTTTTCCTTGGCTTAATTTCTCCTAACAAGCTGCAAAGTAACACAAATAAATAATCCACGGGGTCAGGGCTGACAGCGGGATCCTACTGATGTTCTGGGGGTGAGACCAGACTCAAGGAATCTCCACCTGCTATGGAAAAATGGACAAAGGCCGAGGGAAACAAGGATTCCTCCCTCTTTCTCCACAGCAGGAGCCAAACCTTATTTAAGCTGGGTCCCTCCTCTCCCTGCCTGAGTTCTTGTTGATTTTCCTCGGCAGAGGATGAGGGCTGCCTCGTATTAGAGCTTGGAGTGGTTGAACCCCTCTGTGCTTCTCAGGGAATCACCCATTTCCCTTTCCTAAATCCTAAAAATTTACACTTAGGAAGGACACTTAGGATGGAGTGGAAAAAAATCTGCCAGGAAGATCCCAACCGACCCCCAGGATGATGTTTATGCTCGCTTCCAGCCCAAAAGACGGCTCTGAGCGCAAGGGGTGTTTTGCTGGGGAAGTGACAGCAACGCTAGGCCTGATCCATAAAAATTCCCATCTCCATTTTGGGTTTCCTTTGGATTTGTAGAGCGGTTTGGTGGAGCTGTGAAAGGAGAGGGCTTTGAGGAGAAGGCTTTTTGGGGTTCAGCCCCTGCGATGGGGGTTTGCTATTGTGAAAAATGCATATTTTATGATTGGCTTTTCGCAAATATTAAATTGAATACTATATGTATTATGTTATATTGATTAGAAGTGCTGTATTAACATTTTATTAGTATGGTATATGTAGTTTTGTAGTTAAAATAGAGCCTATGTATGTGGGGGTTTTTGTACTGGCTCAAGCAAGAGATGAGATAATGAAGAAACTCTTCACACAGAGATGACAATGATGGGGGCCCATAAAGAATTACTGCCTCCTTATCGGAAAAGACAAACATTCTTCCACCTTCTCTCCGTCTTTATGGAACCACCAGGATTAAGGGGAAGAAGTTGACAAAAACCAGAAAAGTTCTTAATTTGCAAGGAATTTATGCATCATGTATGAGATGTATGAATATGCAACAGGCTATTGCTTTTAAAGATTATTCCTTTGTTCACAAGGCATGCTTATTGGGCTTAAGTGCCCGAGAGCATCCGGACGTCCGTAATTCTTTGCTTTTTATTGTCTTGTGATTGTCCTAACTCTAAATTTTCATTACTCTAATTGTATTACTATTTTTATAACTATTTTATTATTATTAAACTTTGAAAATTTTAAAAACCAAGCGATTGGCGTTTATAACACTCTTCCAGTGGCCGCACTCGTGCGTGTCACAACGAAGACAAAATCTTGCTGTTCCCGGTGGATATGGAACCCAGAATCTCAGGGAAAGGGGTTCCTGGTACAGATGGGAAAGGGACACCTTCCTTCTCCTCGTTGTCCTCCTCAGTGTCCTTGTGCTGGGATTGCTTTGCCCTCACGGGTCACCGCTGTGTAAGGAGCGGGGGAAATCGTAACTCGTGCGTGTCACAACGAAGACAAAATCTTGCTGTTCCCGGTGGATATGGAACCCAGAATCTCAGGGAAAGGGGCTCCTGGTACAGATGGGAAAGGGACACCTTCCTTCTCCTCGTTGTCCTCCTCAGTGTCCTTGTGCTGGGATTGCTTTGCCCTCACGGGTCACCGCTGTGTAAGGAGCGGGGGAAATCGTAACTCGTGCGTGTCACAACGAAGACAAAATCTTGCTGTTCCCGGTGGATATGGAACCCAGAATCTCAGGGAAAGGGGTTCCTGGTACAGATGGGAAAGGGACACCTTCCTTCTCCTCGTTGTCCTCCTCAGTGTCCTTGTGCTGGGATTGCTTTGCCCTCACGGGTCACCGCTGTGTAAGGAGCGGGGGAAATCGTAACTCGTGCGTGTCACAACGAAGACAAAATCTTGCTGTTCCTGGTGGATATGGAACCCAGAATCTCAGGGAAAGGGGTTCCTGGTACAGATGGGAAAGGGACACCTTCCTTCTCCTCGTTGTCCTCCTCAGTGTCCTTGTGCTGGGATTGCTTTGCCCTCACGGGTCACCGCTGTGTAAGGAGCGGGGGAAATCGTAACTCGTGCGTCCCAGCTCCTGGAATCCTCCCGTGCCTGTCCCTCCGGCTCCCCAAGGCCTCAATGCCTATTTTTAATCCTGTATTTTTAACACTCCTCAGCCCTCCAGAACGGGCCAGGAGGGGTGGGACAGGGCTGGATTTCACACCGTTCCAAATGACACAGGGTTCAGGATACGCTCCTCCTTTATCTCCATTTTGCTTTAATTACTTGTGCTGGTACCTCACAGCAGCTCTGCAAATCGCTTCCCTGGGTGCTGGGGACCCAAATTCGAGCCCAGCTCACCGCTTATTAAGGCCAGAACGAGCCAGAAGGAGGTCAAAGGCGTCAAACCAAAAATCAGCAAAGTGCCAGAGGGATAAACCAGCTCCTGGCCAGGCCTCCTGCGTTCCAGTCCAGCAGCTTCTGCTGGTGCTCGCAGCGCTGATCCTACCCCAAACTATCCGAGGAGGAAAGGATGGAAGGCAAGGAGAGCCCCCGCAGCCCCCAGTCCGTGCCCCACAGTGACGCTGCACCGGGGACACGCCGGGAGCCGCGGTCCAGGCTCAGGGCTCTGTTTGGCAATGAATCGAGTGGTCTGGAGGGGGTGGGTTGGGCCCTTCTGCCTCCTCGTCCTCGTCTCCATCCTTGTCCTTGTCCCTGTCCCCGTCCCGCTCCGTCCCCAGCGGCCTTCCCGCGTCCCCGCTGTGCCGGGGCCTTGTCCCTGTCCCGCCCGGGGCTCCCGCCGCGTGGCACCACAGACTACATTTCCCGTGGTGCCTCGCGGCGGGGCACAGACGAAGGCGGGCACAGCGCCGCTCGCGGTGTACGCCGGGAGTTGTAGTCCTGCGCGGCCGCAGCGCAGGCAGCGGGGCGCTGCCGGCAGCCATTACCGGGAGCGCGGAGCCGCCGCCGTCGCCTAGCTTCGCTCCGCGGCCCCGCCGCCGCACGGGGAGGGGCCGCCATGGCGGCGTAGCCTCGCCCCCGCCCGCCCCTTCTTCCCCGCTGCGGGCGCTGAGGGCGCGGCGGCGGTGCGGCCTAGCGCGGAGGGTGGATCCCCGGCCTCGCGTAGCGGCTGCTGCCCGCGAAGGGCCGCCCTCCCCGGGGCCATGTCCCTCGTGGCCTACGCCAGCAGCGAGGAGGACAGCGATGCGGAGGAGCCTGCGGGCGAGGAGGAGGAAGCCGCCGACTCTCCCCCAGCCGCAGCTGAGCAGCCCTCATCCCGGGGGCTTTTCGCCGCGCTGCCCCCGCCCAGAGCCCCCGCGGTGCCCCCGTCGTTCCTCATGGGCCCCCTGCCCACCGTGAGCGGCTTCGGCAGCGCCCCGCCGGGCCAGGCTGGCGCTGAGAGCCCCCTGGAGCCGGCCGCCAGCGGGGACGGGGCCGCGGAGTCCCCCCGGCCGAGGGGGCTCCTCCTGCCGCCCCCCAGGAATGCGGCCACCGCCGCCTCCCCCCTCAGCCCGCCCCCCGCTGCCTCCCCCGGGGCGGGTTTGGGCCTCCCCAAGCCAAAGAAGAGGACGGAGCCGGTGCGGATCGCGGCGCCCGAGCTGCACAAAGGGGATGTGAGTATGGAACGAACGCCCTGCTCGAGCCCTTCGCGGGTGAAGCTTCCCCCCGCGGGTCCCTTCCCTCGCTCTCCCACACCGAGGTACCGGGATCTATTGTTGTGTCATCCACGGGGAGATTTGTCCTGGCTGCCTGCCCTAATGCTAAAGCGCTTTGCAGAATTAAACTGATGTAGAAACCTTATTTATAATCATAATGCAGCCAAACCCAGATTATCTGCATCTTTCTTATTCCTGGAGTCAACGAGTTGATGATGTGGAGCTGCAGGGTGTTGTAGCCCAAAACCATCTTTTGTTTCCTGTGCAGGTGATAGATTTTTCAGTGAGTTTATTGCTTATTTGTCTAAAGTCTTCAGGTATCTTTCAAACTTTAGGTGACCGTTTCCCTCTAACTTTTTTTTCTTTTTTTGTAATTACAATGCCTTGCAGGGCTTGTGAACACAGACAGTGAGAGCAGGGAAAGGCAGGTCCCTTTCTGTCTGGTTTTTAAGTCGGCATCCCTACTGATGGGGTTTCATCCTCTCCCCACTGCTCATTTCCTCTGGGATAGCACTGTCACAGAATCACAGACTGGTTTGGGTTGGAAGGGACCTTAATGCCCATCCAGTTCCACTCCCTTGCCATGGGCAGGGACACCTTCCACTATCCCAGGTTGCTCCAAGCCCCATCCAGCCTGGCCTGGAACACTTCCAGGGATGGGGCAGCCACAGCTTCTCTAGGCACCCTGTGCCAGGGCCTCAGCACCCTCACAGAGGAATTTTTTCCTAATACCTTATCTAAACCAGCACCTGGAGTCCTGGAGTGGTTTGGGTTGGAAGAGACCCTTAAAACTCATCCTGTTCTACAGTGCCCACAGGCAGGGACACCTTCCACTAGACCAGCTTGTCCCAGCCTGGCCTGTTGCCATGTGGAGGTGATTGTCATGGCACTGGTTTTGGTGTGACAGGAGTGCCTGTGGCTGTGGGAAGAGCTGAACTGGAAGCTTGGGGTTATTTCCATGGGGACAGGTGGCTCCAGGAAGGATTTATAAACAGTGTCCATTAATAGTGGCCTGGCAGCACTTTGGGGGAGCCCAGATGAAGTCACTGCTGTGTCTGGGGGGGTCACAGGACGATGCAGGTTCCCCATCCCTTCCTGCTCCCAGTAACCATCCCAGACCCAGAGCTCTGGAGGTTCAGCCTTTGGGACAGAGGGATGAGGGATATCCCAGTCCCTCACAGCCACTTTTTGTTCAGCTCCTGGCAGCAGTGTGGTGGGATTCCAGGCAGCTGGCATCAGCAGGGATCTGTTCCTGCTTCACCCCTCTCTGTGCTCTGCTGTGTGGCCTTTGACCACACAATCTGCACGTTCTCAGAGTTGAGCTAATGAATTTGGAAGGTACAAAAAGTACCTTAAACTGGAGCTGGTGTGAGCAGTTCCCACTTGGCATTCCTGGAGGGCCCTTGGCCTGTGGCTGACATCCTCAATTGTTCCCTGTTTCTCCTTAAAATCCCTCCCATGGCTGTAGTCCATCCCCTGGAGATGCTCCAGGGCAGTTGCAGTGTCTGCTCTCTCCTAAACCAACACGTGGATTTACAGTCACTCCCAACTCTTTATTTATGCACATTCCTTGTCTTTCCCTGGTTTATGATTTGGAGGTAAACTGGCACAAGCCCTCAATCCCTGTTGCCTCTTCCAAGTTCTCTGAGGAGCCATGAAATTATAAAGATACCTCTTCTGATGCCACCCAGGCTTTCCACACAAGTTTTAACTGTATTTTTAGCAATTTCAGCATTATTGGGAGCAATGCTCTGTATCCTTGCAGTGAACTTTGCATCCTTTGTGTGGTTTGTGCTTCCCCTCCAGTAACTCTGTTGCTGTCTGTCCCTCTGAAGGAGAGCCCTGACCTGTAGCTGTGCACCTGCAGTTCTTCCCTCCCTTTGGGTTTATTTTCCTGGGATTTATTAACATAACTTTTTTAGTTTAGCGTCTCAAGTTGTGCTGAGCTCTGGTTTTCTCTCTCAGTCAGATTCAGAGGAAGATGAACCAGCAAAGAAAAAAAATACTCTTCAGGTAAATAACAAGGGCACTTGGTTAAACAGTTTTCACAGGAAAAAGTGTTTGACTCTTGGGCTTTCACTTGTGTAAATCATCCACTCTGATCACCTCGTGGCTTTAAGCATATTCCTAAAATCCCATGGGTTTTCAAGTCCTTTTTATTGCCCCCCAGGAATAAAACATAAAAATATTGCGCTACCTTTTACACCTTTCCTAAAACCCTCTGATTTTAAGAATTCCCACCCTTTCTTTTGGGCTTTTTCACCAATTTAAATCCTGGCTAAAGAGGCATTAATTTGGGAATTGGGCAGATATTTGCAACATTCACATTTTCCCTCAAAACCCCCCTGGCTTTTTCTGCAGTGTATTCAGAGTGGCCAAGCAGCAGGAAACCCACAAGGAGTGTTAGAACTGGGGGGATAATTGGCAGGAAGTCAGGAAAAGTGAATAATCTCCCTCTTTTTTTCTGTGATCCATTTGTCCTGCATGATCACCTTGTGTAAATTATCCACTCTGATCACCTCGTGGCTTTAGGGATATTCCTGAAATCCCGTGGGCCTTCAAATCCTTTCTTTTGGGCACTTTCACCAATTTAAATCCTGGCTAAAGAGGCATTAATTTGGGAATTGGGCAGATATTTGCAACATTCACATTTTCCCTCAAAACCCCCCTGGCTTTTTCTGCAGTGTATTCAGAGTGGCCAAGCAGCAGGAAACCCACAAGGAGTGTTAGAATTGGGGGGATGATTGGCAGGAAGTCAGGAAAAGTGAATAATCTCCCTCTTTTTTTCTGTGATCCATTTGTCCTGCATGATCACCTTGTGTAAATTATCCACTCTGATCACCTCGTGGCTTTAGGGATATTCCTGAAATTCCGTGGGCCTTCAAATCCTTTCTTTTGGGCACTTTCACCAATTTAAATCCTGACTAAAGAGGCATTAATTTGGGAATTAGGCAGATATTTGCAACATTCACATTTTCCCTCAAAACCCCCCTGGCTTTTTCTGCAGTGTATTCAGAGTGGCCAAGCAGCAGGAAACCCACAAGGAGTGTTAGAATTGGGGGGATAATTGGCAGGAAGTCAGGAAAAGTGAATAACCTCCCTCTTTTCTTTCTGTGATCCATTTGTCCTGCGTGGACACCACCAGGGACGCAGCGAGGGCTCCGGCTTGTCCGCTTTGCTTCCTCAGCCCAAAAACATGACAGTGAAAGAGACCAATCGGTTACTGCTGCCCTACGCCTTCTCGAGGAAAGCAGGAGAAAACTCCTCCGACTCCAAGCCTGCCAAGGCCCCGAGCTCCTCCTCCAAATCCAAACCCGTGCCCAAGCCGGCCGTGCCCACAACTCCGTCCCCGTCGGCCATCAAAGCTGCGGCCAAGAGCGCGGCGCTGCAGGTAACCAAACAGATCACCCAGGAGGAGGAGGACAGCGACGAGGAGGTGCAGCCAGAGAACTACTTCTCCTTGTCCGACAGGAGCGAGCCCGGCGCCGCGGGCACCGAGCCCTACCTGTACCCGGGCACGGCGGGGTCGGAGGACCCTCCTCCCGGGACAGAGCCGGAGCCCCAGTTCCAGGACGCGGCTGCTAACGCCCCTCTGGAGTTCAAGACAGGTGTGGGCTCCAGTGGAGTTCAGCACAGCTGGGCACCCAAACCCGGCGAGGACTACGGCAGCCAGCCCTATGGCCAGTTCCCCCCTGCCTACAGCGAGCCAGGGGGCTACTACCAGGTGGGTTCACTGGCCAGAGGTGAAGGGAGGGGCTCTGAGCAGGTACTTGAGTGAGTGGCTCAAGTTGGTTACTGGCTGCTCCTGAGAATGCAGCCTGTGTGATGTACCTGGGGCACAGGAGAGGTAATCCAGCCTGTGTGAGGTACACGGGACATGGGGCAGGGAATCCAGCCTGTGTGAGGTACCTGGGACACAGGGCAGGGAATCCAGTCTGTGGGAGGTACCTGGGCAGGGAATCCAACCGGTGTGAGGTACCTGGGCAGGGAATCCAACCGGTGTTAGGTACCTGGGCAGGGAATCCAGCCTGTGTGAGATACCTGGGCAGGGAATCCAACCGGTGTGAGGTACCTGGGCAGGGAATCCAGCCTGTGTGAGGTACCTGGGCAGGGAATCCAACCGGTGTGAGGTACCTGGGCAGGGAATTCAGCCTGTGGGAGATACCTGGGCAGGGAATCCAGTCTGTGTGAGGTACCTGGGCAGGGAATCCAGCCTGTGTGAGATACCTGGGCACGGAATTCAGCCTGTGTGAGGTACCTGGGCAGGGAATCCAACCGGTGTGAGGTACCTGGGCAGGGAATCCAGCCTGTGTGAGATACCTGGGCAGGGAATTCAGTCTGTGTGAGATATCTGGGCAGGGAATCCAGCTGGTGTGAGGTACCTGGGCAGGGAATTCAGCCTGTGTGAGGTACCTGGGCAGGGAATCCAACCGGTGTGAGGTACCTGGGCAGGGAATCCAGCCTGTGTGAGATACCTGGGCAGGGAATTCAGCCTGTGTGAGGTACCTGGGCAGGGAATTCAGCCTGTGTGAGATATCTGGGCAGGGAATCCAGCCTGTGTGAGGTACCTGGGGCACAGGAGAGGTAATCCAGCCTGTGTGAGGTACCTGGGACACAGGGCAGGAAATCCAGCCTGTGTGAGGTACATGGGACATGGAGCAGGGAATCCAGCCTGTGTGAGGTACATGGGACATGGAGCAGGGAATCCAGTCTGTGTGAGATACCTGGGACACAGGGCAGGAAATCCAGCCTGTGTGAGGTACCTGGGCAGGAAATCCAGCCTGTGTGAGATACCTGGGATACAGGGCAGGAAATCCAGCCTGTGTGAGGTACCTGGGATACAGGGCAGGAAATCCAGCCTGTGTGAGATACCTGGGATACAGGGCAGGAAATCCAGCCTGTGTGAGATACCTGGGACATGGGGCAGGGAATCCAGCCTGTGTGAGGTACATGGGACATGGAGCAGGGAATCCAGTCTGTGTGAAATACCTGGGACATGGAGCAGGGAATCCAGTCTGTGTGAAATACCTGGGACATGGGGCAGGGAATCCAGCCTGTGTGAGATAGCTGGGACATGAAGCAGGAAATCCAGCCTGTGTGAGGTACCTGGGCAGGGAATGCAGCCTGTGTAACATAGCTGGGACATGAGGCAGGAAATCCAGCCTGTGTGAAATACCTGGGCATGTAATCCAGCCTGTGTGAGGTACCTGGGACATGGAGCAGGAAATCCAGCCTGTGTGAGATACCTGAAACACAGGGCAGGGAATCCAGCCTGTGTGAGGTACCTGGGACACAAGGAAGGGATCCAGCCCGAGCTATCTGGCACAGGGAGCCACAGCACCGGACACAAGGGGATTCCTACAGCGTGAGAGCTGCAGATGTTCTTTGCTGGACAGATGTTTGACAGCTGCACTCCTGTGAAATTGCCCTGGATGTGAGGGTGCAAGGTCAGGGCTCACTGGAGCTGGTGTATGAGCCCAGGTTGTTTCTAATGATTCTGATAAATAGAATTCTAATACATAAAATTCTAATAAATAGAATTCTAATAAATAGAATCCCAGACTGGTTTGGGTTGGAAGGGACCTTAAAGCCCATCAAGTCCCAGCCCTGCCATGGGCAGGGTCACCTTCCACTGTCCCACATTGCTCTAAGCCCTGTTCAACCTGGCCTTGAACTCTTCCAGGGATGGGGCAGCCAACAGCATCTCTGGGCACCCTGAGAAGGGCCTCATTGCCATCACAAGGAAGAATTCCTTCCCAATATCCCACCAATCCCTGCCCTCTGGCAGTGGGAAGCCATTCTGCCTTGTCTTGTCACTCTAGCCCCTCGTGAAAAGCCCCTCAAAGCATTTGTTGGTTTGTCCCTCTGATGGGATCAGCCCCCGGGCAGTCTGTGGCTCGGTGCCACTCAGGATTGCTCTCATGCCAAACTGGTTTCCATTTCCCTGCCAGGATTACTACAGCAGCGGGTACTACCCAGAGGTGGAACCAGCCCAGGCCTCACCACAGGAGAGCAGCACCGACTCCTCCTTCATCGACGACGAAGCGGTTGGCACTTGATTTTCTGTCCCTCTGTGGAATTGGGATTTGAGCTCTGCCAGAACACAGGACCCTCTTGGCAGCCACGCTCCTGCCCCCCAGCACAGCCTGGGTTTCCAGGGGCTTGGGCTGGGTGTTTTTTCTGAGGGGCCTCGTGCTGTATTGTGGACATGTGTGGAGTCCTTCCCGCAGTCTGCTGGGCTCCTGCTCCAGCGGGGTCTGCAGGCCTGATAAGTACAGAATAGAATCAATTGTTGAGGTTGGAAAAGGCCTCCAAGAGCATCACCCAGCACTGCCAGGGCCACCACTAAACCACGGCCCCAAGTGCCACATCCACATGGCTTTTCAATCCTTCTGGGGGTGGGGACTTCACCACTGTGCTGGGCAGCCTGTGCCAGGGCTGGACGACCCTCTGGGTGTAGGAATTTTCCCTATATCCAACCTCCTCTTCCCCTGGCACAACTTGAGGCCGTTTTCTCTTGTCCTGTCCCTTGTTCCCTGGGAGCAGAGCTCACTGGCTGTCCCCTCCTGTCAGGGAGTTGTGCAGAGCCAAAAGGTCCCCCCCTGAGCCTCCTTTTCTCCAGGCTGAGCTCCCTCAGCCTCCTCTGGCGCTCCAGGCCCTTCCCCAGCTTGGTTTGCTTCTCGGGACACGCTCCAGCTCCTCAATCTCTTTCTTGTCATGAAGGGCCCCAAACTGACCCTGGGATTGGTGGTGCCTCAGCAGTGCTAGCACAGGGGATGGGCACTGCCTGGAAGCAGGAGTAAATGCTGTTTTCTGCATAGGAAAATGAAATTATACCCTTCCTGCTAAAATTCCAATATACAGCACACTGAAATTCTCCAAAAGATCGAAACCCTGGCTGGAAAACTGTTTGCTGTGCCTTGTGTCAGGTCAGTGTTGGGTGTCATTCCAGCTCTTCTGTTCCTCCTTCAGTTCAAGCGTCTGCAGGGCAAGCGGAATCGTGGGAGGGAAGAGATCAACTTCGTGGACATCAAAGGTGACGACCAGCTGAGCGGGGCCCAGCAGTGGCTGACCAAGTCCTTGACAGAGGAGAAGACCATGAAGTCATTCAGCAAGGTGGGTGGAGGGCGAGGGCTGTGGTTGGAGCCTCTGCTCAGTGCCCAAATTAGCCCCAGCTGGAGCTGTGTTGGGTGCTGGGCAGTCACCAGGGAGGGTAAATAATGACATGTGAGAGACCAGTAGAGTTCCTCAGAACGCAGCATGTGGGTGGGGAGGGCCAGCCAGGAAGTGCTCCAGCCCATGGAATCTGCAGTTTAATAGGGAACAAATGCTGCTTGGGATGGCTGTGTGCAGGCCCTTGTCTTGGTTTGATGTCCAGGGAAGCACCTCTCCAGGCTGAACACTTCACCTCTTTCTGCTTTCCAGAAAAAAGGAGATCAGCCCACAGGACAGCAAAGGAGAAAACACCAGATCACGTACCTGATCCATCAGGTGAGTGGCCTCCCTGTGGTGTGTGAGCTGATCCTGGCAGAATTGCAGGGCAGCACAAGGCTGGAGTGCTGGGGACCAGCTGAGAACCCCCAGAGTCCTGGTGAGACCCAGGGGTGCCAGAGGTGAGTCCTGGCCCTGAGGGTGTCCCAGTCCCGAGCTTTCAGCTTTGCTTTGCCCTTCCTGCACGTTCTGAGGCCCCTGTCCTGGATTCTGCCCCGGGGTTGGCTGCAGAGCCCGTCCCCACGAGAAGCTGCTTTTCAGCATGAATGAAATGCCTGTGCATCCCAGTTAATGCAGGCCTCTGTCAGGATGATTGTGCAAACCCCTGTAACGAGGCTTCTGGTTGAAGGGCTCCCTAATCCACATGAGCAGGGCCAGAGGAGGCTGGAATGCTGCTGAGTCACTGAAACACAGAGGGTAACAGCATCCTCTCCATCTCTGCAGGCCAAGGAGAGGGAACTGGAACTGAAAAACACATGGTCTGAGAACAAACTCAGCAGACGGCAGACTCAAGCCAAGTACGGATTCTGACACATCTGTCCTGCTTTTTGGCTGGCGTCCCGGGTGACCTGCTGTGTCCGGGGTCTGCTGGCCTCCGGGAGATCAGCCAGGCCCCCGCATGGGCTGGGAGGACACTGCACTCCCTGGCCTGGCAGGAAGAAGGGTCATTGCAAGCAGGTCCTGAAACTCCACCTGTAATCCTTCCCCTCCCTCCTTGTAAACGATAACGTGCAAGGTTCCCATCAGCCAAGGACGGTCCCGAGGCACCGCGGGGAGCGTGCTGGGTGTGAGGCTGCAGCTCCTGTCCTGAGGGAACAGGCTGTGCCTCCTGACACCAGACCCTTCAGCAGAGGCTCAATAAACTCCCAGTTCCCACTTTGCTCCTCTCTTGGACTTGCTGTGCATCGAGAGTGTCATTTTCCTTTCTAAAACTCGGTGAGTTCCAAGAGCAAGCCTGGCTTTGGAATTTTTATTTTGTCCTTACCTTTAAGATGTCCTCACAGCTGTTTCCTCGTGTCCAGGCTGCTCCAGCACTCCTCTCATGCCAATGATTTTGAATAATTTTGATATCCTGGTTTTTAAGTGGATGTTTTTGCTCTGGGCTCCACAGGCTGAGCCTCACTGAGGGGACACCCCAGTGCAGGCCAGAGCCTGTGCCAGAGGAAGCACCACCCGTGGAGGAGAGGTTCTCCTGCCCGGCATGCTCAGGGCTTCGGGTTACCCTGAGCCATGTGTGCATGTATATTGTCCTTCCTTTTTCCTCCTCTTTCCTTCTCCCCCATCCCAAGGCCTACAGTCCTGCCCCAGGCTGTTCTCAGACTCATCAGAGTATCCCAGTGTGGCTGGCTGGGACTGAGCTCTGCACTTTCCTCTGGGCAGACACAGAGGAGAGCTGACAACTGTAATTTTTTTTTTTCTCAGCTTGTTTGTAGGAATTCTGTTTCAATTAAGTGTTGACTTTACCCTCCTGGCTGGGAAGAGGAGACTGCCCAGCCCTAATTTCTTCAAATCAAACCTTTTATTTTTTTTAATTTAAGGAATTCTGTCGAGGTGATATGACTGCAAATCGTGTGCAGCTCTGCTGGCCCAATCCATGGATCCAAATCTGTGGCATCACGTTGTTGTTGACCAAAGCATGTGATGCTGAAGGGAGCAGAGAGCTGGTCTGGTTATTTAACTTATATTCCCACCACTCCAGGTTTTATTTGTTGTAACCACAGCTCAAATGGCCAATATTTGTTATTCTGGTAAGAAGAACTCCCAAGAGGTGGTTTTTCTCCCATGTTACCTCTTAAAAACAGGCAAACCCCCATGACTGAAGTCTTTTCTTAGAACATTTTAAACTAATCCTATTTTTAGTTTAGCTCCCTGTATGTTTAGTACTTTGCAGAGCCTGTTTTGAGTATTTGAATGATCAGAATAAAGTTACTGTTGAGTAATTTATTCATATCTTGTATGTACAGTGAAATCCACCCAGAAGAGATTTGGTAAAATCTCTTCTAAATGAACCCACCCAGCCCTGTTTCCATCACATGGGGCTCAGATCCTCATCCAGGTACCCTCTTGGCCCGGGGAGTTTGCAGTGTGGAGCACAGCCTGTGTGGGGGCTGAAACTCCCAGGTTCCCCTTTCCATTTCTCATTGGGATAATGGCTTGGGTTTAGCACCAAGGGAACTTCCAAGGGCTCGTGTTCCACTTTCAGCCCTCTAAAAGCAACAAAATTCAGGTTTGTGAACAGTCAGAAGTGAATTTTCCCAGAGATAAAACAGCTACAGTCCCACAACCCTCCTTTTCCCTCCAAGCCAGGGCTTTGGCCATCCTGGCTCCCTGTTCTGTTGAGCTGGCATCAACACTGCCAGGTCCACTGTGGCTTGCCAGGGTTTGTGCCCCACGGGACAGCCCTGGGACAGTGGTGTCACCCCAGGTTTTGTGCCTGAGGAAGCAGGCAGGGCTTGGAGTGTTGGCTCCAGGCTGGGGAGGTTCAGTATAGCATCACTCCAATTCCTAGCCAATTTAATATCCAACTGCAAGCACCAACTGTGCCAAACTCACTCCTGTTTTTCCTGTAACAGCCCTTTTCCCTCGTTTTATTAACAGAAGTCTCTTGGAATGCCTTCATGGGTAAGGTAACCCTGCTCCCCCCTGCACTGTCCAACAGGGTTGGGAAGCTGGAAGAGCTCCCCATGGAGCAGATTGGCATCACCAGCTGGGGCCAACAGCAGCTTTGGACCTCTCCTCCCAGGGCCAAGGGCTTCGTGCAGTGAGATGGAGGCTGAGGTTCCTCCTGCCTGGGAGCCAGGTGCTGTCCTGAGCCCACCTGTGCAGGTGGCTTAGGGGCAGTCCCCAGGCAGCTGCTCGTACACGTTCTCAGCCACGGCCGGGTCCCTGGGCGTGCTCCGGCTGTACACGGGGTCATCCAGCTCCAGCTCAGGGTTCACAACAACCTAGGGGATTCTCAGGGAGAGGGTGGATTTGAGAGGTAGGAAACAGCACAAGGTCGGTCTTTCACCCTCCCAGCCCTTGGCTTTGCTCGGGACAGGGACCCAGTTTTTGCAAGGACCTGGAGTGACAGGACAGGGGGAATGGCTTCCCACTGCCAGAGGGCAGGGATCAGTGGGATACTGGGGAAGGAATTCTCTGTCAGGGTGGTGAGGCCCTGGCACAAGTTGCCCAGAGAAGCTGTGCTTGCCCCATCCCTGGAAGTGTTCCAGGCTAGGTTGGTCAGGGCTTGGAGCATCAAGGAAGATGTGTTGGAATGGGATGGGCTTCTTTCCAACCCAAACCATTCCAGGTTCCCCGTGCTCCTGCTGTGGAGCAAACCCTGATCCCTCAGACTCCAGGAGCCTTCACTCGTGTTGGGGCTGAGCTCTAGAGCAATGACCTGCCCTGGGGACCCACCTGTGTGCCTGTGCTGGAAGCTCCTGTGTCCTTCCTCTCCGTGCTGGCAACTGCTGAGAGCTGCCTCCGCTTGCAGTCCTGGCTGGAAATGCTGCGGAAGAGCCGGCGGTGGGGCCGGGCTTTGTGGGGCAGCGTGGAGAAGGAGTTTTGGGGTGCCGTGGGGAGCCGAGCAGGCACATCCTGCCGGGCCACTGCCACCTCGGAGTAGACGTTCTCCTCGGGGCCGGCGCGGGGGCTCCAGCCGCGGGCCATGGCATAGAAGGGGATGGGTCCCTCGGGGCTGGGTCCCTCGGGGCTGGGCTCCTGGGGCTTGCAGCGGCTGGGGGCGATCTCCTCGCGGGGCTCGGCGTAGACGTGGAAACACATGAGCTGCTGGTACTTGGCCTCGGGGGGCTCGGGCCGGGCGGATTCTTTGTGCACCTGGGCGTAGGAAGCCTCGGGTGCTGCCGCGCTGCTGGAGGGGCTGTGCAGCCCCCGAGCCGCGCCCCGGGAGCTGGTCTTGGCAGGGAGCGCCGGCGGCGGGGCACCGGGAGCCTGGCGGAGAGATGGGGCGGGACGGAGGTGAGGGCTGGGAGTGGGTGTCACTGCATCCCCCCGCCTCGTGTGGCTCCTGTCCTTGAGAGCCACATCCTTGGGAAGTGCCTCCATCCCCTCTGCCCTATTACCTCCCTGGCGGAGCTGCCCTCGGCCCTGGGGGACTGCAGGGACACGGAGCTGTACTCCGGGAGCTTCGCTGGCGCTTGGCTCGGTGGGGAATGTGCAGCATCACTGCCAGCCGGGGGCTGGATCCGTCCTCGGGGCTCATCTTTCTGCAGGGAGAGCAGATAGATGTCGGCATGGGTGCGTGGTCAGGGCACACCCAGCCGGGTGCTGCCTCCTTGCTCCTGCTAGCCAGGGTGGCTTCCAACCCCGGCTTTCGTGATGCTTGGACTTGTCTTGGCTGTATTCCCCAGTATGGGCAAATCCCCCTGTCCGTGCAGCCGGACTGGGGCTCTCGGGGGTTCTCGGGGGCCGGGACTCACCCGTCCGCACGGCAGGGGCACGGTGAGGAACTCGCGGTAGGGCGCGACGGGGGCCGTGGCGTGGTGCTGCAGCAGCTCGGCCAGCTCGGCGTGGGCGCTGCGCTCCCCCAGGATCACGTAGCGCCCGTCCGGCAGCTGGTCCAGGACGAAGTGCCGGCAGCGAGCCCTGCCCCTGGCGGGAGACGGCATGGCACGGCATGGGCACAGCGGCCGGGAGGGCACTGAGCTCGGGAGGGGACAGGGCGGGGTCCCTCACCTGTAGGAGAGGACGAAGCCCACGGTGCTCTCGCTGAAGCGGACCAGGAAGCAGCCCAGGGGCTGATCCTGCAGCAGCTCCTCTGCCTCCCTGTGGGAAGGGACGCTGAGCCGTTCAACCTCATGCCCTTTGTGTGATCCAGGAGCCCAGCTCCCTGTTTAGGAGCCCAGGGGTGGGGATACTGGCCCTGTTCCCCGCCCTGGCCTCCCCCTCGCTCACCTCCGGCTGATGAAGCCGTGGAACCACGAGGGGAGCTCTCCCTCGGGCCCCAACCTCTGGGCTTGTGTCTGCTCAAACCACAGCTTGGTGAGGGCACGCAGGGCCACCCGCTCTGGCCACAGGTCCCCCTCAGGCAGGGACTGGGCTGGTGGAGGTGACCAGAAGCCTGGAGGCACCTGGAGGGAAGGGGACAGCAGCGGGAGCTCAGGTGAGGACACGCACTGAGGATGTTCTGCTCCCAGTGCAGCCCGTGAGGACACGGCCCCTGAGGGTGTGGGAGCACTGGGAGGGTGAGCTGGGCTCGTGTCCCCCCTGGTGTCCCCATGTCCTACCCTGCCATGCCTGCTGTGGTGTCCCGGCGACTGCTCTGCCCCCTGGGGCTGGCTGGGGGGTGTGTTGGGTGCTGGCTTGGCTCTGGCTGTGCTGTCCTCACCAAAGGGCTTGAAGGTGATGAAGAGGGGACGGTCGTCATCCATGGAGGGCCCTGTCCCAGGGAGTGGGGAGGAAAAGGCTCAGGGCAGGGGGGCCTCCTTTGGGGGGAGCACTGGCGAGTCTGGGGGCTCCGAGACACCCCCTGAGAGCAGGCCCTGCTCTCACCAACAACCTGGGGAAGCTTCACCTTCACCTTGTGCTCCCCAAGCTCAGGCTCAGCAGCCTGATCCTCCCCAGGGAGACCACCCTGTGCCTGAATGATGGGGAGGGACAGTGACCTTGGGACCCCAGAGGAGAAAAACCCTGGGGACAGTGATGTAGGTGGGGAGGAGCTGAGGAGAGAGCATGTGAATCCTCCAGCCCCCCTGAAGTCCCCAGTGTGTCAGGTCAGCCCTGGGTAGGGGAGGGAGAGGCTGAGCAGCTCCTGAGGGACCTTGAGCTTGACCCTGAGCTGCCAACACCCAGCAAAACAACCTTAATCCCCAGCAGAGGCTTGAGGGGGTGGAAGATGCTGGGGCTGGTTGGATCTGGGAGGCAAAGCTGAGTCAGAGGAGTGGGTCGAGGCTTGTCTGAGAGCAAGGGGATCCAGCAAAGGCACCCCAGCTCCAGCTTTAACCCACGGCAGTGCCCAGCCCGGCCCTGCACCCCTGCAGGCAGGGGAAGGTGAGGAAGGTGTTGACAAAGAGAAACGAAACGTCCCAAACTGCAGATACCCAGCTCGGGGAGTGCTGGGAAGGAGAATTTGGGTCAGGTCCTGCCCAGGTCAGGTCCTGCCCAGGCATGGCCAGGCTGCTGGGGACAATGCCACTATCCCGAGCTCACCGTGCGTCCCCCAGCTGGGTGGGGGTGGTGGGCAGGGGTGCTGGGCTCATCCCTACTCCCCATCCCAGCGCCTTGGCCTCGGTGGGGCAGCTCAGGGGGATTTGCTCCCTGGGGCAGGATGTGCCTCTGAAACCCTGCACTCCTCAGGTGGGAACGAGTCAGGTCAGTCCTGAAACGGGCCGAAAGCTTTGCTCGGTGAGACATTTCCGGGCTGAACTTCCCCCTTTGGAGAGGGTAAGATCTGTCTGGAAGGGCTGCTGTGGGCAGGGGACCCCAATCCCTCTCTTTTCACCCTATTATCGTGCCTTTTGTCCAGCCTTTGGGCAGGGGGAGCATCCCTGCACCACCTGTCCAGCGGCCCCTGCTCAGGGTTCACTCCTTGGCCTCGCTGCAAACCCAACCCCAGTCCCCAACCCCAGCCCCCAGCCCAGGCTCCTACCTCTGCTCGGCCCCGCGGGGCCCTGGGTGTCCGTGGCCGGCGATGCAGGGGCAGGGGACGGGCAGGGGATGGGCAGAGCGGGGCAGCACCGCTGCCCTGCTGTGCTCTGCCTCTGCTGCCCGCCACAGGAAGGAAGCAGCGACCAAAGCTGCAAGAATGTGATGGGGAAACGTCACAGGAAGGTGGCCTGGTGGCCCTGGGGTGACAGCCAGGTGACACTGGCAGCCTTGGAACAGGCTGGGCTGTGGCGAGGAGAGGACTGTGGCCAGCTGGCCACCAGCACATCCAAACTTGCAAAGGTGTCATTGTCCCTCCTGTCTGCATCCTGGGACCTGCCAGTGCTGGGCACTGGAGAGCAGAGCTCAGTGGGGACAGCAGAGGGGACAGCAGAGATCAGAGGGGACAGGAGAAATCAGTGGGGACAGCAGAGATCCGTGAGGACAGGAGAAATCAGTGGGGACAGCAGAGATCCGTGGGGACAGGAGATATCAGTGAGGACAGGAGAGATCAGTGGGGACAGGAGATATCAGTGAGGACAGGAGAGCTGAGTGGGGAGAGCAGAAATCTGTGGGGACAGCAGAGCTGAGTGGGGACAGGAGAAATCAGTGGGGACAGCAGAGCTGAGTGGGGACAGCAGATCAGTGGAGACAGAAGGCTCTGTGGGGACAGCAGAGATCAGTGGGGACAGCAGAGATCACTGGGGACAGGAGAAATCAGTGGGGACAGGAGAAATCAGTGGGGACAGCAGAGATCAGTGGGGACAGCAGAGCAGGATGGGGACAGAAGGCTCTGTGGGGACAGGAGAAATCAGTGGGGACAGCAGAGATCACTGGGGACAGGAGAAATCAGTGGGGACAGGAGATATCAGTGAGGACAGGAGAGCTGAGTGGGAAGAGCAGAAATCTGTGGGGACAGCAGAGCTGAGTGGGGACAGGAGAAATCAGTGGGGACAGCAGAGATCCGTGGGGACAGCAGAGATCTGTGGGGACAGGAGATATCAGTGAGGACAGGAGAGCTGAGTGGGGACAGGAGAAATCAGTGGGGACAGAAGGCTCTGTGGGGACAGCAGAGATCAGTGGGGACAGCAGAGATCCGTGGGGACAGGAGAAATCAGTGAGGACAGGAGAAATCAGTGGGGACAGCAGAGATCAGTGGGGACAGGAGAGCTGAGTGGGGAGAGCAGAAATCTGTGGGGACAGCAGAGCTGAGTGGGGAGAGCAGAAATCTGTGGGGACAGCAGAGCTGAGTGGGGACAGGAGAAATCAGTGGGGACAGCAGAGATCTGTGGGGACAGCAGAGATCCGTGGGGACAGCAGAGATCCGTGGGGACAGCAGGCTTGCTGGGCCCAGGCTCACCCCGTGAGCCCAGATTCAGTCCTGGCACGGTGTAATCCAGCTCCATTCCCCTTCCTCAGCCCCTGGGTGCCAGAGCTGGGCTGCCTGGGCCGTTCTTGTGGGGAGCAGCAGCCGAGCTGCCAGCGCCGCGGCTGTGCCATGTGCCCGCTGCCACGCTCGGCCCGGGTGGTGCCAGGCTCCAGCTGGACCCAGGGAGAGCAGTGCCAACCCCGCTGCGTCCCGTGGGTTGGGAATTAGGGCAAGGACTAGTGCTGGGTGTGGCTCATCCATCGCGCCGGGAGCAGGGATGGCTGCGCCGTGCGGTGGCTCCGCAAACCCGGGGTGCTGCCGGTGCCCGGTGCCCCCCAGCAGCCCCGGCTGCCTCCACCTAAAGAAACCCGTCCCTCCCCAAAACCTCCACGGTGTCACACGTTTCCCGTGGCGGTGTCAGCCAGGCTTCCTGTTGGCGATGCTCACCGGCACCAGGGCACGGGGGGAGGCGGTGAGAGGGGACATCGCCTGCCCGCGGCTCATCCCGCCGTGTCCCGGCCGCTCCTCCAGCAGCTGAGGCTGCAACCAGCAGGAGCTGTTGCTAAAAGGCCTTTTTTTGGCTCCTCTTCACACCTGCGGGTGTTGTCAAGAGCCCGCGGGAGGAGGAACGCAAAGAGCTTTTCTCGTCCTGAGCCGCTGTGGCCGGATCCTGCCCCAGCTCCCCGGCAATGCCGCGGCTGTGAGGAAGATCCTGGCGCTGCCAGGGCTGCTGGAGGAAGGCTGGAGCTGGAGGTGAGGGGTCCCAGGTCCCCATGACACACCAGCTTTGGGGGCGGTCTTGGCTGGGGGGGTTTGGGGCTTTTTGGAAGCTGGATGCTGAGCTGGGAGCTCATTTTTGGGCAGCCAGTGCCGAGGCCGGGCTGGTTTTCCTGGTGAGTGGCAGCAGGACGTGGTGGGACAGGACACTCTGCCCCCGCAGCCCCCGTGGGTCCCGTTCTGCACAGGAGCTCAGCGGTTTCCACCGGGGCCTGTGGCCACCCGTGCCTCAGTTTCCCTCCTTTCAAAAGCAGCACAATGCCAGGGCGTGTCTGGCAAGGCACGGGGGAATCAGCTGCTTGTGTCCATCCCCAGGGGACAAACAGACACACTGTCCCCCCACGGACACGTCACATGGCCGGGGAGGTTGGCCCGGCTTCAGCTGCAGCCGCCCCCGGGCACGTACCCGCCCGGGGACGGGCGAGCTCCGCGCCGTGCCAGGGGCCAGCGGAGCCTGGCCGGGTGCCCCGGAGGCCAGGGGACAGTCAGAGTGGGCAGGGACTGTCCCCTGTGCTGGCCGGCAGGCTGGGGAGTGAGGAAGAAGCGCTGCTGGATGTGGAGGAAGGCTCGGGGAGGGTAAGGGGGCACAGCTGGGCTGGGAGTGGGAGAGGCTGGAGGGGAACTGGGCTTGGGGACCACTGACTGTCCTTTAGGGCCCCGGGGGGGGGACAGAAAGGGTCCCAGGCCCCGTTTGGTGCAGCACAGCCCATGGGGCTGGGAACGGTGTCCAGCAGCGCGATGAGTCTCTGTCCTCTGGGCAGGACTGGCCCTGGTCCTGGCCCTGTGGGGCTCAAATCCCTCCGGAATGCCCCCGGTTTTTCCTGCAGAAGCGCCAGCAGCGCCATCCTCATCTCTTTCCTGCTGAACCCCGCAGCCCAGGACACTTTCTGCTCCCGGGGACACAGAAGTGGGGACGTTGAGGTGGCCCCAGCGCCGGGGCTCGGAGCAGAATGTCGCATTCTGTGCATCCCCGCTGGTCCCGCTGCCCCTGCATCCCCCTTGTAGGGAAGGCACGGGGCTGTCATCGGGCTAAGAACGATTTATTGCTTGGATAAGCATTAGTCTCAGGGGCTGTGAGATTTTAGAGGAATAAACATTCAGCCATAGCACGAAGCAGTCACAAGTTCTTTGTTCCAAGACAATATATAACTTTCTAATTTAATGGCCACCTGTGGCAAGCACATTTCTCTCTCTCTCAGGATTTTTCATAGAAGTGCACAGAGAGAAAGAAAAAGAAAACAATTTCTAATTCTGCTCCTTGTTTTTCTCATGTGGAATGTGCTTGGAGAATTGTTTACCTGGGGTAATTACTTAATTAGATTCTAGTGAGGATTGTCTGAGTCTAGTGGCCAATCAGATCCACCTGTGGGCTCTGAAGAACAAGGTCACGAGTTGTGGGTAGTTAAATATGGTAGTTAGAAAAAGTAGCATGTAGTTTTTAATATCCTCCTTTATATAGTATATTAATTACAGCATAGTTATAATAAAGAAACCATTCAGCCTTCTGAAATAAAATTAAACATCATCATTCTTCCCATTAAGTTCACCTACATTTTACAATGGCGAGTCGCTACAAGGTTTATTTTGCTTTTCTAACTTATCACCTTTATTCACTTTTAGTGCACTGTGGTTATTTTTACTTAATAGACTGCTGTTGCACGTATACACATATGCTTCTCGTATAACTTTTAAAATTTTAACTCTATATAATCACATTACTATGGACTCCACAATCTTTTCTAACACAGTTTCTCACTCACTTAAGGCATATTCTTACTTACAATTATAGAAACATAAGTTTATGATTTTTCTACTTAATGTCTGTGCACTTTATTTTTACATCAATTTTTAACTTTTAATTTAATTTTCACATCAACTTTTAACTCTATATAATCACATTACTATACTATAGACTCCACCATCTTTTCTAACAGTTTCTCACTCACTTAAGGCATATTCTTACTTATAATTATAGAAACATAAGCCTATGATTTTTCTACTTAATTTCTGTGTACTTTAACATCCATTTTTAACTTGTAATTTAATTTTTACCTCAACTTTATAAAATCACATTACTGTGCTATAGACTCTTCACCAGCTTATCAAACACAGTTTCTCACTTACTTAAGGCATATTCTTACAATTATAGAAACACAAGTTTACAATTTTTCTACCTAATCTCTGTGTACTTCATTTTTTTACATCAAAGTGCTCCTGGGGGGGGGTCAGGGGCAGGGAGGGGTCGCTCACCCGTTAATGTTGTCAGGAAAATGAATCCACAGACATCAGAGGTTTATGTCCAAAGAGGAGACAGAGGAGAACGTTTTCTTTATTTGAATAAAGGGAGAGGCCTTGGGGCGTTCCCCTGGGGTCTCTCCAATTTTTATCCTACTTTCCTGGCTGCATTTCCCTTCTCTCTTTCCCCATTTCTGAGGTATTTGAGAGGTTCAGACTTCCTGAAATGCCCGATACCAAAGATTCCCCTCTTATGGATACTAAAGAATTCCCCTGCTTTTAAAATTTTAATTCTTATGGAATTTAAGGTTTTCCCCCATTGTTTCTTTCATCTTTCAATACCCAATTTCATTTATCAGCAAACCTACAGTTTGTTTGTAAAAGCAAATATCTTTTTCCATTCATCAATCAGTGGAATCGTTCTCGTTGTTTCTTTTCTCTCTCAGTGCTTGTTTTATCCACCAGCAGACCCACAGCTTGTTGGTAAACACAAATCCTCATTCCTCTCAACGTCATGGGCAAAATAGACTCAGCTTGGGGAAATTAATTGCGTTTATTACTAATCGAATCAGAGCAGGATAATGAAAAGTAAAACCTTAGCAACATCTTTCCCCACCATCCCTCCCTCCTCAGGCTCTCCCTCCTCCCTCCAGTGGTGCAGAGAAATGGGAATGGGGGCTCCAGGCAGTTCAGCACAGGTTGTTTCTGCCCTGCTCTAACAAGGTGGGGTCCCTGCCTTCCATGGGAGATCCTTCTCCAGGGATTTCTCCAGTGGGAGACCTTCCCGTGGGTTGCAGCTCTGCCCCAGCTGCTCCTGGCTGGGGCCCTTCCTTGCACGGGCTCAGTGTCTTGGGAACTGCTCCAGCGGGGGCTTCCCCCGGGCTCACAGCCCCCTTCAGGCATTCCCTGCTCAGCTGGAGGCTCCTGCAGGGCTGCAAGGGGGGGTCTCTGCTCCCCGGGGACCCCCATGGGCTGCAGGGGAATCTCTGGAGCCCCTCGTGCCCCTCCTTCCTCCCTGACTTTGGTCAGGGCTGCTGCTCTCACACATTTCTCTTCTCTTCTCTTCTCTTCTCTTCTCTTCTCTTCTCTTCTCTTCTCTTCTCTTCTCTTCTCTTCTCTTCTCTTCTCTTCTCTTCTCTTCTCTTCTCTTCTCTTCTCTTCTCTTCTCTTCTCTTCTCTTCTCTTCTCTTCCCTTCCCTTCCCTTCCCTTCCCTTCCCTTCCCTTCCCTTCCCTTCCCTTCCCTTCCCTTCCCTTCCCTTCCCTTCCCTTCCCTTCCCTTCCCTTCCCTTCCCTTCCCTTCCCTTCCCTTCCCTTCCCTTCCCTTCCCTTCCCTTCCCTTCCCTTCCCTTCCCTTCCCTTCCCTTCCCATTTTTCTCCATTTTTCCCCTTCCTGACTCTGTTATCCCATGGCGCTGCCACCGTCACCGCCGGGCTCGGCCTTGGCCAGCAGCAGGTCCATCCCAGAGCGGTGGCATTGGCTCTCCTGGGCACGGGGGAGGCTCCTGGCAGCTTCCCACAGCAGCCACCCTTGTCCCCCCGCTGCCAGGAGCTGCCCTGCAGAGCCAGGGCATCCCTCACCCTTCTTGTCTTGCAGGGATGGCCGAGAGCAGCCAGGTCCCGGCTGAGGAGGGGCCGAGGGGTGCCCCTGGCAGCACCCAGGTGAGCCACGGCTGTGGGGGGGTGTGGGTGGCACTGCCAGGGGGCTGGGAGCGACTGGGCAGGGCTCTCGTGGCTGAGCTCACGGTGCTTTCATCTCCTATTAATCCGCTTCAAAAACAAACCCCGATGTTGTGTTTTCTCTGCATTTTGCACCCCTAGCGCAGTGAGGGAGAGGGAGGATGCTGTGAGCCCCTCTCTTCCTGCTCCTGCCCCGTTTCCAAGCCCCCTGAGCAGCTCCTGCAGGTCCTTCTCAAGGGGTGAAAGTCTCCAAGTTTGCACGTGCTGAGGAATTTAGTGGAAACTGGAAGAAGTGGGCAGGGCCTGAGCTCTGATGCCGCACTGGGGAATTCCCCTTGGAGGGTCCTGGGGGGTTCTGGTGCTCCAGGGGCTCCCTGCACCCCCAGGTGTGGCACAGCCCTGGGCAGGGGCTGAGCCAGGTCCCGGTGCTGCCTCACAGGACGTGGCTGAGCCCAGGGAGGACGAGGGGAGCGAGGGCCTGGCAGCCACCCCAAGCCCAGGCAACGTGGAGGACACGTATGAGCTGCTGGAGAAGCTGGGCAGGTGAGCAGGATCTGGGCAGTGGGGTCTGGGCAGGTGAGTGGGATCCAGGCAGGTGAGTGGGATCTGGGCAGGTGAGCAGGATCTGGGCAGTGGGGTCTGGGCAGGTGAGGGGGACCCACCACAGGTGAGCAGGAATCCAGGCAGGTGAGTGGGATCCGGGCAGGTGAGTGGGATCTGAACAGGTGAGCAGGGATCTGGGCAGGTGAGTGGGATCCAGGCAGGTGAGGGGGATCCAGGCAGGTGAGGGGGATCTGGGCAGGGGGATCCGGGCAGGTGAGGGGGATCCGGGCAGGTGAGGGGGATCCGGACAGGTGAGGGGGATCTGGGCAGGTGAGGGGGATCTGGGCAGGGGAGTGTGATCTGGGCAGGTGAGTGGGATCCAGGCAGGTGAGGGGGATCCAGGCAGGTGCGCAGGATCTGGGCAGGTGAGTGGGACCGGAACAGGTGAGGGGGATCCGGGCAGGTGAGGGGGATCCAGGCAGGTGCGCAGGATCTGGGCAGGTGAGTGGGACCAGAACAGGTGAGGGGGATCCGGGCAGGTGAGGGGGATCCAGGCAGGTGCGCAGGATCTGGGCAGGTGAGTGGTATCGGAACAGGTGAGGGGGATCTGGGCAGGTGAGGGGGATCTGGGCAGGTGAGCAGGATCTGGGCAGGGGAGTGTGATCTAGGCAGGTGAGTGGGATCTGGGCAGGTGAGGGGGATCCATGCAGGGGAGGGGGATCTGGGCAGGTGAGGAGGATCTGAGCAGGGGAGTGGGATCTGGGCAGGTGAGGAGGATCTGGGCAGGTGAGGGGGATCTGGGCAGGTGAGCAGGATCTGAGCAGGGGAGTGGGATCTGAGCAGGGGAGTGGGATCTGGGCAGGTGAGGGGGATCTGGGCAGGTGAGTGGGATCCGGGCAGGTGAGGGGGATCTGAGCAGAGGAGTGGGATCTGGGCAGGTGAGCAGGACCCACGCCAGGCGAGCAGGTCACAGGCAGGTGAACACAGGGCAGGCAGGTTCAGTGGGACACAGGCAGGGATCCCAGCTCCACCAGAGCCCCAGGGGTGCCCAGATTTCTGGGTTCTTCCCCCGGCCTGGGGTCAGCGCAGCCATGCCCCAGCCCAGCTCTTGCTGCAGTGGCCACTTCGGCGTGGTGAGGCTCTGCCGCGAGCGCAGCACCGGCTCCTTCTACGCCGCCAAGTTTGTGAAGATGCGGCGGGGCCGGGGCGGCCGCCCGGGGCTGGAGCGGGCACAGGTGGAACGGGAAGTCGCCATCCTCCGCCAGCTCCACCATCCCAACATCATCCAGCTCCACGAGCTCTTCGCCAGCGCAGCCGAGGTGGTGCTTGTCCTGGAGCTGTGAGTGGGGTTCTGGTGGGGGGGACCCCTTTTTTGTGCCATGTGTTGAAGGTGGCTGAGCTCTGCTGTCCCCACCCTGTGCAGGATCAGTGGTGGGGAGCTCTTCGACTTCATTGCGGAGAAGGAGATGCTGTCAGAGGAGGAGGCCATCGAGTTCCTCGGGCAGATCCTGTGTGGGGTGGAATATCTGCACACCCGCCTCATCGCTCACTTCGACCTCAAGGTGCCCATGGGGAACCCCCATCCTCACTCCCTGAGGATCCAAGGACTGCCAGGCCTCTCCAGAGCCCTGGTCCCACTCTTCTCAGCTTCCCAGGGTGCTGCTGTGACCTCCATCATCCCTCCATCATCCTCTGTGCCCGGCCCTGTTCCCACAGCCCGAGAACATCATGCTGCAGGACAAGGATGTCCCCAAGCCCTTGATCAAGATCATCGACTTCGGGCTAGCCCAGCAGCTGGAGGATGGCATCACCTTCAAGAGCCTCTGTGGGACCCCCCAGTACATCGGTACGGGGCTGGCACATCCCTGGGGGTCCCTGCACTGCTGGGCTGCTCAGCCAGGGGTGGGGATGGGACCCCCAGGCATGAAGACATGCTCCTGTCCCCCTGTCCTCTAATGTCCCACCCTGGCCCTGTGTTTGCCCCCAGCTCCTGAAGTGATCAATTATGAGCCGCTGAGCCCCGCGACAGACATGTGGTGAGGAGTCAGGACCTGGGGGGGCAACAGGCTGAGCTGGTGGGTGGGGAGGGATCCCCCTGGATGTCACAGGGCATGGGGGGCCCCAGGGAGGGCAGCACCTGACCCCCACCTCTGCATTTCAGGAGCATTGGAGTCATCACCTACATTCTGTGAGTATGGCTGAGGGAAACTGAGGCACGGGGACGCTGTGGATGCTGGGGCGGCCGAGCCAGTGCTGTCCTGGCACTCAGTAGCTCTGTTGTGTCCCCACAGGCTCAGTGGCCTGTCCCCCTTCCAGGGTGAGACGGATGCTGAGACCCTCTCCAACGTTGTGGCTGGTGCCTACGAGTTTGAGGAGCGCTGCTTCAGCCAGACCTCTGAGATGGCCAAGGACTTCATCCGCCAGCTGCTGGTGAAGGAGCCAGAGTGAGGCCCCATCCCTTCCATCTCCTTCCCATCCCTGCCCCCACCTCCACCTCTGTTACCTCCACCTCCAGCATCCCCATCCCCACCTCCATCATCCCCATCTCTCTTTCCATCTCCATCCCATTCCTGTCCCCATTCCCAGCTCTATCCCCATCCCCATCCCCATCTCCATCCTGTTCCATCCCCATCCCCATCCCCATCATCTCCATCTCCATCATCACCATCCCCATCCCATCCCATCCCATCCCCATCCCCATCCCCATCCCCATCCCCATCCCCATCCCCATCCCCATCCCCATCTCCATCATCCCCATCTCCATCATCCCCATCTCCATCATCCCCATCTCCATCATCCCCATCTCCATCATCCCCATCTCCATCATCCCCATCTCCATCATCCCCATCTCCATCATCCCCATCTCCATCATCCCCATCTCCATCATCTCCATCTCCATCATCCCCATCCCCATCCCCATCTCCATCCCCATCTCCATCCCATCCCATCCCATCCCATCCCATCCCATCCCATCCCATCCCATCCCATCCCATCCCATCCCATCCCCATCCCCATCCCCATCCCCATCCCCATCCCCATCCCAATCTCCACCTCCACCTCCATCCCATCCCTTCTCTATTTCCATCTCCATCTCATCCACATCTCCATCCCCACCATCTCCACTTCCATCTGGTTTCCTTCTCTGTCCCCACCAGCACCATCCCCACCTCCCCATCCCCATGGAGGACGTGTGGGGCCGGGACTCCCGACCCCAACGCCTCCCTTTGTGCCGCAGGTGCCGCATGACCGCAGCTGAGTGCCTGGTGCACCCCTGGATCAAGGTGAGAGGCACAAGTGGGGACTGCCCAGACCCCCTGGGAGCGGGGTGGGGACACGGTGACAGTGCCGTGTCCTTGCCCCCGCAGCCCCTGAGCAGGAAGCAGGCACTGAGCCGGAGCCGTTCCTCCATCAACATGAGAAACTTCCGCAAGTTCAACGCCCGGAGGAAGTGGAAGGTGCCCAGCCGTGGGGTCCCAGCACCCCTGAGTCCCCTGGGAAGCCCCTGCTGCGGTGGTGGGGGGTAAATCTGGGGAGGGACCCCCACCTCGGACCCCCTCCCTTCCTGTCCCCCTGTAGCTCTCCTACAACACCGTGTCCGCCTGCAACCGCCTGTGCCGCACGCGGCTGCTCTGCCGCCTCGGGAGGGAGGACGAGGAGCTGGTGAGCCCCCAGATCCCACCCAGCATGGGCTGGGGAGGGGGGAGAAGGGATCTGGGGGGTTTCTCTCTATGACAGTACCCTCTGTGCTGCAGACCCTCTGTTTTGGGCAGGAGGGGCAGAGCGTGGGACCCCCAATTGCTGGGATGGGATGAGGGAAGTGTGGTGGGAGGCTTGGCCAGAGATGGGGGCATCGAACAGGGTGGGGTGCTGTGCAGTGAGGGGTACCCTCTGCTCTGGGGGAAGTCCTGTCCCTGCCCTGCAGCCCCCCTGTGCCCCCAGCGCTGCTGTGAGAGCGACCAAGAGGAGGAGAGGAGCCCCCAGACCGCTCTGCTGCGCCGGCGGAGAAACAGCTGCTCCTGAGCTCCTCCCAAAAAAAGACAGGACCTCTGTGAGAGGAGCCTTGGGGGTCCCCACATCGCCCCATCCCAGGGGGCAGGGGCACTGTCCAGCTCCTAGTTCCATGTGTTGGAGGGTCACTGGGGCATCAGCACCCCACTCCTGCCCCCAGGTTTTGCCCAAGGCTGGGACCCTCCTCCCTGCTTTGTCCTAATGAGAAAAATAAATGTCACCTCCTCCTCATCTATCCTCTTCTCCTGCTTCCCCTTCCTCCTAAGGATGGATCATCACAGCCAGGCAGTGCTGAGTGCCCACAGTTTCCTCCCTCACTGCAGGGCTGCTCTTCTGTGGGGACCCCAAAGCCGTGGGCTCCTGGCACCCCAGATTCACCCTGCGAGGCAGAGTGACCCACCCTTAAGTTGTCCCTTCTGTGCTGTTCCATGGGTTGCTGGCTGCTTTCCTGGTGTCCCCCTGCCAGAGAAACTTGGAACCTCCTGCTCTGGCTGGGGAAACTGAGGCAAGAGGCAGTTCTCCCTTCCCACCCACGCCGACGCGGGGGGGCCGCCCTGTTTTCCCCCTCTCTATTTCCCAAACATGCCCTGGCCCTGGCCCTGACAGTTGTCAGGCTAAATATTTTGTGTGCGGCAGCCGAAAACAAAAGTGAAGGGGCCGCAGGCTCCGGGCAGGGTCCGTGGGCCCCCCCGCTATCCCGGCGCTCCCCGGGTAGCGGCCGGACACGGCGAGCGGGACCCGACACGGAGCGGCAGAGCCCGAGCTGGGACGGGGACGGGGCCCTGGGGGTCCCGCTCGAGGATGGGGCCGAGGGCGCTGCGTGCCCCGCGGCTGGGGGTGATGTTGCTGGTCCTTGGCCACCTCCCAGTGCCCCCCGTGTGGGCTCCCTCCGAAAGTAAGTGCTTGGGATGGGGAGGTCGGGAGCGGGGTGGGGGGTGCTTGCTTTGGGGGGGCAGTTTTGGGGTGGGGGCTGCCTGTGCTAGGGGGTCTGCAAGAGACAAACCCCGAGGCAAAGTCTCAGTTTGCCCCCATGGCAGTACCCCCAGTGCTGCAGACCCCCCCCCGTTTTGGGCAGAAGGGGCAGAGAGTGGGAGCCCCCTGTTGCTGGGATGGGATGAGGGGAGTGGAGTAGGGGGCTTGGCCAGAGATGGGTCCCTCAGCCCCAGTGGGATGGTGGAAAATTGTCACAGGAGTCAGGAGAGCTGCTCCCTGCACAGCTGCTGGGGTGGGAAAGGCAGGAGAGGGGCTGCCATGGTGGGCAGGGGGCAGCTGTGGGTCCTGGGTCTCATGGCCACAACAGGGAACAGCTGGGGGTACGAGGAGAGTCTGTCATGTGTCCTGCCTTCCCCTCTCCCTGCCGCCCGTGCCTCAGTTTCCCCAGTCACCGAGGGGCTGTGCTGGGGGATGGGAGCAATGGAGGAAGAGGATGAAACACCCGAGAGGTGCCCAAGGGACACACGTCACTGTGCCTGCTCCCACCTGGCACCCCTGTCCTCTGTCTGTGCTGCCAGGGGCACGGGGGACCCCCTCCCCTTACCGGGGGACTTGGCAAGGTCAGGGAGGTGATGGTGGCAGCAGGGGCTGCAACCCTCGGGGTTGGTGCTGCGCTCACGGCCGGTCCTGCAGGGGGACAGAGGGAGGGGACAGGGCTCCCAGTGAGGGGCTGAACCTGGGGTGAGGGGCTATGGGCAGCTGCCAGAGCCAGAGAGCCCACGGGGCCACAGTGCCCACGGGCCACAGTGCCTACGGTTTATGGGTGACACCAAGAGGGGAAAATCGCCACCTGGCATCATGAGGTCACAAAGACATGGCCAGGAGCCACTAGCTCAGGCTGGCAGGGGACAGATGAGGGGTGAACCACACACCTGATCCCCTCCAGGACCTGGACCTGGTTTCTGGCTGGGAATGCTGTCAGTGGGAAGCTCTTTGCTTAGTCTGGCTCTTGCATCCCTGCCAGGATCAGGAAGCAGGAGGTGCTGGGGCTCATGCTGCCCATTGCTGGGTTTAAAAGCCTCAGGACAGCCAATGTGGGGCTGGGGCAGTGCCACACGGACACCTGTGGTAGCCTTGTGTGCCCCATTACCGTCTGGGCACGAGGGGGAGTTGATGGGGACAACCTTGCTGCAGCTGCCACTCCCTGGGTAACCGTGAGTGGGGAGATCTGTGAGCACCCACAGCTGCCCCACAACTTGGGGAAGGGGAAAAGCACCCCCAGACAGCTTCCCCCAGGGCTGGGACGTGATTCTGGAGCTGACATGGGGCAGGGCAGCCTGCCAGGCCTCTTTAGCATCACTGCTGACGGACGCGCCGTGCCCCGGAGAGCCGCGGCGCGCCGGCTGCTGCCAGAGCCGCTCGCGTCTCCCCAGCCGCCCAAACCAATTCCAGCCACGCTTGACAGGCAGCACCAGGATATTAAACCCCCCCGAGCATCACTTGGGGGATCCCTGGGCAGGGGTGGGGGGCAGCTGCCCTGTCCCTGCTGCTGCCCATGGGGTCCCCCTCTCGCCACCCCAGTCTGCGGCAGCATGGACATCCGCAATGACGTCTCCCAGCTGCGGAAGCTGGAGAACTGCTCCATCATTGAAGGCAACCTGCAGATCCTGCTGATGTTCACCACGGGCGCTGAGGACTTTCGGGGGCTCAGCTTCCCTCGCCTGCTCATGATCACAGAGTACCTGCTCCTTTTCCGTGTCTACGGGCTGGAGAGCCTGCGGGATCTCTTCCCCAACCTCTCCGTCATCCGCGGCACCAACCTCTTCTTCAGCTACGCCTTGGTCATCTTCGAGATGCCGCACCTGCGGGACGTGGGGCTTCACAGCCTGGGCCACATCCTGCGCGGTTCAGTGCGCATTGAGCGCAACCAGGAGCTCTGCCACCTCTCCACCATCGACTGGGGGCTGCTGCTGCCCGACACCGGGGACAGCACCTACATTGTGGGCAATAAGTTGGCTGAAGAGTGTGCCGACGTCTGCCCGGGCATCCTGGATGTGGAGAAGCCGTGTGTGCAGACCAGCGTCAACGGACAGATGGATTATCGCTGCTGGACCTCCAGCTACTGCCAGAAAGGTGGGTGCCGGTGGCACGGGGCCTGGTTGTGCTGCTTTTCTGGGATGGTGCTGGTTTGCACTGTGGGGCAAACTGGGAGGGCACTGGAGGAGGCTGGTGGAGCCACCTGAGAATGGCAGGCCCGGCGAGTGGCTGTGGCTCCCCTGCTGCTGGGAGTGTGCTGTGCAGGCAGCACGGTGGGGTAACCAGATCCGTGCTGTATCATCCTCCGTGGAGAGGCCAGCTCCTGGCTGCTGTGTTTTCCCAGCGGCGAGGTAAATACAGGCTCCTCCTGAGCTCGTTTTCTGTAAACAGGAGAGCTGGTAATGAAATATGTACTATAAACAGAGATCCTTATCAGGGCTGCAACCTCCGCTGTGGCCCCGGCCTGGCTGCACTGGGCAGATGGGGTTCAGCATGGGCCGAGCCCCATCTTGTCCATCCATCTATCCTGTTGTCCCACCATGCAGCCCCTCATCCACCTGCTCACTCAGCCACTCATCAACCCACCTGCCTGGCCAGCTACTGGCTGTCCATCCGTTCCTCCATCCCTTTGGGCACCCCTCCATCAGCGCTGCCGTGCCTCCATCCACTCCTCCATCAACCCATCCCTGTATCCCTCACTGCATACCTGCATCCTCCCCATCCTCCCTCCATTCTTGCATCCCCACATCCCAGCATCCCCGCTTCTGTCCCTGCAGCACATTCCTCCCTTCATCCCACCATCCGTCCCTCCCTCCATCCCTGCATTCCTCCATCACTGAATCCATCCCCACGTCCCTCCCTCCCTGCATCCCTTCATCCCACCATCCATCCCTCCATCTATCCCTCTACCCCACCCTCACTCCTGTTTTCCCCCAGCCCTGGAGGATGCCAGCAGCCCCCTGAGCCCTTCCCACCTCTCTCCTCTCCCTCCCGACCCCAATCCCGAGCTGTGCAGCCCGAGGCTGGGCTCTGTGCCCACGTGCCATGTCTCCCCTCTCAGTGTGCCCGTGCGGTGCGGGCTCGGCGTGCACGGCAGCGGGCGAGTGCTGCCACACCGAGTGCCTGGGGGGCTGCGGCCGCCCCCACGACAGACGGGCCTGCATCGCCTGCCGCCACTTCCACTTCAACGGGCACTGCCTGCCCTCGTGCCCGCCCCGCACCTACGAGTACGAGGGCTGGCGCTGCGTCACCGCCGAGTACTGCGCCAGCCTCCGCAAGGTCTCCGACAACCCCCGCGACGCCTCCAAGTTCGTCATCCACCAGCGGCAGTGCCTGTCCGAGTGTCCCTCGGGATACACCAGGAACGAGAGCAGGTGGGGGTGTCCCCAGTGCCCCAGCACAGGCACGGTGGTGGCACGCTGGCCGGCTCACGTCCTGTCACTGTCACCCTGCCCACAGCATGTTCTGCCACAAGTGCGAGGGGCTGTGTCCCAAGGAGTGCAAGGTGGGCACCAAGACCATCGACTCGATGCAGGCGGCGCAGGAGCTGGGGGGCTGCACCCTCATCGAGGGAAACCTCATCCTCAACATCCGCCGGGGCTGTGAGTGCCAGAGCTGGCCCTGCCAAAGCCACCCCGGGTGGGAGAGCTGCTGCGAAGGGCAGGGGCTGGAGGAAGGGGGTGTTTTACCTTGCAGAGAGAATTAATGGGGAGGTGCCCCTCTCCCTGAGCTCACACAGTGTGTCATTCCCAGATAACCTGGCCTCAGAGCTGCAGAGCAGCCTGGGGCTCATTGAGACCATCACGGGCTTCCTGAAGATCAAACACTCCTTCGCCCTCGTCTCCTTGTCCTTCTTCAAGAACCTCAAACTGATCCGTGGTGACTCCATGGTGGATGGGTGAGGATGGTGTGGGTTTGGGGGGGACATGTGGCCCTGAAAGTGCCCTTGCCCACTGCCTCCATCCACATCTCCTCCCCCAGGAATTACACCTTGTATGTCCTGGACAACCAGAACCTGCAGCAGCTCTGGGACTGGAGCCACCACATCCTCTCCATCCCTGTGGGCAAGATGTACTTTGCATTCAATCCCAAGCTGTGCCTGGCCGAGATCTATCGCATGGAGGAGGTGACAGGCACCAAGGGCCGGCAGAACAAGGCAGAGATCAACCCCCGCACCAATGGGGACCGGGCGTCCTGTGAGTACGGGGACAGGGACAACCAGCAGTGCCATGACCCTCTGCCTGAGCCCTGCCTCCTCCCCACAGGCAAGACCCAGACCCTGCGCTTCATCTCCAACGTCACCGAGTCCGATCGCATCTTCCTCAAGTGGGAGCGGTACCGGCCCCCCGAGTACCGGGACCTCCTCAGCTTCATTGTCTACTACAAGGAGTCGTAAGTGCTCCCTCTTGTCCCCTTTGTGGAGGGCTTGGGAATGCCAGCCTGCGGTGTCCTTTGTCCCTGCTGGATGCTCCCGGGACCCTCCCTGATGCCTGGTGTGGGACAGACCCTTCCAGAACGTGTCAGAGTATGTGGGGCAGGACGCCTGTGGGGCCCAGAGCTGGAACGTGCTGGACGTGGATCTGCCCCTGAGCAGCGAGCAGGAGCCAGGGGTGACTCTGCTCAACCTCCGTCCCTGGACCCAATACGCCATCTTCGTGCGCGCCATCACCCTCACCACGGCCGAGGAAGGACGCAACTACGGGGCACAGAGCGAGGTGGTTTACATCCGCACCATGCCAGCGGGTAAGGGGCTGGCAGGGGGCTGGCCATGCCCGTGGTGGACCCCCCCCACCCAGGAAAACTGACCATCCCCATGTCATCCCAGCCCCGACGGTGCCCCGGGACGTCATCTCCATGTCCAACTCTTCCTCCCACATTGTGGTGCGTTGGAAGCCGCCCACGCAACGCAACGGCAACATCATCTACTACCTGGTGCTGTGGCAGCAGCTGGCCGAGGACATGGAGCTCTACATCAACGACTACTGCCACAAAGGTGAGGCCAGGCTGGGCAGGGGCAGCACAGCAGCCAAGGACACCAGCAGAACAAGGATGGTGCTGCTGAGCCAGGCTCTGCCAGCTCTGCCCGTTGCTGCCCACAGGCCTGAAGCTGCCCACCAGCAGCGCAGACACGCGTTTCGGGTTTGGGGATGGTCCCGAGGGGGAGCAGGATGCGGAGGAGAGGTGCTGCCCCTGCCGCCCCACTGACGGGCAGCTCCGCATGGAGGGCGAGGCCGAGTCCTTCCAGAAGAAGTTTGAGAACTTCCTTCACAATTCCATCACCATCCCCAGGTGCCATCTGGGGGGGTCCCTGCTTTGGGGGGCTCCCTCAAGCTGGGTGCGTGGGTCTGCCTGGGTGGGGGGGGCCCAGCGGCTGCTCCTGGCAGACCCTTTAACTGATTTCCTGCTCTCTCAGGCCACCCTGGAAGGTGACATCCATCAATAAGAACCCACAGAGGTGAGCTGGGACCACACCAGCCTGGGGGATCTCCCCTCCCCTGATCAATTTTGGGGGACAATCCCGGCGCCTCGACTCCCCACCACCTCCTGTCCCCATGTCCTGCAGGACCCCAAAGCAGCGCAGGGATGTGGTGGCCGTCACGTCCCCGGCCAACACCTCCTCAGCAGAGCCGCTGGCCCCGAGCCGCCCCGGAGGCGAGCCCAAGCCTGACTTCCAGATCTTTGAGGACAAGGTGGTGCGTGACCGGGCGGTGCTGTCGCGGCTGCGCCACTTCACCGAGTACCGCATCGACATCCACGCCTGCAACCACGCCGCGCACACCGTGGGCTGCAGCGCCGCCACCTTCGTCTTCGCCAGGACCATGCCCGAGCGTGCGTCCCCAGCCCTTCCAAGCCCCACCCTGGCCGTGCTGGGATGTTGTTGAGATGGGGGCTTGGCAGCGGGTTGGGGTGCAGGTGATGCCCCCAGGAGCTGACTCCCTCTGTGCCTCTCCCCAGTGCAAGCTGACAACATTCCTGGCAATGTCACGTGGGTGCCGGCTGGCAAGAACAGTGTCCTGCTGCGCTGGGAAGAGCCCAGGAACCCCAACGGGCTCATCCTCAAGTATGAGATTAAGTACAGCCGGGAGAGCGAGGTGAGAACAACCTGTGGCATCCCCTGCCCAGACCTGCCAGATCTGGTTACAGGGGCACAGCACCCATCTCCATCTCCATCTCCATCTCCATCTCCATCTCCATCTCCATCTCCATCTCCATCTCCATCTCCATCTCCATCTCCATCTCCATCTCCATCTCCATCTCCATCTCCATCTCCATCTCCATCTCCATCTCCATCTCCATCTCCATCTCCATCTCCATTCCATCCCATCCCATCCCATCCCATCCCATCCCATCCCTCTCCCAGGGCCTACACATGGCTGGGGGGGATGAAGCCCCTTTGCCACCCCCATGTTGTCCCCTCCAGGAGGTCACCACTGTTGTGTGTGTCTCACGCCACCGCTACTCCAAGTATGGGGGCGTCCACCTGGCTCTGCTCCAGCCAGGGAACTACTCAGCCAAGGTCCGGGCCACCTCGCTGGCTGGCAATGGCTCGTGGACGGGGCTGGTCAAGTTTTACATCCTGGGGCCAGGTACCTGTGGGGGACAGGGGGACATCAACAGGGACATGGTGGGCAGGGAGGGGGCTGCTGTGGGGTCGGGGAGCTGGGGCATACTGGGGAATTGGGCTGTGCTGCTGGGATGGGACCTGTGGGGTCAGGGGATGCTGCTGGGCCTGGCTGCTGAAGGTGGGAGTTGTTGCTGGACTGGGAAGCTGAGGGATTGAGGGATGATCTTGGCCTGAGACACTGGAGCATCACAGGGTCATCACAGAGGGTTGGAAAAGGCCTCCAAGACCAGCGAGTCCGACTGTTCTCTCAGCACTGCCAAGGCTGTCTCTAACCGATATCCCCAAGTGCCACATCTGCACATCTGTTAAATCCTTCCAGGGACAAAGACTTCACCAGTGCCTTGGGCAGCCTGCTCCAATGCTTTCCAGTTTTCCCCAATATCCAATCCCTGGTGCAACTTGAGCCCACTTCCTCTGGTCCTGTCCCTGTTCCCTGGGAGCAGAGCCTACCTCCTCCTGGCTGTCCCCTCCTGTCAGGGAGTTGTGCAGAGCCACAGGGTCCCCCCTGAGCCTCCTTTTCTCCAGGCTGAGCCCTCCACCCCTCAGGTGCTCCTGGTGTTCCACACCCCTCCCCAGTTCTGATCCCTTCTCTGGTCACATTCCAGCCCCCCTTTCTTGTCATGTGGGGTCCAAAACTGACCCCAGGATTTCATGTCCCTCAGCAGTGCACAGCACTCACTTTCTTCTCAGCTCTCCCTTGGGTACTAATGGATTGATAGAAACATTTTTTATTGTCTCTTATGGCAGATTCAGTTCTAGTTGGGTTTTGGCCCTTCTAATTTTCATCCTTGTCCTGAACTTCCCTCAGATCCTCCTGAATTTCCTGCCCCCTCTTCCAAAAATCAGAGCCTCTCCTTTCTCCCTGAGTTCCAGCCAAAGACCTTTGCTCAGCCAGGCTGGTCTTCTTCCCATCCTTCATCAAAGGATGCTGCTGGATTGAGGAGTTGGGAGAGTGGGGGATGCTGCTGGAGTTGGACACTGGGACAGAAGGGTCTGCCGATAAACTGGGGATCTGGAGGATTGAGGGATGCTCTGGGGCAGGGGCACACAGGGATCAGAGGGTGCTGCTGGGCTGGGGAGCAGGAGGCTCCCCCTCTCCGGCCCAGGGGTGCTGGTGGGACAGCTGTCCCATGTGAGGTGGGATGAGTGCCCACACCCTGATCCATGGCCGCCTGCTCCCGGCAGCCGAGGAGGAGTCCAGCAGCTTCTACGTGCTGCTCACCGTCACGCCTGTGGTGCTCATGGTGCTCATCTCCTGCCTGGCCGTCTTTGTCTTCTTCTACAACAAGAAGAGGTAACGACCCCCCTGCACCCCCGGGGCTGGGCTGGGGCGGGGTCTGGCCAAACCAGGCCTGGGAAGGACTGGGGGGAGGCAGCAGCTCCGAGCACTGCCCTCCCCGACAGGAGCCATGACGGGTACCCCAGCGGGACGCTCTACGCCTCCGTCAACCCCGAGTACTTCAGCGCCTCGGACAGTACGTGGGCACGTGGGGACAGGCAGGGGCCACCCCAAAGGGCCACCGAGCCCTTTCTATGCTGGGGTCATGCTGGATGGGGATGGGGATGTGATGGGAGTGGGATGGGGTGGAGATGAGTATGGGGGTGGGGATGGAGATGGAGATGATGGGAATGGAGGTGGGAATGGGATGGGGATGGGGACAGGGATGGGGATGGGGATGGAATGGAGATGATGGGATGGAGATGGGAATGGGAATGGCAGGGGATGGGGACAGGGAGGAGGATGGTGATGGGATGGAGACGGGAATGAGAATGGGATGAAGATCAAGATGGGGATGGGGTGGGGACAGGGAGGAGGATGGTGATGAGCTGGAGATGGGAATGAGAAAGGGGTGGAGATGAGGATGGGATGGAGACGAGGATGGGAATGGGATGGAGATGGGAATGGGGACAGGGACTAGGATGGTGATGACATGGAGATGAGGATAGGGATGCAGATGGGGTTAGTCACAGTGATGGGGATGGGGTGATCCCCACTCACCCCACAGTGTACATGCCTGATGAGTGGGAGGTGTCCCGGGAGAAGATCACAGTGATCCGGGAGCTGGGACAGGGCTCCTTTGGGATGGTGTATGAGGGGGTGGCGCTGGGGCTGGTCACGGAGGGAGAGGAGACCAAGGTGGCCCTGAAGACAGTCAACGAGTTGGCCACCATGCGGGAGCGCATCGAGTTCCTCAACGAGGCCTCCGTCATGAAAGCCTTCAAGTGCCACCACGTGGTAGGTGGGCAGCTGAGGGGGAGGGAGGGGACATGGCGGGTCTGGGCGCTCACATGCCAGCCCTCTTTGTCCCTGCAGGTCCGTCTGCTCGGCGTGGTATCCCAGGGCCAGCCAGCGTTGGTCATCATGGAGCTGATGACACGTGGGGATCTGAAGAGCTACCTGCGTTCACTCAGGCCTGAAGCCGAGGTGAGGGGCTGGTCAGGTGCCAGGAGAAGGGACACTCACCCCATGTCCATGGGGGTCTTGGCGTGGCCCTGCCTCAGCCCTGACTCTGTGCACGGTGCAGAACAACCCCGGGCTGCCACCGCCGTCGCTCAAGGACATGATCCAGATGGCGGGGGAGATCGCCGATGGCATGGCCTACCTCAGCGCCAACAAGTTCGTGCACCGGGACCTGGCTGCCCGCAACTGCATGGTGTCCGAGGACTTCACCGTCAAGATTGGAGGTGGGTGTGAGAAATAGATGCATAGAAAATTCTCAAAACCTGACAAAACTGTGTCCCGTTCTGGGCCTCTCAGTTTGGGAAGGACGTTGAGATGCTTGAGTGCGTCCAGAGGAGGCAACGAGGCTGGTGAGGGGCTTGGAACACAAGCCCTGTGAGCAAGGACTGAGGGAGCTGGGGGTGTTTAGCCTGGAGAAAAGGACTCAGAGGTGAACTTATCACTCTCTACAGCTCCCTGAAAGGTGGTTGTAGCCAGGTGGGGTTGGTCTCTTTCTCCAGGAACTGACAGAACCAGAGGACACAGTCTCAAGCTGCACCAAGGGTCAGATATTAGGAGAAACTTTTCATGGAAAGAGTGATGAGGTTCTGGAATTGCCTGTCCAGGGAGATGGAGGAGTCACCATCCCTGGATGTGTTTAAGACTGGATGTGGCACTCAGTGCCATGGTTTAGTTGAGGTGTTAGGGCAGGGGTGGAACTCGATGATCTTTAAGGTCTCTTCCAACCCAGTGATTCTGTGAATTCTGTGAGAAGACTCACATAGCATGTATCTGTATGCAAACCTTGAGATAAGAAACTAATTTAGGAATACCATAGAATAAGACAGACATTGTTGAGAGAAAAATTGAACTAGAAACAAGTTTCAAAAGATAGCCTTACATAAAAGACTAGATACTTTAGAGAAGAAATAGAATTATGAACGTGCATTGTAGTAGGACCCACGAAGAGTAATTTTAGATGATTAGCTGTAAGGCATTTACAACATAATGTATCTAAAGCTGATAGGCCAAAAAACACTTAGAGAGTATTGTAATTAAGAAATCATTAGCTTCTGATTGTAATGGCATGAATTATAACACCTGTATTGTCTCACCCTTTGCATGAGACTGAAAATAGAATAAAAGTTTTTAAAACACCTCTCAGTTACCCCATCTCTGGGTCAGTAAAGGGCATCATCCAACAGTGGGTGGGCAGCGGCGGGCAGGCTGTGCCAGCCCTGTGTCTCCCGCTGCTCACACCTTCCTCCTCCTCTTCCTCCTCCGCCAGATTTCGGCATGACCCGGGATATCTATGAGACGGATTATTACCGGAAAGGGGGCAAGGGGCTGCTCCCCGTGCGCTGGATGTCCCCCGAGGCGCTCAAGGACGGCATCTTCAACACGCAGTCTGACGTCTGGTAGGTGCTGGGATGGGCAGAGCCGGGGGGATTTGGGGATCCCCCGGCTGAGCAGCGGTGCTCCGGCAGGTCCTTCGGGGTGGTGCTGTGGGAGATCGCCACGCTGGCCGAGCAGCCCTACCAGGGCATGTCCAACGAGCAGGTCCTGCGCTTTGTCATGGACAACGGCATCCTGGAGCGGCCCGAGAACTGCCCCGACAAGCTGTGAGTGCTCCCCCCCACCCCCGCCACCCCACCCTGCTGGGGGAAATCCTGCTCTCTGCGGTGCTGGGAGGGCTGTTGGGAGCCCCCCAAAGCCAGCAGGTGCCCTCTCTCCACAGCCACGAGCTGATGTGCCTGTGCTGGCAGCAGAACCCACGCCAGCGCCCCTCTTTCGTCCAGCTCCTGGAGCGCATCAAGGACCACATGGCACCTGCTTTCCGCACCCTCTCCTTCTTCTACAGCCCCGAGAACGGCCATCACGGCTCGGGAGAGCCCTCCAGCACTGAGACAGATCCGTCCCCCGAGGAGGATGAGCCCCTCGCATCCCCCCTGCCCGCACGCAAGGACCACAGGCCAGGCCAGCTCCCCAACGGGACAGCCTCGCTCTGACCCCGGGGTGTCCTCGGACCCCCGCTGGACTCTGCACCCCACATCCTTCTCGGCCACCCCCCACTGCTGGGACCCCCCTGCATTATTTATTGCTTCTAAGGGCTCAGCCAAGGAGTGGGTGCCTTGGGAAGAGGGTGGCAGCAAGGCAAGGATGTTCTGTGGGATGCAGTTCCCCTGAAAATAAATTGGGGGTATTCTGAGTCCAGGGGAGGGAGTTGGGGGGCTGCTGCTGGCTGGGAGGAGAACACCCCAGTCTTTCCTTACTTTTTTGTGGGGGTGTGGGATAATGTGGGTATGGGAATGGGTAGGAGGGTTTGGCATTTGGGTCCCCCATCAACCTGCCCCTGTCGTCGCTCCCTAGCCGCCTGGCAAACAGGTCAACGACCCCTGTGATCCCCACACCTTTCACAGGTGGGGAAACTGAGTCACGGGACTCAGGGAAGCCTGGGGTTGCCCTGATGTCTCTCCCCAGTCCACTGCACTGGGACCTGTGCCGAGGCCGTGCTGGTCCTTGGAAGGGGCAACACTGCCTAATCTGAGCGCGAATAAAGGGGATGAAGCTCAGCTGCGGCAGTGCCTGGCTTGGGGGGGTCGCGGGGGCGGCGGCACACGATGCTTCCCACTCCCCACCTCGCCAGCCCTATCTGCGTCCTGTGGCTTTGCCCTGCGGTGCCCAAACCGGGGGCGTTTCTAGAGAAAAACGTCAAAGCAGTGGAATTTAGGAGGATGTGGCAACAGCCACTGGCCCGCTCTGCCGGGGGGGTGCTTGGGGTGTCCAGTGGGGCCCCACGGGAGGTGGCCCCAAAGGAACCGTGGCCCCGTGGGTGCCTCTGGGGGCTGGCGGTGGAGATGTGCCACGGGGGGAAGGGTGCGGGCTGAGAACGTGCAGAAATCAGCGCTCGGATGAGCCACCCCCGACGTGCTTCCGACAAAACATCATCCGGGTGGGGATGGGGACCCCTGTCCTGCCCTGCCCCACCTCGGGGAGGAGGACGAGGTGGGTCCTGGTCGGAGGTGACAGCTGGGGACAGGGCCACTGTGCCTCCAAACGCCCCCCCGTCTTCAGCATCTCTGCGCCCCGACAAAATGGGGTGCTGGGGAAGAGCTTGATCCAGGAGAGGCCATCACGCCTCGAGATCTGGGGGCACCGTCGGGGGGGGGTGACAGCTTGGGGGACTGTAGGTGGCCCCCGCGATGGTGATCAGTCCTGTCCCTTCTACTGCAGCCCGCCGCGAGCCAGGTTCAGGAGCGGGTGTGGCGTCTGTGTGTACATGCGTGTGCACGGGCGTGCCCCAGGAATTTTGGGGGTTCCATGGTGGGATGGACCCACTTGGTGGAGCTGGGGGTGCAGGTGTAGGGTGCCAGCCTGCAGGGAGGGTGGCGGCAGGGCACGGGCAGGGCACAGACGTGCTCCGTGGTCGGTGCCCGTGTGCGGATTCCCCCTCTCCCGGGTCGGAGTCTTCCCGCTGCCGGTGAATCACGGTCGGGGGTGTCTCGGGCCGGGCCGGGGGCGGTGCCGGGGCGGGGGGAGCCGCCGGCCCCTCCCGGGAGGCCGGTCCGTGCGTTGCTTTTAAGCCCCGCACGGCCCCGTGCTCGGGCTGCCGGGCAAGTGCGAGGGAGGGCGGCACCGGAGCAGCGGCACCGGCACCGGGTCCAGGACCGGGACCGGCCCCGCGATGCCGCCGCTGCCCGCCTGGCTCTGCCTGGCCGCGCTGCTCCTGCCCCTATCCCTGCCAGCCCCGGGCGCTGCCGGTGCCTGCCCCCGGCCCTGCCGCTGCCCCGGGGCCGGGATTTTGCTCTGCCGGGAGCCCGACACCGTGGGCAGCCTGGCCCCGCTGCTGGGAAGCGGCAGCTTCACCGACGTGTGAGTGGGGCCGGGGGCGATGGGGCCGGGGGTCGGGGTGATGGAGCTCAGCCACCGGGCAGAGGCACCGGGAGCGATGGGACAGCGCGGTGGAGCTGGGGCTGACGGGGCTGGGGGTGACGGGCCTGGGGGGGACAGAGCTCGGGGAGCAGGCAGAGGAGCTGGGGGTGACGGGGCTGGGGGATGAAGTGGTGGGGCTGGTGCAGCGATGGAGTTGGCAGTGACAGAGCTCGGGGACGGAGATGATGGGGTCGGGAGTGACGGATTTTGGGGAGCAGGCAGAAGGGCTGGGAGCGATGGGGCTGGTGATGGTTGTGGCTGGGGGCAGCAGAGCCGACGGACTGGGCAGTGATGGGGATGGAGGTGATGAGCTCGGGGACAGGATGGCGGGGCTGGGCTGGAGCTGGGGTCGCTGGATGGGCTGGGAACGCTGTGGGGAGAGCGCCTGCTTGCTGGGAGGCACTGAGGGCTGCAAAATGGGGTGGGGGGCTGCAGCATCCCCCCAGGGAGCAAGCGAGGGGCTGGGGGCAGCTCTTCACCCCCTCCTGCGGCGATGCCAACCAAGGCAAAACGCTGAGGGTGCAGCAGGGACCCCGGGCAGGGAGCACCCATACCGTGCTGGGCAGGGCAGGGCTGTGGGAAGCCGCTTGTCCCCATCCTGTTGGGGGTGTTGCTGTGCCCTGGGGCCTGTGGGTTGGCATGCTGGGGGGACACACCCCAAATTTGCTGCTTTGGGGCATCTACTCTGCTTCCACTCCTTCCCCTGCTGCAGGATGTGTGGCGGGGAGACAAGGGCTGGCGCGAGCAGAGATAGGAGGGTGCTGGGGGGACAGGGTGCTGCAGGACACCAAAGTGCCCCAATTCTTGGAGTTTCCCCCCACCCCACAGCCCTGCCTGTGCCGCATTGCTGGGGTCTGGCTGCAGTGCCTCTGTGCCTCAGTTTCCCCACGTGCCAGGGGATGCTGCGCCACAGGCGCTGCCAGCTCTTTGTTCGCTGGCTGGTGGGGTGGGGTGGCTGGTGGTGGGGATGGTGGTCCCTGAGAGAACCCCAGCCATCCCACTGCCCCAGCTGCTCTGGTCCCATCCTCACCGGGGTCAGGGGGACCAAAACCCCCTTGGTGTGGATCTGAACCCCATTAACCAACCCCTGTGATCTGGGGCTCACAGCAGCAGCCTGTGGGGTGGGGCAGGGAAAAACCCTGCACCTGCTCCCAAAGGGGCTTTTCTTCATCTCCTGCCTGAATAAAACGATGGGGGGACGGTGACAGCGGTGTCCCTGTCACAGTGCAGGACACCCTGGGGTGCGAGAAAAGGTGGGGACCCAAAGGGTGAGTGGGGCTGAGACCCAGCAAACTTATTCTGTGTGGAACTCCCAGTGGTGGCTCAGCCCTGGCCCTACAGAGTTCGCACTGACTGGCGACTCAGCACCATTGGGATCACCTGCTGCCATCCCCCCTTCTTCCCAGCTCATCCCAAGGGAAACTGAGGCACATTGGGGCAGCTCAGCTCCATCCTTGTCCCCATCCTTGGGGACAGCCTGGGAAGTGGGAGAGCTCTCATGGCCCTCATGCCCCACGCTTTGCCAACAGCCCTGGGCATGAGGGGTCCTGGGCTGCCACCCTGACCCCCCTCCTTTGCCTTGCAGCATCATTGAGAACCAGCCGACGCTCACGACCTTGACCCGAGCTGACACCAGGATTCTGCGGGACCTCAGGAACCTGTGAGCACCCCGGGGGTGGGGTCCCTGCACAGGGAAATAGGGGGACAGAAGGGCTGGTGGAGGGGGGAATCCCCAGAGCTCAATCCTACTGCAAGAAGTCGCAGGGGCCGCTCCCAGAACGGAGATTCAGGATGCACAGTGCAGGTGCTCAGCCCTTCCCTCCTTTCAGCACCATCTCCAGGACGGGGCTGCAGCGCATCTCTGCCGATGCCTTCCAGGACACCCCCAGGCTGAGCCACGTGTGAGTCCCCCCTTCCCCGCTTCGCTCCCTCAACAGCCTCCCCCCGTTCGGGGATGAGCCCCGCCGTCCCCCGGGGCGCTGGCCCCGGTGCAGGGTGGCCGGTCCCCGTGCCCGGGTGGGATCGATGGTGTCCCGCTGCCCACGGGCACATCAGCCCGGCCGGGGGGGCCACGCGGGGCTCTGCTGCTGAGTGGGAAACCATCGATCTGGGCAGGAGTGCGGGCAGCTGCCGGCCCCCCCGGGAGCCCTGTGCTGCCCCGGTGCGGGAGGAGTCCCCCGAGAACGGGGGGGGGGGGGCTGGGGACCCTGTCCAGGGGTGCATGGGGCTCCCCCCTGAAGGCTGGTGGCACGCCTGGCAGAGCCGGTTTTGCTTGGTCACGGTGTGACAGCCCCGGTGCTGCCCCGTGCCACCATCAGACCCTCTGCGGGTGTTGGGTGGGAGTTCGAGTGGGAAGGGGTGGCTGATGGAAGCTGTCCCAGCAGGAATCTCTCCTCCAATGCACTGCAAAGCCTTTCCTGGAAAACCTTCTGGCATCTGCCCCTGCAAGAGCTGTGAGTGATGAGAGAGAGGGGGGAGGTGGGTGCAGAGTATCTCCCACTGGGGATGTACCCCTCAAGTGACACAGAGACAGAGCTGGGGATGCAGTGAGATGGTGGCTCTCACATCCTCGGGTGTGGGGACAGGGACGGGGGTGGCACATGGGGCATGTGTGACACAAAGCTGGAGGCTGGGGGTGCCCAGGTGCAGCTTTGGCTGACTCTTCTGGGACATACACAAACATGTGGCGCCTGGAGTCCTCTTGAGCCCGTGTTCTCTTCCCTGCTCCATCTCAGCATCTTGGTGGGAAATCCCTTCAACTGCTCCTGTGGCCTCCGCTGGCTGCAGCTGTGGCAGAACAGCAGCCGGGCCGAGCTGGGGAACCAGGCCCTGCGCTGCTGGGAGGGCAGCATGCCGGTGCCCCTGGGCAGCCAGGTTCTCCACGCCTGTGGTACGTGGCTGGGGATGGGTTTGGCTCCTGGCTTTGTCCCCTGTCCTGAGCCGTTTGGCTGGGGATAGCAGGGACACGTGTGGCTCACCCTTCCTGTCCCTGCAGAACCCCCGATCGTCCGCATCGAGCCCCTCGAGGCGGTGCTGCGCCAAGGGGACAGTGCCAACCTCACCTGCCACATCAGTGCCAACCCACCGGCCACCGCGGAGTGGGTGGTCCCCGAGGTGGTCCCCGAGGTGGGACCCGAGCTGCTCGCTGTCACCAAGGCAAGCTCAGCCTTCCAGGGGTATGGCCCCAGCAGCGCTGACCCCCCCAGCATCCTCTCACTGGTGGGGTGGGCGTGGGGGATGCAGGAGCTGGCCAGGCTTGGAGGGGTGGCATCTGCTCATCCCGTCCCGGTATTCCCTGCAGCTCTCAGACTGGGAGATCGTCCTGGAGATCAACAACGTCTCCTCCCACCTCAACCACAAGGACTTGATGTGCCGGGCAGAGAACGCGGCGGGGCTGGCAGAGGACACTGTGATGCTGAACGTCACCTGTGAGAAGTGCAGAAGGGGCTGGGCTGGGGGCTGGGCAGGGGGTCTGGCTCAGGAACCCACCCAGCTCTGTCTCTCCCAGTTCCCCCCGTGATTCTGCTGCTAGACACAGCCATCCCCCGGCATTCCTGGTGCATCCCCTTCTCCGTGGATGGCAACCCCATCCCCAGCATCCACTGGCTCTTCAACGGCACGGCCCTGGTGGAGGGACTCTACATCCACACCCTCATCATGGAGTACGAGCACAACTCCACCGTCCTCCACGGCTGCCTCCAGCTCAACCGTCCCACCCACGTCAACAACGGCAACTACACCCTCGTGGTGCACAACGCCCTGGGCTCGGCCTCCCGCAGCGTCCAGGTGCGCTTCATGGACAATCCCTTCAGCTTCAGCCCTGAGGAGCCCATCCCCGGTAGGTGCCAGGTGGGGGCTGCCTGGGGTGTCCCCTGTCTTACAGAGGAGCTGTGCCACACCTGGTGCGCAGAACGGGTTGTATTGGGCTCTGCCTGTTGTCTATACAAGCCCTGGTGTGCCTCAGTTTCCCCAGGGATGAGAGGGGGAAGGATGGGCTACTCCCACCTGAGGAATAACATGTGTTTCTCCTTTCTCTTCCTTTGGGCTGCTCCAGTGTCTCTGTCCCCACTGGGTGAGTGGCCAGGATTGTTGCCCTGACCCCTCTAAACTGGGCATTCCACCCACCCCCCAGGGCTGATCCTGGGGTGTCCAGGTCCTTGCCAGGGCCATTTTGGGGGATGGGGACTCCACACTCACCATACACCTTCTCCCTGCCCCAGGCACCAGGAACAGCTCGCTGGAGGGGCCCGTGGAGACAACAGATGAGCACACGTTTGGGGTGAGGAGCCGCTCTGCAGTCTGGGACAGGGGGACCAGGACACCTGCGAGAGGGTGGGACAAATCCCATGGGGACAGCCAAACCAGCACCGAGTGGGACGTGGGTCATACGATGGGGATGAAGGACAGACTCTCAGTGCTTCCGTTTTCCCTGTGGCATCTCCTGGGCTTGTAACCGTCTCGTGGGTTTGTTCCCAACCCATGGGCTGAGAAAAAGGACCTGCTGGGACCTCGGCCTGAGCCCTGGCCTCGCTGCCAGCAGGTCTCGGTGGCGGTGGCGCTGGCTGTGTTTGCCTGCCTCTCCCTCTCTGTCATGCTCATCCTGCTCAACAAGTGCGGGCGCCGCTCCAAGTTTGGCATTAACCGTGAGTCCCCCCCAGCCTGGTGACTCGATACTGGCGCTGTGACATGGGAACAGCCCGGTCCCCACGTCCCTGGGGCACCTGGGGCACCTGGGTTGGGTCACAGGTGTGGGAAGAGGGACTGTGGGTGGGGGGACACCCGTGGAGAGGTGCTGGCTCCCCTGGGAGTGCAGGCAGCAGCTGCTAATTCACTCCTGGAATGGATTCAGCCTCTAAATGGTTTTGATCGGGCTGCCTGGCCCCCGGGGGCCGGACGAGCAGGGGGTTGCTCGGCAGAGCCTGGCACTGGCTGCACAGGCTGGGGGGGGGGGGTGCTGGGGGACCCCCTGATGGCCTTGTCCTTGTCCCCACAAGGCTCAGCGGTGCTGGCCCAAGAGGATGACCTGGCCATGTCCCTGCACTTCATGAACCTGGGCAGCAGCCCCCTCTCCTCGGCTGAGAGCAAGCTGGAGGGGCTGAAGAGCAACTTCATCGAGAACCCCCAGTATTTCTGCAATGCCTGTAAGGCTTGGGTTGGGGACTGTGGTCCCCGAGCACCCCCCCATGCTCACACCCGAGCCGGGGGGCACTGACGGGGGGGGGGTCCCCCCAGGCGTGCACCACGTGCAGCGGCGGGACATCGTGCTGAAGTGGGAGCTGGGCGAGGGCGCCTTCGGGAAGGTTTTCTTGGCCGAGTGCTACAACCTCCTCCCAGAGCAGGAGAAGATGCTGGTGGCCGTGAAGGTGAGGAGGGGGTCCAATGTGGGGGTGAGGGGGTCCGTGGGGGCGTCACTGATGCCGTGTCCTGGCAGGCGCTGAAGGAGGTGACAGAAAGCGCCCGCCTGGATTTCCAACGCGAAGCCGAGCTGCTGACGGTGCTGCAGCACGAGCACATCGTCAAGTTCTACGGCGTGTGCACGGAGGGCGAGCCCCTCATCATGGTCTTCGAGTACATGAAACACGGCGACCTCAACCGCTTCCTCAGGTGGGACGGGGGGGACAGGACCCCCCATCTGCCTCTCCATCAGCGCAGCCAGCCTGCTCCCTGCTAATGCAGCCCTCCTTGCAATATTGATTAGATTAGCTGTCTGAGAGGCTTAAATAGAGAGAGATTGGCCATCAGCTGGAATAAGCAGAGACTTTTCGATTGCCCCCCCAGGTATTGCTGCTAGACGGGGGGGGCTGCCAGAGGCATCGCTTTAGTGGCCGCGCGAGGAGCTCTGAGACGTGGCTTTTATGATTATTGTTATGGGAGTTGGCATTAATGGTTCTGCCGAGCAGAGCTCCCCCAGCCCCCGGCCACGGCCGCCCCGGCCGGGCTGTCAGCCGCGCTCGGCATCAAAGGCACCGAGGGGCTGCGGGCGGCCGGAGCCGCGCTGGCCCCCGGCCGGGCTCGCACGCCCCACTTCACACACATTGCTGCTTTCACACCCTCCCCACGCGCCCTGACACGCTGCCTTGCACCCCGACATGCTGCCTTGCACCCTGACCTGCTGCCTTCTGCAGGGGGATGGCTGCACCTGCGTGTGCACAGGTGTGCATGCCCTCCCTGTGTGTGTGCAAGGGTGTGTGTGCCCTCCCTGCATGCATATGTGTGTGTGCCCTCCCTGTGAGTGTGCACAGGTGTGTGCGCCCTCCATACGTGTGCACAGGTGTGTGTGCCCTCCCTGCATGCATATGTGTGTACGCCCTCCCTGTGTGTGTGCCCTCCCTGTGCGTGTGCACAGGTGTGTGTGCCCTCCCTGTGCGTGTGCACAGGTGTGTGTGCCCTCCCTGTGAGTGTGCACAGGTGTGTGCGCCCTCCATGCATGTGCACGTGTGTATGCCCTCCCTGTGTGTGTGCACAGGTGTGTGTTCCCTCCCTGTGCGTGTGCACAGGTGTGTGTGCCCTCCCTGTGCGTGTGCACAGGCGTGTGTGCCCTCCCTGTGAGTGTGCACAGGCGTGTGTGCCCTCCCTGTGCGTGTGCACAGGTGTGTGTGCCCTCCCTGTGAGTGTGCACAGGTGTGTGTGCCCTCCCTGTGTGTGTGCACAGGTGTGTGCACCCTCCATGCATGTGCACGTGTGTATGCCCTCCCTGTGTGTGTGCACAGGTGTGTGTGCCCTCCCTGTGCATGTGCAAGGGTGTGTGTGCCCTCCCTGCATGCATACGTGTGTGTGCCCTCCCTGTGCGTGTGCACAGGTGTGTGTGCCCTCCCTGTGCGTGTGCACAGGTGTGTGTGCCCTCCCTGTGTGTACAGGTGTGTGTGCCCTCCATGCATGTGCACGTGTGTATGCCCTCCCTGTGAGTGTTCACAGGTGTGTGTTCCCTCCCTGTGTGTGTGCACAGGTGTGTGTGCCCTCCCTGTGAATGTGCACATGTGTGTGCCCTCCCTGTGAGTGTGCACAGGCGTGTGTGCCCTCCCTGTGAGTGTGCACAGGTGTGTGTTCCCTCCCTGTGCGTGTGCGCAGGTGTGTGTGCCCTCCATGCATGTGCACAGGTGTGTGTGCACACATGCATGTGTGCCCTCCATGCATGTGCACAGTGTGTGTGCCCTGCCCCGTGTGCACGCACAGGTGTGTGTGACCTCCATGTGTGTGCCCTCCCATGTGCACACCCACACACGTCTCCCCTGTGAGTGCGTAACTCCCCTGTGCACACACCCGCACGTGAGCACCTTTCCCTTCCGTGCACGTGTGTGTGTGCCCTCCCTTCCCTGGCACGCGTGGGCACACACGTCCACGCCTGTCCCTTGTGTGCCCGCGTGCCAGGGGAGGCTGCACACGTGTGTGTGCACGCTCTGACCCCCCTGGGGTGTCCTCGGACCCCCGCTGGACTCTGCACCCCACGCCCTTCCCCGGCCACCCTCCGCCGCATTATTTATTGCTTCCAAGGGCCCAGCCAAGGCGTGGGTGCCTTCTTCCCCCATGTGCACACACACACACACACTTGCACACCCTTCTCTGGTGTGTGTGAACACCAGCGCTTTCCCGTGCCTGGTATCTGCACGGACACACGTGAGCACCTTTCCCCACGTGCAAACCCTTTAGATTTACCCCTCTCCCCCGTCCAGCGAGCACAGCCTCTCCCTGCCCACCCTCTCCCACACGTCCTGCGCTCCAAGCAGCCCCTCTGCCCCGCAGGTCCCACGGCCCAGATGCCAAGATCCTGGAGCAGGGCCCGGGGCAGCCGCGGGGGCCGCTGGCGCTGGGCCACATGCTGCACATCGCCACGCAGATCGCCTCGGGCATGGTCTACCTCGCCTCCCTGCACTTCGTCCACCGGGACTTGGCCACCCGCAACTGCCTGGTGGGCCATGACCTGGTGGTGAAGATCGGCGATTTCGGCATGTCCCGGGACATCTACAGCACTGACTACTACCGGGTGAGCTGGTCCCTCTCTCCTCTGTGCTCTGGGATGGGCTGGGAGGCCACACTCAATTTTCCCTCATGGCTGCTGCCTCCCACCCCTTCTCCATCCATATTTAACCACAGAATGGGTTGGGTTGGAAGGGATGTTTGGAAGGCGTCCAGCTCAACCTGCAGGGACGCTTTCCAATAGAGCAGGTTGCTCGCTCCAAATCCTGATCTTGAATATCTCCAGGGATGGGGCAGCCACAGCTTCTCTGGGCAACCTATGCCAGGGCATCACCACCCTCAGAGTAAAAAATTTCTTCCTTACATCTAACCTGGGGCTTAATGAGCGGGGCCAGGGATGGGGGAAGGGAAACAGGAGGGTCCCTGCCTTGCTGACAGCCCTGCTGTGGGCAGGTGGGGGGCAGGACCATGCTGCCCATCCGCTGGATGCCTCCTGAGAGCATCCTGTATCGTAAATTCACCACCGAGAGCGACATCTGGAGCTTCGGTGTGGTGCTCTGGGAGATCTTCACCTACGGGAAGCAGCCCTGGTACCAACTCTCCAACACCGAGGTGAGCGAGCGGGGGAAGGAGGATGGTACCAGCCCCCCTGGGGGTACCCAGAGCGGGGGATCCCATCTCCATCCCTGTTCCTGCAGGCCATCGAATGCATCACTCAGGGGCGGGAGCTGGAGCGGCCCCGCACGTGTCCCTCCGAGGTCTATGCCATCATGCAGAGCTGCTGGCAGCGGGAGCCCCAGCAGCGCCAGCCCATCAAGGAGATCCACAGCCGCCTCCAGGCCCTCGTCAAGACACCCCCTGTCTATCTGGACATCCTGGGCTGAGTGGGGACCCCCACCCACCCTCTGCTCCCTGCTGTTCCCCTGCCCGCCCTGCTGCCCAGGGGCACGGCTTTGCCCCACACAGCCCTGGACTGATGCCCCGAGGCGGGAGAAGCCTGAAACCTTATTTATAGTGCAAAATGCCAGCCCATTCCTGGGAAGGGGGCTGAAGGGCTGGGCTGGGGGACCCCCAGGGCTGTGGCCCCCTTGTCTGACTCCTTGGCATTCCCACAGGGCCAGGATGGAGGCTCTTGGCTGATGTGGGTTGGCTCAGGGGGGGCAGAGCTGGGAGACCCCAGCACGGGGTCAGTGCCAGTGCAGGAGCTGGGGGGGCTCAGCTCTCCCAGGGGAGTTGGGATTGCCCCATGCTCGCCCGCTCTGCAGCAAAACCAGTCAATAATAAACTGTGTCTCCCCCGCACTGGCCCCTGCGTTCTCCGGGGTGTCAGCTGGGCAGGTGGGATGGGGGCATTTTGGGGAGAAAAGGGGGCTTTTCACATCAGGGAAGCTGCCCTGTCTGGGGGAGAGCAGCTGGAGGGGAGGTGCCGTGCCAGGGATCCTCCCAGGATGTGGGGACACTGTGCCTGGACTGCAGGGGTCACACATGCTGGGTTTTGTACCCAGGGCCCGGGGCTGGGATGGTGTCCCCATCCCCAGCCCAGACAGGGATGGTTTTGGCTGTGCCATGAGGACCACCTTGGGCAGGGCTCCAAGGATTCTTGTGCCACACCCTGGCCTGGGGAGTCTCCTTGCAGAGGGCTCCAGGCGGAGGATGGGACTTTGCAGCACAAAGCCAACACCCATCCCCCCAAAAGAGTGACATCCCTCCTTCTCTGTGTCCTCTCATCGGAGCCAGGGGGTTATCACATGCCCTGTAGCAGCCACTCCATCATCCTTCCTCAGGCTCTCCAGCCGCCTTGGTAATGGTTGAGACCTGGATTTGACCATAATGGAGCTGAATTGATTTCATCTGGATAATTAGGCAGCACAGGCAGAGCCCTGGCAGCTCCTTTGTTACCCCCTGTGACCCAAGATAAGCAGGAGGAAAGCGGGGTCACAGGGGAAACTGAGGCACGGCACAAGGTGGGAGCAGTCCGGGTGTCTGCGGTGGGTGCTGAGGGGTTTGGGGCTGCCACGGCACCTGGCTGTGCCCAGTGGCTGGTGTGGCACAATGAGAGCTGGAGGAAATGGGGGCTCCCAGCCTGTAATGCACCCCACAGCCCTGCAGCGGGGTCAGGCCCCTCTAGCTCGCCCTGGATCTTTGCTGAGGGTCCTGCCCCGGGAAATGGGGAGCTGGCATGGGCAGGTCCAGCTCTGCTGGAGCTCAGCCTGGCTGGCAGAGCCCCGCACCTGCCTCCTTGGGGTCTCTAATCGCTGCCCACGCTGATTTATGGCCTTTTTCCCCCCTCTTATCTAATTTGAGGAAGGAACTAGATTACAACCTTGAGCTTTTCCAGCCCCGTGCTGGAGATTGCCGCAGACCAATGCCCCAAAAGGACCATGTGTGGTGACACCCCCTCTCCAAACAGGGTGGGCTTCCCTGCATCTGTGCCTCAGATTCCTTCATGGGGCGGCAATGCCTCAATCTCCCTCGTGGGCGTGGCTGTGCCTCAGTTTCTCCCTTAGAGCGGTCAGGGAAGAGTTAAGGTTCACCCCGCGATCGATTTTATCCCCCCCGCGCCTCCCTCCTACCGAAGTTTCTCCATTTCACCGCTCCGGGGGGAGCGGTAATGGACTCTGGCAATGAGGTAATTAACGGCTCCGTTCCCTGGTGAAGCTGCCGCCCCAGCGGCACCGGGGCCTGGCCCTGCTCACCCGGGTTCATCGGGGCTGGGGGTTCCCGGACCCGCTTCTGCTTCGTGCAGCCGACACAGCTGCTGGTGGTCGCCACTCACATCCAGCCCATCCCGGCTGTGCCACCCTCCCGCGTCCTGGTGCCACAAGCTCTGACCATGGCAGGGTCGGGTCTGCTCTTTAGAGGGTCCCACTCCCTCCCAAAAGCTCCTAAGGGGACCCCAGGTCCCTTCTAAGAGGATCAGTGATGTGTTTGGGGTTCCCCTGCTGATGGGGTGGTGTTTAGGGGAGCTGAGGGTACAGCCCTGCCCGTCCACAGCCCCAACCACACCAAAGTGCACTCGGGGGTCTCCGTCCTCTCCGGCTCTGAGGCTCCCGGGGGGGCTGCAAAGGCATCTCAGCACTGAAGTGCCGCTGCAATGTCCCCGAGCAATATTTCCCCCCGCCCTGGGGACACCTTAAAAAGCATTGGAGGGAAGGGAGGTCACTTCCCCAGCAGACCCTCGGCTCCGGATGTCCCCACCTCGTCCCATCTCCAATATCCTTTCCTATTCCAGGGCACCGCAGCCCCCACGTTCCCCATGCCCACCCCTGCTCCGGGAAGCGCCGTTTTGGGGTGGTCGCACAGAGCCCCAGCTGCGGGTGGGCTTGATCCTAATGGAGACCCGGGGAGAGGAACGGCGAGGGGGGCGGGCAGCTGAGTCTCCCTGGGATGTGAAAATCGTTCTGAGTGATTAGAGCTGTTCCTGTAACGAGCAGAGCAATTAACGGCGCCTCGGGAGCCGCCGAGGCCGCTAATGTGTGCTGGGGGTGGGGGGCAGCTGGGCAAGGGGGCCCGTGGTGCTGAGCTGCCGGGCCGGGGGTCCCGGGGTCGGGGGAACACGTGGTGACACGGGGATCTCGGGATCAGGGGATACGGTCAGGAGCCCCGGATATAATTGTGATTTTTGGTCTGGATTCAGGGATGCAGAGGTTGAGAATCCGGGGGTATGGGGGTGATGTAAGGCCAGGGACCCCAGGATATGGGGAAGATGTATGGCCAGAGATCCTGGGATGCAGGGGAACACATGGCCAGGGATCCTGGGATGTCTGGGGCAAGGGGGTGACTCGTGCCTGCAGTCCTGGGATGTACCCAGGATCCTGAGACATGGAGATGCCGTGTGCCCAGGATGTGGGGGGGACGTGCACCTGAGATTTGGGGGTGCAGGAATGAGGTGTCCCTGGGATGCAGGGAGGATGTCCTGGGATGCAGGGATGCTGTGCCTGGAACGTTGGGATGCAGGGATGATGTGTGCCCAGGATGCTGGGATGATGTGCCAGAGATATTGGGATGCAGGGATGATGTCCTGGGATGCAGAGATGATGTGCCAGGGATGTTGAAACACAGGGACCATGTGTCCCTGGAATGCAGGGATGATGTCCTGGGATACAGGGATGATGTGCTCAGGATGTTGGGATGCAGGAACGATGTGTCCCTGGGATGCAGGGATGCTGTGCCCAGAGTGTTGGGCACCGACCCCAGGCTCTGCTCTGCTGCCAGCAGCTGCTGCCCTGAAGCCACAGGACACCCTGGTCCCCACATCCCCTCACCACAGAGCAGCTGTCCCTTGCTCAGGGGGTCCCTTCGCTTGCCCCAGCCCCGCGGGACAACCCGGGTCAGGCCCTGCACCCATGGGTGCCAAAGAGCCCTCGGGAAGGGGACACCCTCCAGCACCAGCACCCCACTGAGGGGCTGCACCTGGATGTCCCCACAGACCCCTCCCCATCCAGTGCTCTGTGAGAGCAGTCCCGGCTGTGCTGCTGTGCCAAAACCCTCTGGTTTCTGGACAGAAGAGGAAAAAAAAGAAAAAAAAAAAATTAAGTGGATTTTTTTATTTTTTTCCCTTTTCCGTAGTTGACTCCACGTCCAAACTTCCTGAGAGCAGCTCCAGCCCTCCCTCCGCTTCCGACGGCCGCGCTGCGCCATCCCGGCCGGCCAGGCCGGCCCAGCCCCGTGTCGGGGCCGCTGCGCCCTGACCCTGCCTGCCACCGCGGCCAGGTGAGTGCCACTGTCCCCGCCCGGGGCACCCTGGGGCCAGGGCTGGCATGGGCGGGTGGCACCGTCCCCTGTTGGGCGCTGTCGGAGGGGACGGTCCCCAGCGCCTCGGGGGCAGGGGATGGTGCAGGTTCCAAGGTGAGGGGAGGCTGGAGGCTGGGGGACAGCGGGTGGGGCGTGGGACAGTGCTGCGACACCCCACGGTGACCCCAGCGCTGACCCTGACTCTGCCCCTGTCCCTTTCCCTGCCCCTGACTTGCACCCGTGCCCCCCTCGCCCTCACCCAGCCCCATCCCCGCGGGTCCGCGGAGGAAACGCGTCAGACCCCGGGGCTGTGGCAGAGGAAGCGCCGGGCAGAGATAGTGGCTGGGGGGGTTAGCACCGTGTCCCCCGCACGGACAGGGCAGGGCTGCTCCCCTGGCCTCACCCCACACGCTCCTTTCAGCCCCATCAGCAGTGGGATGCTTCTCATCCCACCCGGGGGGCTCTTAGGGACACCAGTGGGGAGAGGAGCGCCGGCTCTTGGGGTGTCTCTTGCCGTTTTGGGGGGGCTCTTCCCCGTGGCTGAGCCCCGCAGTGAGGAGCAGATGGGACGTGCAGGCACGTTTTGATGACTCCTTGCTTTTCCTGCCAGTTTCTCCCCATGGTTCCTGTTTTTCCCAGCAATGCTGGGACCCCCCTGGTCCCCCCACATTGCTGGAAGAGGGGATGAGGCTGGGAATGAGCTCGGGGTTTCCCTGGCTCCCCCCTAGGCAGGGTCCATGGGAGGGAATTTTGGCAGCGGATGAGCAATTAATTCCTCACTGCCGGGAGTTGAAGGGAAATGGGGGGAAACTTTCCCACTAACAGTTTTTCCACCCAAAACCGGATGCTCTGGCCCCAAAACGCAGCGCGGGCTCTGGTGAGGGGGAGGATGAACCCAGGGAGCACCTTTGGGGTGTCCCATGGCTGGAGCAGCAAGGAAGCCCCGGTAAATCCAGCTGTGCTGACCAGGAAACCTCTGTTTCCTCCTTGGCACACGGCTGTCCTGCCCCTGACACTCATCCCGGTAAACAGCACGCCCGGCACGGCGGGCTCGGGGGTCGCGGGCCCTCCCACCCCGGCCTCTGGCTGGAAACGCTCCTAGAGCCGCCCCGGCAGAGCCGGACCCTCTCTGGGTTGAGCAAGAAGCTGCTGGATCCAGGAAACACAACTGGGAATAAACACAGAGCGAGTTGAAGTGGGGCCACGCGGCGCCGTGCCAGCGGCTGGAGGCGCCGTGCCCAGCCCCACCCTGGCACCCCGGGCTCCCAGCTCTGGCAGCATCCCCCCTCTTAGGATGGGGTGTCCAGGACAGGTCGGGGTGATGCTCCCGGTGTGTCCCGGGGTGTCTCAGCATGCTGGGATGAGGCTGCATGGGGCCACCCAGGCTGCTGAGCGGCCGTGCCTCAGTTTCCCCTTGGCACAGACCAGCGCTCAGGGAGCAGCGGGGCCGGGGCTGTTTTTCGGGATGGAGGAATGCAAAGCCAGCCCTGCAGGGAGGTCAGATATGGAGCTGGGGCCGGGGGCGGTGGGTGGGGAGCGGGAATGTGCGGAGGCACAGGCTAAAGCCGTGGTCTCTCCGTGCAGGATGCTGCTGCGGGCCGCGGTGCTGGCCGTGCATGCCGGGCTCCTGGCTGCCCTCCGGCCTGGAGACCCCAACGTCTGCAGCTACTGGGAGAGGTAGGACTGCAGGGACAGGGGAGGGGGACTGCGACAGCAGTGGGGTCTCCCAGGATCTGCAGTCACCCCGAATTTCCCCCACCCGCAGCTTGACGGCGCCAGCGAAGGAGTCGTACACCAAACCCCACGTCGTGTCCTCCAGCGAGCCCTGCCCCGGGGTCCTGGGCCTCCCCCTGCCCTGCCCAAAGCAGAGGTGGGAGCAGCCCCAGCTCCCCAGAGCCCCTCGGGGACCGCAGGGTGTCCCCAGGGCCGTGGGGGGCTGGACGGGGACTGTGCCACCCCAGGGTATCCCCAAGGCTATGAGGGGCTGGAGGGGGAATGTCCCACCCCGGGGTGGGACAAGGACAGTGAGGGGGCTGCAGGGGGGCTGGGGGAGGGGCTGGAGGGGGGTTGCCTCAAGGTCAGGGGGGCTGTCCCCATGCCAGGTGTCCCCAAGCTCATGGAGGGGCTGCAGACGGTCTGTCCCCAAGGCTGGGGGGCTGGAGAAGGGCTGTGCCAAGGGGGCATGGGGAGCTGAGGGGGGGTTATCCCAGCACAGCATGTCCCCAGGGCCCTGGGAGGACTGGAGGGGGACTGGGTGGGCTGTCCCAGTGCAGGGTGTCCCCAGGGGCAGGGGGGACAGCACGGTCACTGTGTTCCCTGGCGGCGCAGGGTGGTGTACCGCACCGAGTACCGCCAGGCCGTCCGCACCAGCTACCGGCGACGCTACCAGTGCTGCCAGGGCTACTACGAGAGCCGGGACTCCTGTGTCCGTGAGTGGGGCCGGGGCTCGGGGGGGCCCTGGGGCTGTGTCCCGCTGCAGGGTGTCCCCAGAGCTCCCTGAGGACACTCTCTGCTCGGCCATGTCCCCCCAGCTCACTGCAGCCAGGAGTGCGTCCACGGCCGCTGCGTGGCTCCCGAGCTGTGCCAGTGCGAGCCGGGCTGGCGCGGCCCCAGCTGCTCCAGCGGTGAGGGCTGGGGGCAGCTGGGCACAGCTGGGCTGGGGATCTCCAGCCAGGGGTGGCAGATGGGGCAGTGGGCTTCCCTGGAGGGCTGGGCGGCCACGGTGCGGCACGCAAGGGGTTAATGGGGATGGGTGAGGAGTGCATGGAATGGGAATGGAAACGGGATGGGGATGGGGTGGGCTGGGAATGGCCTTGGGTGGGAAGAGAACGGGATGGGCGTGGAGAATGGGATGGGCTGGAATGGGGATGGAAACTGGGATGGGTTGGGATGGGGATTGGGATGGAGAGGAAGAGGGAATGGAGATTGGGATGGGTTGGAAAGGAGATGGAGAATGGAATGGGTTGGAATGGGGATGGAGATTGGGATGGGTTGGGATGGGCATGGAGATTGGGTTGGGCTGGAAAGGGGATGGAGGTTGGGATGGTTTGGGATGGGCATGGAAAATGGGATGGGTTGGAAAGGGGATGGGCTGGAATGGGGATGGAGAATGGGATGGGTTGGAAAGGAGATGGAGAATGGAATGGGGATGGAGATTGGGATGGAAAGGAAGAGGGAACGGAGATTGGGATGGGTTGGAATGGGAATGGAATTTAGGATGGGCTGGAAAGGAGATGGAGAATGGAATGGGTTGGAATGGGGATGGAGATTGGGATGGAAAGGAAGAGGGAATGGAGAATGGGATGGGTTGGAAAGGAGATGGAGAATGGAATGGGTTGGAATGGGGATGGAGATTGGGATGGGTTGGGATGGGCATGGAGATTGGGTTGGGCTGGAAAGGGGATGGAGGTTGGGATGGTTTGGGATGGGCATGGAAAATGGGATGGGCATGGAAAATGGGATGGGTTGGAAAGGGGATGGGCTGGAATGGGGATGGAGAATGGGATGGGTTGGAAAGGAGATGGAGAATGGAATGGGTTGGAATGGGGATGGAGATTGGGATGGGTTGGGATGGGCATGGAGATTGGGTTGGGCTGGAAAGGGGATGGAGGTTGGGATGTTTTGGGATGGGCATGGAAAATTGGATGGGTTGGAAAGGGGATGGGCTGGAATGGGGATGGAGAATGGGATGGGTTGGAAAGGAGATGGAGATTGGAATGGGGATGGAGATTGGGATGGAAAGGAAGAGGGAATGGAGATTGGGATGGGTTGGAATGGGAATGGAATTTAGGATGGGCTAGAAAGGAGATGGAGAATGGGATGGGTTGGAATGGGAATGGAATTTAGGATGGGCTAGAAAGGAGATGGAGAATGGGATGGGTTGGAATGGGGATGGAAATTGGGATGGGATGGGGATGGGAACAAGGATAGGATGGATGGGAATGGGGTAGGGGTAGAGATGGGATGGGAATGTGGATGAAGATGGGAAAGGGACATGATGGGAATGGACATAGGATGGCATGGCATGGTGACAAGAGGGGGACTGAATGGGCATGGATGGAGGGTTGGCAATGACATGGGATGGGACGGGATGGGATGGGATGGGATGGGAAGCACCGCTGTCTCCCCCTTGCAGAGTGTGATGAGCATTTCTGGGGCCTGGACTGTGGACAGCGCTGCCCCTGCCACCATGGGGCACCTTGTAACCCCCTGACCGGGGTCTGCTCCTGTCCCCCTGGCTTCACCGACCCCCTGTGCAGCCAGCCATGCCCACCTGGCACCTACGGGCAGAGCTGTCACCTGTCCTGCCCCTGCCACCACCAGGCCCCCTGCAACGCCTCCACTGGTGCCTGCCTCTGCCCACGGGGGCTGAGCGGCCCCCTGTGAGTAGGGACCCCTCCCTCTGTGCCCTCCCCTCCTCTGCCAGCCCCAGGCAGGGTCCTGCTCACCCCTCACCCCCCCACAGCTGCGAGGTGCCCTGCCCTGAGGGGATGTCCTGTGCCACGCCCTGTCCCTGCCAGAACGGGGGCATCTGCCACCCCTCCAGCAGCAGCACCTGCGTCTGCCCTCACGGATGGATGGTAGGTGGGCTGTGCCCCCTTACAAACGTGGTCTCTGCCTCAGTTTCCCCTGCTGACCCTGGTGCTCCTTTGCAGGGGGAGATCTGCTCCGTGCCGTGCCCCCCCGGGCGCTTTGGGCCTGGCTGCCAGGGCGAGTGTCGCTGCCACAACGGGGGCCACTGTGATCCCCAAGGGGGACAGTGCCGGTGTACCCCCGGATTCACCGGAGAGCAGTGAGGGGGGAACTGGGCACGGGCTGGGGGAAAATATGGGGATGGGGGTCTGAGGTGATGGGGGGATGGAGGGGAGGGGCATGAGCAGCACCTGGATTGTGGGGGCTGGGGATACAAAGGGATGGTGGGGAGGGGAATGAGGGGCTGGGGGAAGGGGGATACAGGGGATTGGATGGCCAAGGGGATGGGGGCAAGGGGGAGGGGACACTTAGGGACAGGGCATTTTTGGAGTGGGGGTCCATGGTCTGGGAGCAGGTGGAGTCGAAGGTGCACAGGGAGGGGACATCCAGGGACAAGGCACAGGGCGTGTGGCACACGAGGACGCGGCCACCGCAACCCCCTGCCTCCAGGACCAGGTCTCCATGCAGGCCAGCCACCCCCAGCTCCCCCAGCCTGGCATGCAATGAGCTGGATGGTCTCAGCTCGGGGCTAGGGGGGATCCCGGGGGCACCCCAGCTCTTGGTGGGGCTGTGCCACCACCTCTGCCCCCCATGCAGGTGCCAGGAGAGGTGCCCAGTGGGGCGGTACGGGCAGGACTGCCAGGAGAGCTGTGACTGTGCCAACGGGGGCCAGTGCTTCCACGTGCATGGGGGCTGCCTGTGCGAGGCCGGCTTCCAGGGCAGCCGCTGCGAGGAGCGGCACTGCCTGCCCGGCCTCTACGGGCTGCACTGCGAGAACCGCTGCCTCTGCCACCCCCAGCACAGCCAGAGGTACGGCCCCCAGCCCTCCCCGGCATCCCCAGCCCACCCCAGCATCCCCATCCCATCCTGGCACCCCAATCCTGCCACATCCCCATCCCATCCTGGCATCTCAATCACACCTCAACACCCCCATCCCACCCCAGCATCCCCACCCCAACACCCCCATCCTGTCCTGGCACCCCAACCCCACCCCAGCATCCTCATCCCACCCCAACACCCCTATCCCATCCCAGCATCCCCATCCCTTCCTGGCACCCCAATCCCACCCCAACATCCCCATCCCACCCCAGCATCCCAACCCCACCCCAACATCCCCATCCCTTCCTGGCACCCCAATCCCACCCCAACATCCCCATCCCACCCATCTCCTCCCACCGTCCTCCCCTCTCCCACCATCCTCACCTCCCCCACCACCCTCACCTCCCTCTGCACCAATCTCATCCTCCTCTCCTTCCTTCCCCCCACGATGCCCCCACACCCTCCCCCACCCAGCCAGGTGCTGGCTGCATGACCCGGACCTCTTTAATCCCCACCTGGGGAGGTGTTTTGTGCTCCCCCGTTTGCAAAGCCCCTTCCCAGCACGGCCAGTGCCCCGTACTGGGAGCACTGGGGTTCTGAGCGTGCACCCCCAGCTGCCACCCGATGCTCGGGGAGTGCGTTTGCCTCCCGGGCTGGGCCGGGCTCTACTGCAATGAGAGCTGCCCCCCTGGCTACTTCGGGCCCGGGTGCCTGCAGAGCTGCCTCTGCCTCCACGGGGGGGTCTGTGATGGGACCACGGGCCACTGCCACTGCCCCCCCGGCTACACGGTGAGGGGCATGGGGGCACAGTGGTGCTGGGGGAGAGGGGGGGTCTGGGTGGTGCTGGAGGGATCATGGGGGCTCTGGATAGTTCTGGGGGGAATGGGGGTGTCTGGATGGTTTGAAGGCTGGGCAAGCATGGGAGTCTGGGCATCCCTGGGGGAAACAGGGGAGTCTGGGCATCCCTGGGAAAAACAGGGGAGTCTGGGCATCCCTGGGGGAAACAAACAGGGGAGTCTGGGCATCCCTGGGGGAAACAGGGGAGTCTGGGCATCCCTGGGGGAAACAGGGGAGTCTGGGCATCCCTGGGGGAAACAAACAGGGGAGTCTGGGCATCCCTGGGGGAAACAGGGGAGTCTGGGCATCCCTGGGGGAAACAGGGGAGTCTGGGCATCCCTGGGGGAAACAAACAGGGGAGTCTGGGCATCCCTGGGGGAAACAGGGGAGTCTGGGCATCCCTGGGGGAAACAGGGGAGTCTGGGCATCCCTGGGAAAAAAAGGGGAGTCTGGGCATCCCTGGGAACAACAGGGGAGTCTGGGCATCCCTGGGGGAAACAGGGGAGTCTGGGCATCCCTGGGGGAAACAAACAGGGGAGTCTGGGCATCCCTGGGGGCAACAGGGGAGTCTGGGCATCCCTGGGAACAACAGGGGAGTCTGGGCATCCCTGGGAAAAACAGGGGAGTCTGGGCATCCCTGGGGGAAACAAACAGGGGAGTCTGGGCATCCCTGGGGGAAACAGGGGAGTCTGGGCATCCCTGGGGGAAACAGGGGAGTCTGGGCATCCCTGGGGGAAACAAACAGGGGAGTCTGGGCATCCCTGGGGGAAACAGGGGAGTCTGGGCATCCCTGGGGGAAACAAACAGGGGAGTCTGGGCATCCCTGGGGGAAACAGGGGAGTCTGGGCATCCCTGGGGGAAACAGGGGAGTCTGGGCATCCCTGGGAAAAACAGGGGAGTCTGGGCATCCCTGGGGGAAACAGGGGAGTCTGGGCATCCCTGGGGGAAACAGGGGAGTCTGGGCATCCTCAGGGATGGGTTGAGGGTCTGGTTATCTCTGAGGGCAGTTTCAGGATCTGGGCATCCTTTGGGGGCATCTCCGGGGGGAAACTTGGGGATCTGGGCAACCCTGGAGAGAGCTTGGGGTTCCTGTGGGAGAATGGGGGGTTTTGGGGTTGTCCCCTTTCCCTACAGCACCAGGTTACCCCCAGCCACGGGGGTGCTTTCCCCAGCCCTGGGCAGGGGTCCCGTCTGTGCTGAATTCTTGGTCCCCACACCCAGGACGAGCACTGCTCCTCCCTGTGTCCCTCCAACACCTTTGGGATGAACTGCTCGGGGCGCTGCTCCTGCCAGCACGCCCTCGCCTGCTCCCCGCTCGACGGCTCCTGCTTCTGCAAGGAAGGTGCGTGCACACCGGCTCCTGGGGGGCCCCTGTCCCCATCCCCACACCCACCCCGCTGTCCCCTCATCCCATCCCACAGGCTGGCACGGACCTGACTGCTCAATGCCGTGTCCTGCTGGTACTTGGGGTCCCAGCTGCAACCGGAGCTGTGACTGTGCCCATGGGGCATCCTGCGACCCCCAGAGCGGGACCTGCCACTGCCCCCCGGGCTGGCAGGGCCCTCGCTGCCTGCAGCCCTGCCCGGTGAGTCCTGCTGGCTGTGCTGGTGCTGCGGGCACTGGGGTTCGGTGCCACCGCCCTGTGCTGACTCCCAGCCTGTGCCCGTGCTCCAGAACGGGACGTTTGGGGCGGGCTGTGGGGAGCGCTGCGTCTGTGCCCACGCGGATGGCTGTGACCCCGTGACAGGAGAGTGCCACTGCCTGCCTGGCTGGACAGGTAAAGGGGACACCAGGCACTGGGAGGACCCCAGTGTGCCCTCAGCCATGAGCTTCACTCTCACCCTCCCTGCAGGGCGGCAGTGCAAGCAGGGCTGTCCCCACGGCTCCTGGGGCCGGGGCTGCCACATGTCCTGCTCCTGCCGCAACGGAGCCTCCTGCTCCCCCCAGGACGGATCCTGCACCTGCACCCCGGGCTACCGCGGCCCCAGCTGCCAGCGCCGTGAGTGAGCACCCCCAAAAGTCCAGGCTGCTCCCAGCCTGACCCTTAGGGATCAAGGCCAAGCTCGTTCCTCTGTCCCCAGCCTGTCCCGCCGGCCGCTATGGCAAACGCTGCTCCCTGAGCTGCTCCTGCGCCAACGGCTCCTCCTGCCACCCCACCAACGGCTCCTGCCTCTGCAGCCCGGGCTGGCGGGGCCCCCGCTGCTCCCAGCGTGAGTGGGGGGTCAGGGGGAGCGGTGAGGGGGAGTGGGGAGCAAGGGGCCCTTGATTGAGATGGAGGGAGCAAGAGACAGAGCTGCCCGTGGCCACCATGGCAACCGTGTGTGGTTCTGACCTGGGCAGTACGGAGCCATACAGGCCCCTGTGCACCTCCGTGGTCCTGGCCACCTTGTGGCTGACTGGTCCCAGTGTGGAGCTACTGGACCAGCTTGTGGCTGACTGGTCCCAGTATGGAGCTACTGGACCAGCTTGTGGCTAACTGGTCCCAGTATGGAGCTACTGGACCAGCTTGTGGCTGACTGGTCCCAGTGTGGAGCTACTGGACCAGCTTGTGGCTGACTGGTCCCAGTGTGGAGCTACTGGACCAGCTTGTGGCTGACTGGTCCCAGTGTGGAGCTACTGGACCAGCTTGTGGCTGACTGGTCCCAGTATGGAGCTACTGGACCAGCTTGTGGCTGACTGGTCCCAGTATGGAGCTACTGGACCAGCTTGTGGCTAACTGGTCCCAGTATGGAGCTACTGGACCAGCTTGTGGCTAACTGGTCCCAGTGTGGAGCTACTGGACCAGCTTGTGGCTAACTGGTCCCAGTGTGGAGCTACTGGACCAGCTTGTGGCTAACTGGTCCCAGTGTGGAGCTACTGGACCACCTTGTGGTTGACTGGTCCCAGTATGGAGCTACTGGACCAGCTTGTGGCTGACTGGTCCCAGTATGGAGCTACTGGACCAGCTTGTGGCTGACTGGTCCCAGTATGGAGCTACTGGACCAGCTTGTGGCTAACTGGTCCCAGTATGGAGCTACTGGACCAGCTTGTGGCTAACTGGTCCCAGTATGGAGCTATTGGGCCACCTTGTGGCTGACTGGTCCCAGTATGGAGCTGTACGGTACCGCTGTGTCCCCAGCCTGCGCCCCCGGGACTTTTGGGCTCCAATGTGACCAGCTCTGCCATTGTCCCCACAATGCCACCTGCGACCCCACCAACGGGACGTGTCCCTGCGCCCCAGGCACGACTGGGCCCCGCTGTGAGGCTGGTGAGTGGGGACAGGGCGGGGGGTCCCCAGGTTCCCTCCCCCACCCTAAGCACTGACACTCTTCCCCTCCCCACTAGGGAATCCTGACGTGCCCTACACCATCGAGCCAGCCCCCCCTACAGCCTACAGCCACCTGGGCATGCTGCTGAGCCTGGTGGCCCTGGTGGTATTGCTGGTGGCTGTGGTGGTCACAACCCTGTGCTACCACCGCTGGCAGAAGGGCAAGGAGCGGCGGCACCTGGCCGTGGCCTACAGAGCAGGACAGATGGACACTTCAGACTACATGGTGCCAGGTCAGCGCGGTGTGGTGGAGCTGTGGCCCCAGCCCCGGTGGCCCTCTGGCACCAGGCTGACTCCTGTCCCTCCAGATGTGCCCCCGAGCCACCATGCTCACTACTACTCCAACCCCAGCTACCACACGCTGTCGCAGTGCCCGCTGCCAGCCCCCGGCCCCCAGGACAGAGCCAGCTCCCTCAAGGTACGACAAGCTGTGGCACAGGCCAGCACGGTGTTGTGTGGGGCACCACTGCCACCACCTTCAAGGTCAACCTGTCCCTTTTTTGGGCTCCAGGTGCCTGGCACCCAGCTCTTCCCTAGCATGGAGAGAACCTACAGCCCCGAAGGCAATGCCACGCTGCCTCCTGACTGGAAACACCTCGGGCCATCCGCCCTGGGCCCCAGGGGTAAGGAGGAGGTGGAGGGACAGATCCAGAGTGGGGTGAGCACCTGAGTCCCCCCCCTGCTCAGGATCCCCTGGGAAGGGGCTGGGGTGTGGTGGGTGGAGAACTTTCATGCTGGGGGGGAAGATGAAGCAGAGAGGACCCCAAATCTACCCTCAATAGGGAGGCAGCTGGACAGGAGCTACACCTACAGCCATGGCCTGAGGAAGGGTGACAGCAAAGGTAGGAGTGGGATGGAGAAAGGGAAGAGACAGGGATGGGGTGGGGATGGGGTGGGGAAGGGATAAGCTGGGCCTGGGGCAGGCATGGTAAAAAGATTGGGGTTGGGTTAGGGAAGGAATGGGATGGGGATGGGGAAGTGACAGAATTTGCTGGGATGTGGAAAGGACAGGGATGGGTTGGGATGGGGAAGAGATGGGGATGGGGAAGAGGCAGGGATGGTTTGGGGATGGGTTGGAACAGGACTGGATTAGGGTGGGGATGGGGAAGGGACAGGGATGGGGTACGAAAGGGATGGGGCTGGGAATTGCCTGAGACACAGCTGCTCCTTCTCCCCTGTGCTCCCTGCCATGGGGGGACCCCCAACTCCTTCTCCCCCAGAGCACCCCTGGGAGGGGCTGAGGGCCAGCGCCAGCTCCCTGGCCAGCGAGAACCCCTACGCCACCATCAAGGAGCTGCCCCCTGCCGCTGCCAAGGCCCACGAGGGCAGCTACATGGAGATGAAATCCCCTGTGCAGAGGGAGATGTCCTACGCTGAGATCGGGCTCCTTGAGGAGCCACCACAGGAGGGTACGGCTGGGCATCCCCTGGCCCTGGTGGCCCTGGTGGCCCTGCTGGCCCTGGTCAGTGGGGTCACAACCCCTGTTATGGGGAGTGCATAGCCCCAGGAAGGAAACAGCCTTAGTGACAGCCCTGGGGGGGACACGACCCTGGGGACAGCAGCTGTCTTTCCCCAGGGGGACATTGGTGACGGGGCCTTCATGACCCTGGGGGTAACGTGTCCCCTTGCAGCCTTCTCTTGTCCCCACAGAGAGCTGTCCTGAAGGGTCCGAAGGCCCCCCCACCAGAGAGCCCCCCAGCCACTACGACTCCCCCAAGAACAGCCACATCCCCAGCCACTATGACGTGCCACCTGCCCGCCACTACCCCCCGTCCCCACCACTGCGCAGGAAGGACCGCTGAGGGACCACGGAGGGACCAGCCACGAGGGGACAGAGGGTCCCTGCGGGGACTGGAGTACCCTGGGACTGTTGCTGTCCCTGAGCACGGGCCAGAGGGTGGTGAATAAAGGGTGTTTGGTGTGGATTTGGTGTTTGTGTTTGATGTTCAGCGTGACACTGAGGGTCTGTGCCAGGGAACCGTATGGCTCTGGCACCGTGGTGGGAGGAAGGGGGAGACTGGTGGGGTCCCAGGCTTGCTGTGGGTTCCCCCAGCTCCCTGCTCCCTCCAGGGTGTGCATGAGGCGGGAACACAAAAGCTTTTGGGTCCTACTCAAAGTACAGCAGTGCCCATTGAACAGGGAAAGGCTGATGGAGCCCACAGTGTGCCAGGAGTCAGAGCGGGCTCACCTGTGGGTCTGCATGAAGCCCAGGGAAGGGAGAAGCCCTAAAGTGCCCCAGGAGGAAGAAGGGGCCATCTGGCCTGCAGAAAGGCTGGCAGAGCTGTGGGAGGGAGCAGAGGCCCCAGAGCTGTGCTGACGGAGCCCACTGAGCCTTTTGGGGGAGCAGGTGCTCCTGTGGGCTGGGCAGAGCATGGGGAGATCTGCAGCTGACTCAGAATAGAGCAGGGGCTTGTGTGGACATGGGCAAAGCCCAGCAGAACCCACGGTGCTCCTGGGAGGGAGCAGAGTCCACGCTGCTCTGTGGAAACTCCATCAGACCCCACTGTGGCCGCTGGGAAGAAGCAGGGGTCCGTGTGATGCCATGGAAAGTTCTGCAGAGCCCCAGGGCACCTTGGGAGGGAGCAGGGGTCCCAGTAAGCTCAGCAAAGCCTGCCCCACACCATGGGAAGGAGAACAATCCCTGCACAGCCCAGCTGGGCCTGCCATGGACCAGCAGTGGGAGCAGGGACCTGCATTGTCCCACACCAAGCCCAACAGGGTCCACAGGGCTTCATCGGGAACTGGAGTGACAGGACAAGGAGGAATGGCTTCAAGCTGAGAGAGAGAAGGATTAGGTTAGAAATTCTTCCCTGTGAGGGTGGGGAGGCCCTGGCACAGGTTCCACAGAGAAGCTGTGGCTGCCCCTGGATCCCTGGCAGCGCCCAAGGTGAGGTTGGACAGGGCTTGGAGCAACCTGGGATAGCAGAAGATGTCCTGCCCATGGCAGGGGGTGGAATGAGATGAGCTTTAAGATGCCTTCCAACCCAAACCATTCCATGATTCCATGATTCTGTGACTCTACCTTCAGAATGACTTTGGCCCTTGGGCTTGAAGCAGGTTTCTCTGCCAGAAGTGTAATAAGGAGACACCAACGGGCTCTGGGAAATTCAGCTTGGCAAGTACACACTGTGAGTAACAGGACTAGGTGTGCTCTAGGAGAATCAAACCCGTGGTTCGGCAGGCTGTGAAGATGACACTGCAGAACGCATCAGCGTTAGACACGTTGTGATTAAAGGAAGGAGGGATGTGTGGGATGTTAAACTTCACCAGTGGGGAATGCTGTGTCCACAATGCTGCTGCTTCCATGGAAGGAGTCGAAGCCAAGGTGAGCAAAAGTGCTGAGCAAACCTTGGGACTGTTCTGCTAATGGACAGGTTTGGTGGATGGAGTCCTGAGCCATGAGTTGTCCTGCTGTTGTGGCCTCTGGGGTTCCCAGGGTGGGGAAATGATGCAAACAGGAGTGATGTTGTCAGTGGGATTTATATTCTTAAGGATCAGCGTTGCCGTTGTTCATTGTAGAATTCCTCATTTGCTCTCTTCTATCTCCTCTCTTCCTTCTGTTCACGACAGCAATCACCCAGCTGGAAGAATTCCCGGGAAGGAGATTGAACGGGCTCTGAGCCACGGGGGGGTGGTGTTGTCCCAGAACAGGTTCTTTCAGCCGGTGTCCAAGAGGCCGATCCACCCACAGGGCGAGGTATTTGATTTATTTACTGCTCTGTGCAGAGAGCAGGGCTGGGCAACCTGTCTGGAGACAACAGTGTGGGACTGGAAGATGAAATGCGAGTGCCTCCAACATTCGGCACTGGGCAGGGCAGGAGGGGCTGCGCTGAGGCTGGGTCCGTATCTCTGCCCGAGGGGAAAGGGGAGCTCATGGGTGTGGTGGTGAAATCTCAGATCTGCCCGGCCACAGCTCAGGGACTCTAAAAGACTCATTTCGGGGGGAAAGGGTGATCCCAGCAGTGGAGCACAGCCAGGAGAGAGTGAACGCACCTCTGGATCCAAGGGTGGGCAGAGCTTTCTTTTTCTTCTTTTCTTTTCTTTTCTTTTCTTTTCTTTTCTTTTCTTTTCTTTTCTTTTCTTTTCTTTTCTTTTCTTTTCTTTTCTTTTCTTTTCTTTTCTTTTCTTTTCTTTTTTCTTTCCATCTTTCCATCTTCCTTCTTTCCTTTCCTTCCTTTCCTCCCTTCCTTCTCTCTCTTTCTCTCTTTCTCTCTCTTTCTCTCTCTTTCTCTCTCTTTCTCTCTCTTTCTCTCTCTTTCTCTCTCTTTCTCTCGCTCTTTCCCCCTCCTTCCCTTCATTCCCCTTTCCTTCCTTTTCCCCTTTCCTTCCTTTTCCCCTTTCCTTCCCTTTCCCCTTCCCCTTCCCCTTCCCCTTTCCCTTTCCCTTTCCCTTTCCCTTTCCCTTTCCCTTTCCCTTTTCCTTTTCCTTTTCCTTTCCTTCTTTTCTCCTTGCTTTAATATTGTTGTTTGGAAGTTTCACTCAGTGCCAAGTCAGCTCAGTTGTTGCCAATAACTACTGTTCTATTTGCAAAGGCCTCTGGATAACCATTATTATCCCTCTCATTACTGCACAGAGATTGAAAACAACCTCCTCCCTTTTCCCCTGGATGGGAGTGGGGTGGGCAGGGACTGCCAGACACGGGAGGGGGCTGCCCCAGCCCCAATGCCAGCCCCACAGGGCCCCCCAGGCAGGATCTGGACCAGTGGGGCTGGGGCTGCACAGGCAGCTGAGGGCTTCTGCCCCCCAGCTACGGCTGAGAGACCATTTCCAGCACCCGGATATGCCACCTGCATGAAAAAAGTGCCCATGCCCCTCATCAGCCACCTCACCTGCCTGCCCATGCCCATGCAGTTCAGGTTCGTCTGACGGGTGGTCAAGGGTGATGTGTGGGACCCATCCCCTGACCCTCGTGGGGCACAGGGATGCCTGGGGATTCCAGCTCTGCTGCCACCATCCCCCTCCATCCCTGCAGCCATGAACTGCTGGTGCAAGGAGAAGATCCCAGGGGACTACAGCTCCAGGTGAACAGCTCCACGCACAGCCCCAGCACTCAAACCTGTCCCTGTTCCCACAGCCCCTCAACACCCCCATCTCTATTTCTCTTGTGCCCCCAGCCCTGGGAAGGCACGACAGGGCAGTGGCAGCTCCATGTTTGCTGCATGACAGAGACCTCAGTGGTGCTGTTGGGGCAGCACCCCCATCCTCCCCATCTCAAGCTCCCCACCTCCATCATCCGGTGCAGCAGAGACCCCCTCCTTCAGGATCCCCCTGGCAGACACACCCCCAGACCCCACCTCACACCATGCACGGGGGGTTGAAACATTTATTTCCAAGTACCTTCATCCCGCGTATCCCTGCTCATCCTCGTCCTCGCTGCTGTCCTGGACGAGGTTGGGGTCTGCAGGCCCGCAGGCGAGGCAGGTGGCCCCCGTCTCCCTCCAGCAGGACTCGCAGTACAAGGCAAAGCAGTCGGGACTGGGGCAGGGCTGGTGCCGGGGGGTCTCGGGGGTCCCACACAAGGTGCATCTCCGGCGCAAGCAGCAGCGCAGCCAGGGCCAGCGCCGGCGGCACCACTGCAGCAGCAATGTCCCCTGCGGCAAGGACAGGCCCGTGTGGGGCTGCAGGGTCGAGGGACAGTGGCAACCCCACCTGGCACGCCGTGTCCCCGTCCCCACTCACCAGCTCGGGTGGCTGCCGTGCTCGCCGGGCTAGGTGCCCGCGCTGCAGGCGCAAGAAATTCTTCCGCTGCCGCAGCAATTTGTTGTACAGGAACAGCACTCGAGTCTTCTCCCTCTGTGCCAGCAAAGACCGTGAGGGTCAGCAAAACCCACCCCAGAAGGCACCCCCAGGCTGTGCCCAGCCCTCGGACCGCTCACCTTGGGGAAGTAGAAGGCGGCGATGGCGCGGCGCAGGCGGAACGGGTAGACCTGGGCCAGGCAGAGCAGGGCCAGCGCGCCCAGGGGCAGGCAGGTGTTCAGGTACTGCTGCCTCGTCATCCCCGTGGGCTGGGGCAGGCAGGCTGGGGACACGGCACCGCTGTGAGCCCCCTGCGGCAGCCCCTGGCCAGGCGTGGGGCTGGGGGGGTGGGGTTCCATCCCTGGCAGGGGCTTACCAAGGTTGGAGGTCTCCACTTCGGTGTCGAAGGAGGTGTTGAGGGCCCCGATGGTGGTCCGCAGCAGCTGTGCCATCAGGGATGTGCCCATCACGTTCACGGACAAGTGGTGGCTGGCTGTGGGGTGGGAGGATAGGGAGGCTGAGGAGAGGGTGGCAGGGCTGAGGGGGTCCCTGCATTGCTGAGGGGCATGGTGGGGCTGTAGGCTGGGCCTCCAGGGCCGTGAGCTCACTTTGGTAGGAATACTCGATAAAGGAATGATGCTGGATGATGCTGAGAATGCTGAAGATGAAGTGGTCCAGGCCACAGACAAAGAGGAGGAAGAGCAGGAGTGGGATGCACCTGAGCAGCTCCATCACCTGCAGGGAGCAGGGAAGCTGTCACAGCCTGCTGTCCCCAGCTCTGACCCCCCCAGATTACCCCCAGCCCCTCACCATGTGCTGCAGCTCAGGCCGCTGCACGGCTGGCTTGCATGGGAAGATGAAAGACGAGGTCTCCTCCCGGAGCAGGGGCAGCAGTGTCTGTTTGTTCTGAGTGAGGGACAGGGGGTGTCTCAGTGCAGCCTCTGGGACACCCCACTGGGGGTGACGGGGCTGCCCTGCACCCCTTTCCCCCCTGCCCAACCTGCTCTCTACGCCGGGCATCGATTTGGCGGAAATAGGTGGTGATGTAGCAGTTGTCAAAGCCGATGTTGTGACAGTATTGATAGGTGTAGTGGAAAGCCCTGGTGAGAGAGGATAGGTCTGGGGTGAAGGAGGCACTGGTTGAAGCCCCCAGGACCCCCTCCATTGTCTTCATGTCCCCCCCCAGACCTGCTGCCAAAGAAGGCCCCCACCCCTCTGTGCCCCGCAGCGGGCACAGGGGTGTCACCCCCACCCCCTGACCATCCCGAGGCTCACGAGAAGAAGATGAAGAGGAAGGCGAAGGACAGCAGCAGGCGGAAGAAGGAGACGGCCAGGCCCAGGCGGGTGCCTTCCTGCCGCAGCTGCGAGGTCACCTCCTCCCGCAGCTGCTCCACTATCTCAGTGCCCACCAGCATCTTGTGGTGCTCCTCCTGTGGCAGAGGGGCCATGGGGCAGGGCAGGACCGTGGGCACAAGGGACAGGCACCCAGAGGGTGCCCAGGTACCCACCTGGTAGGCAATGCTGGCGCTGAACTCCTGGCTGAGGCTGTTGATGGTGCTGTTCACCCGGTCATACATGTGCCCGAAGTTCCCATCCACGGGGATCCTCTCCTCACACCACTGCCTCATGACTGCAGAGATGGCACAGGGACGGTGGCGGCTGTGGCTGCCGTGCCAGGGGCTGAGGGGGAAGAACTGGATCTGCCCCTCCAAGGGAGCACGGGGTCAGGGTCACCTACGTTTGACCGAGTGGCAGACGAACCCAAACTGCATGGGCAGGCAGACGAGGTGGCTGACGAAGGGCATGGTCACTTGTTTCATGCATTTCTTGTACATTTCCTGGAAGTGGTTTGTGCAGCGCTGCAGGCCCCTCTGGATCACAGCTGGGGGGCAGGAGGAGCCCTTAGCTGCCTGTGCAGCCCCAGCCCCACTGGCCTACCCCCAACCAGGGTGCCCTGTGGGGACAGCACTGGGATCTGGGGCAGACCCCTCCCCACGTGCTGCCAGTGCCTGTCCACCCCACTCACTTTCACAGCGAAGTTTGGTCTTTGTCTCATAGAGCTCCTGGGTGCTGGGGGCTGGCTGCGTGCCCGTGTCTGGGCGTTGCCTCAGGTCGTAGCCCTCCTCGCTGGCCACCTGCTCGTTCAGCTCCACGAAGGCTTGGGAGACGTTTTGCATCTCAGTGTTGAGTGTCTCTGCGCTCTTCTGCCAGGGCACACACACAGACACAGGCAGAGGCTTGGTCCTACTCCCCCCCGTACCCTCTGTGCCCCCTGTACCCCCTGCCCCAGAGCCCTCCTCACCACCAGCTCCTCCATGACTTGGCGCAGGGGGGCTGTAGATGCGTGCCAGAGATGTCCCGTGTGGTTGACCTGTAGCTCCACCACGCACTCCATCGAGCGCTTCGTCTCCATCAGGTTGTACCAGAGGTTAGCCCCGGGCCCTGGTGGCAGCAGGGGTGGCTCAGAGCCCTCCAGCTCCCAGGAACCCACTGGGGGACACAGGGATATGGGGGGACCCTACCGTTGTAGATGGCAGCGAAGACAAAGGAGAGAACGTAGAGCCGACCCTCCTTTCCCAGGAACTTGGGGACCATGAGCAGGTTGGCACAGCGGAAGTGGGGGGACGTGGCCCAGCCCAGGGCAGTCACCCCTGTGCAGAGCAGAGAGCTGAGCCCATGGTCCCACAGAGAAGCCCCTGGGGCTTCTGATGGTCCCCATCACCTCAGTCCCCTCCCTGCCCCATCCTCACCTGTCAGCCCCCAGGTAAGCTTCACCTTCTGTGTCTCTGGCAGGTCCAGAGGCATGATGAGGAGGTGGCAGAGCCCTGGAACACCCAACAATGTTCCTCATTCTTCCTAACGTTCCTAATGCTCCAATTCTTCCATTCTTCCAGCGTTCCTAATTCTTCCTCAAAGACTTAAAAAGTCACCCACAATTTACCAATAGTTTGTAACAGAAACCTTATCTCCAGCTCAAAAGAGACATCCACAAACAATAATCATACCTGACATAGATAATCTACTCATTACAGCACCAACACACAAAAAAATACAAAAGACTCGTGAGTGCATAATTACAGAACTTCAAAACAAAAGACTAGAAGTCTCTACATCAAAAGTCCAAAAAATCTCACCATAGAAATACTTAAAATTAAAAATCACAAAACAAACAAACCACAAAATATACAACTCAAAACCAATGTCAACACTTTACAGGATTTAAAAGAAATCAATTAGATCAGGCCAATTTTAGAGATCACCAATGATAAACTCACACCACTTTTCAACTTATTAAGAAGCAACTACAACATCAAATCTCCCAGAAACCTCACACCTAAAGCCCAAAAAGCCCCTAAGAAAGTTACTAAAGCCATTCAACAAAAACAAGCACATCATTGTGCAATGTCACGACATGTACAAAATGTACAATTTTTTTTTTTTTAATGTACAAAATCAGGAACGGGACGGGACTGCTGAGGAATGCATCTCGAGCTGTTTATTTTCCAGCATCACTCTCATTACAAAGTTATGACAATGGGAAGATGCCAGCAGCTCACATCCTCGGCAGCAGATGAAGAACTCAATGTTACAACTCACTTTAAAAGCTTTTTAACCAATCATACAAAGCAAAAGCATGCTGACAGTCGCTCTATCCAACCACTATAAGCACTCGTACCTTTGGTTAAAACAATGCTTGCTTATTTCAAATAGAATACCTGCTTGTAAGCCTTCAAACACGATGCAAAGAGCTCCGTTCTTAATCTTAGAACTTCCTAATATCTCACTAGATATATTTTTCTGTGGCTTAGGGAGTTATTCTAGGCGAGCGTTAATACCTTTGTTTTATTTGTCCTTACTTTGGAGATAATTTGGGATATTCTAATATTTACTTATTTATTTATTATTTGCCTATTATATGTTTAATATATATTAATAATATAAATGCTTGTTTATTTGTTTATTCTTTTTCTATTTTTTGCCCTACATTTTCTATTGTTTTGCCCTCAATTTTCTCCCAAAGTTTTCCCCAAATTATCTCCAAATTAAGGACCATTGTTCTATTTCTCCTTACTTTCTACTTCTCATACAACATTTCCGCTGACAAATCTTACGGCTAGTGCTTCGCTCTAATTGCACTCCTGCTGTCTCCGTGGCCTGCCTTTTGCAGCTTTCCCAAAACCCTGTGATTTTAAGGATTCCCACAACCAGGGAATCTTCAAAACAAGGATTTTGCTTGATTCCCACCAACACTCACCGAGGCCAAGGAACATCCCAAAGCCGGCTCCCAGGAAGGTTTTTCTCCAGCGATATTCATCCGGCCGGCTCCAGAGGAACCGGCTGCACGGGCTGGGCAGGACCGAGACCACCACTCGCTTCAAGGCTGGGTGGGGAAGGAGGGAGGTGTGAGCCCTGCCCGCTCCCACGGGGAGAGGAACGGCAGCGGAGCTCACTTGAGTTGGGAGGTTTCTGAGCACGGTGCGGTTCTGGCCCGGAATTGATGTCGGTGGGATGCCCCAGTGAGGAGGGAACACGGTTGGGTGTCTGCAAGACCAGCACCTCCTGGAGCTCTCCATCATCCCTCCTCTCAGCTTGCTCCTCGTGGTCAAAGTCGCGTCTGGAGGTGGGGAGACAAGTGTTGCGGTGGGTGGGAAATGGATTAGAAAATTGTATCGCAGTTTGTTTCTAGAAAATGATTCATTAAAAAAAAAAAAAAAATTAGATTTTTTTTTTAATTATAGAAGATTTTATAGAAAATTTATAGGTTTTTTTTTTTTGACAGAAAATGTTTGGATTTTTAAAAAATGATATAAAGTTTTATGGAAATTTTGTAGCGATTTTTAATACAAAATTATTTATAGAAAATTTTGTAGAAATTTATAGAAAAATGTATAATTTTTAATAGAAAATTATTTATAGAAATATAAAATTTAAAATTATAAATTTTTAATAAAAAATCATTTATAGAAAATTATTTCTAGAAAACTATTTCTAGAAAATTTTAGGGTTTTTTAAATTATAGAAAATTATAGAAAATTTTTAATAAAAAATGATGTATAGAAAATTTTTTGCATATTTTTAATTATAGAAAAATTTACAGAAATTTATAGAAAATTTTTAATAGAAAATGATGTATAGAAAATTTTTGACATTTTTAATTATATAAAATTTTATAGAAATTTATAGAAAAATTATAAAATTTTATGAATACAGAAAATTTATTTTCTATATTTATTTGAAATGTAGAAAATTCATAAAGTTGGGAAGAACTTTAGAATTTATAGAAAATATTTAAAATTTAAATTTATTGAAAATTTTTAAAGTTTGACAGAAGGTTCACATTGTGTGTGAACCAAATGTACATTTTGAGATAAATGCTGATTTAGAAATATTATAGGTTAGGACAGACATTGTTGAGAGAGATATTGAACTAGAAACAAGTTTTAAAGGATGGCTTTACAAATAAGATGAGATACATCACAGAAATAAAACTATAAAAGGTAATTGTAGTGGGACTCGAGGGGTAATTTTAGATTATTCTTTTTAAGGTATTTATAGTGTGGTGTGGTTAAAGCTGATAAACTAAGAAACACTTATAGTATATTGTAATTCTGATTGTGATAGCGTGAATTATAACATCTGTATTGCCTCACCCTTCTCATGGGACTGAAAATAAGTTTTTAAAACACCTCTCAGTTGCCCCGTCTCTAAGCCACAAAAATGTGTCATGCCACACCATTGCTGGAAGGGAAGGAGGACACTGCCATCCGCACAGCCAGCCCTTGTCGGAACCCAGAATGTCCCTTGGACACTCTTGGATGTTCCGGGCCCAGGTCAGAAGCATTTGAGACTCTGGAATGCAGCCACAGACCCCTGTGGCTTTGAACCTGATCCATGGAACAATTTACCAACTTTGCAGGTAGAACAAGAAATCACAAAAGTTTAGGTATTATAGTAGAAGTAGTCACAAAGTGAGAGGAAGAGTTTTTGAGTGCTGTACAGGGGGGTTTTAGGCCTTGTACAGAGGGGTCTGAGTTTTGTACATGGGGGTCAGAGGTTCTAAGATGGAGGGACTTGGGTGTGCCCTGTCCGCTTTCCTTCTCCTTCCTAACCTCCATGTTCTTGGTGATGTTGGCACTCACAGATTGGTTTAGTGTAGAAAGTCACCGTTCAATATAGGTGATGGGCATTGGGGAAAAACTATAAACATTTAATACATAATGTATGATATAAAAGAGGGCACCAGCCCCCTGGGCGTCGGAGTGTGCCCTTGCCTGACTGCTGAACGGACCGCAGCAGCTCAGGGAGAAATCTTTTAGATAACACACAATAAACTACCTTGAGACCGGACAACAGAAGACTACTGAGTCTTTCTGTGGAGGCACGGGTTGGAGGAGAGACTTTTCCACCTTTCCGGGCCACCCCAACCAGGGGGAGAGGCCCAACAACAAGCGGACAAGCCCTCACCTGGAGAGCAGCCGCTCGCTTTCCTCCTCCTGCATCTGCTCTTGCAGCCGGGTGGCCGTTCTGGAGGGGAGCCTCCAGCCCCTGAGCATGGCCTTGATGCGCTGCAGCAGCCGCCGCCCTCGCTCCTGGCCCCGCAGCGCCCGCGCAGCGCCCAGCCACAGCCCCGGTGTCTCCTCGTCACTGGAGTCCCTGCGGGGGCACAGAGGGCAGAGCTGAGCTGCAGCCCCCCAGGCTCGGGCGGGCCCCCAGCACCCCTCTGCTCACATCTCCTCGTCGCCGGACTCCGGGGAGCTCAGGGGGGCCGTGCAGACGGAGCAGGTGTTGTTCAGGGCTCTGTAGCACTCGCTGCAGTACAGCCCTGTGGAAAATGGGGCTGGCAGAGGGGATGTGGAATTTCCTGGGGAGGGGTTCCCCGAGCTGTGGGGGCTCCTACCTTTGCAGTTGGGTGTGATGCAGGCAGTGAAATCCGGCTGCTCTGCCATCCCACAGGTCAGGCAGTGTTTGCGCTGGATGCCCAAGCGGCGAGCTAAGCGAGCTAGGAGAGGGAACCTGCAAGCATGGAGCAAATGATCCATGGGGCAATGCCGTCCCAGAGGTCCTTGCCACAGACCCCCATGGATGATGCTGCCCTTTTCCATCACCTGGAAGAGCTTACCTGGAGATGAGGATAAGGAAGAGCCTGCTTTTCCCAGTATCGGCCAAGCGCCGCGTGCCAACTTGGCGCAGGGCAAACACCACCCATTCCCGCCGTGCCCGGATGATGTTGTGGAGGAAGGCAAGGCGCTCCTGGCATGGAGGAGATGGCGTGAGGGCAGCTGGTGGCTGAGGGAGTGTAGAGGGACACACACACATGCACAGGAGGGTTCTCACCTGCTCGCGGGATGGGAAGTAGGCGGCACACACTGCCCGGCGCAGGCGTGCCATGTAGGAACCGAAGATGGAGATGAAGAGCCAGATACCGTACAGGATTCCTGGTGGGAAGAAAATGAGTTAAGTAGGGGGGCCACCCCCTACACCCCTCATCCACCTGGGTCGTTGAGGGTGCAGTGGCTTCAGTCTGCACACCTATGGTGATGTAGGTGCTGTGGTCGGGCTCCACGGGCTCGATGAGGCAGACCTGGGACAGCACCGAGACCTCGCCCTCCTGCAGCGCGTTGAAGGCAGAGACCAGATCCTGGTAGATCTCACTGGTGTAGCCCGTCCCGTTGACGCTGATGGTCATTGTCGACGGTGCTGTGGGTGAACAGCTCAGACCTGAGGCCATCCCACAGCCCTGACCCTCAGCCAGCGGAGCACCCAAGGGTGCTGCTCACCCCTGGCAATGATCTCCGCGCTCAGCTGGTGCCGGAACAGGTCAAGTAGCCAGAAGATGCTGTAGTCAGCCAGGATGATGCTGAGCCCCAGCAGCGTATGGCGCAGGAAGCCAAAGAGCTGCAGCCCATACTGGCGTCGCTCCCTCTTTGACAGCCACAGCGCGCCTGCATGGCCACGGGAGCACCATGAGGCCGTGTCAGGGGGCTCAGGTTGGGCTGGGGGATACCCTCGGGGGTGGGGCTGACCTGGGGGGATGTAGCGGCCCCTCTCCAGTGCCGACAGGGGCAGCACGGTGGGTTTGCCCTGCTCTGCACACCGCAGGTCCAGCTCCACGAAGCGCCGCGTGATGTAAACGTTGTCAAAGGTGTCGTCCCGCAGGTAGCGGCGCCGGTAGCGAATCGCTCTGGGGCACAGGGGGGAAGCTGAGCACCTGCACGCCAGGTCCCCGTCCCCACGGGTCACCAGAGCACTACTCACTGGTAGCACAAGAAGAGGATGGCCAAGAAGGAGATGTAGGAGAAGAGCTCCAGAGCATGGTGATAGGGCTCCATGTGCTGCTGCACGGCCTCCATCATATCGGCAGACACCTCCCCCAGGCTCTTGCTGGCGTTGAGGTTGACACTGAAGTGGTGCACGACCGAGATGTTGAACTCAAACTCGGCGCGGACACGGTTCAGGGCATCTGTGAGGGCTGCAGAGGTGACGAGAGGTTCTGTGCATTGCAGCCAGAACCAGAAGAGGGGCACAGAGAACGACCCGTGTAGTGGTTTGGGTTTGTTAATTTGAGATTTTGTTAATTTTGAGATTTTTTGGTTAATGTACTAAAGAGTGTGGTGGGTTTGGTGTTGGCTAATTACTAATTATTTCTTGTTGTGAGGTAGGATTAGGAGAAAGGTAAAGTAGGTTTAAAACTTTAAAAGGGTATAAAGAAAAATTTATTAATAGTAACTTAAAGAAAGAGTAATAATAAGAATTAGAACAAAACTTTTAGAATACTTTTCTTATTATCACTTTTCTTACTAATAATGCAAAGAAATAAAATTTTAGTTAGTTTACTGCTTTTAGAATAGTCTTTTTTTCATTTATTTAGGGAGAGTGGCTAAAAGCTTTGTATCACTTCCACAGATGTCCCTCAGGCAAAACAATGACAACCCCCGACCCCCACATGGCACTGGGATACTCACGGGCTGCGACGTTGGTCCGGATGAAGGTCTGGATGTATTTAGGGATGGTGCAGAACATGACAGCAACTGCAGTGAGGGGGATCTCTGTAGGGCTGGGCCCCCATGATGGGGACAGATCTGCCCCATCACCCCATTAGCCCCCTGTGGCAGAGGGACAGGGACTCACGAGCACTGATCATGCCGCAGAGGGCCTTGAAGCTGAGGACGACGTAGCAGATGTGGAAGAGGAGGGGGAGGGCGCGCTCACACCTGTCCTTGGTCTTGTCCATGTAGCGAAAGCAGCTGCTCTGGGGGTCCCCCAGCTCACGGTTGCAGATGTTACCAGCCCTCGACAGCCACAGCCAAACATTGCGCAGGGCCCGGGCTGTGGGCAGGGAGTGGGCATTGGAGAAAGGGGTGGTCTGAAGGGAGGGTAAGGGGTGATGGGGCTGGGGACACCCCCGGAGGTCCAACGCTCACCAACGTGTCTGGTGGAGTCTATGATGGAGCGGACGAACTTACGGACACGGTCACCCAGCACCTTGGCATTCTGGCCAATCTCCTTGATTTTCTTCTGCATGTCTGCAGAGAGAGGGGACACCTGAGCATACCCCAAAGAGTGAGGGTAGCCTGAGGCTGACTGTGGCTCCCCCAGGAAGGGCGCCTCCCATCCCTCCACCTTCCCCCAGCCCCCTGCTCACTCAGCAGTGGCTCCTTGGCACGTTGCAGCCGCTCAGCCGTCTGGTTTTGGGCCAGTTCAGCCCCACATGACAGCGCCTTGGCGACCTGGGAGACGTTGTGCAGGAGATTGGTGCCAGGGCCTTGCACGGTCAGGCACAGCGCCAGCATCATGATCAGTATCTTCCCCTCCCCTGCGAAGAAAGGGCAAGAATCAGTCTCATAATCTAACAGGGAGGAATCAGTCTCATAATCTGACAGGAAAGAATCAGTCTCACAATCTGACAGGAAAGAATCAGTCTTACAATCTGTCAGGAAAGAATCAGTCTCATAATCTGACAGGAAAGAATCAGTCTCATAATCTGACAGGGAGGAATCAGTCTCATAATCTGACAGGAAAGAATCAGTCTCGTACACTGACAGGGAGGAATCAGTCTCGTAATCTGACAAGAAATAATCAGTCTCACAATCTGACAGGAAAGAGTCAGTCTCAAAATCTGACAGGAAAGAATCAGTCTCATAATCTGACAGGGAGGAATCAGTCTCATAATATGACAAGAAATAATCAGGTCTCATAATCTGACAGGAAAGAGTCAATCTCATAATCTGACAGGAAAGAATCAGTCTCATAATCTGACAGGGAGGAATCAGTCTCATAATCTGACAGGAAAGAATCAGTCTCATAATCTGACAGGGAGGAATCAGTCTCATAATCTGACAGGAAAGAATCAGTCTCATAATCTGACAGGGAGGAATCAGTCTCATAATATGACAAGAAATAATCAGGTCTCATAATCTGACAGGAAAGAGTCAGTCTCATAATCTGACAGGAAAGAATCAGTCTCATAATCTGACAGGGAGGAATCAGTCTCATAATCTGACAAGAAATAATCAGTCTCACAATCTGACAGGAAAGAATCAGTCTCATAATCTGACAGGGAGGAATCAGTCTCATAATCTGTCAGGAAAGAATCAGTCTCATAATCTGACAAGGAGGAATCAGTCTCATAATCTGACAAGAAATAATCAGTCTCACAATCTGACAGGAAAGAGTCAGTCTCATAATCTAACAGGGAGGAATCAGTCTCATAATCTGACAGGAAAGAATCAGTCTCATAATCTGACAAGGAGGAATCAGTCTCATAATCTGACAAGAAATAATCAGTCTCACAATCTGACAGGAAAGAGTCAGTCTCATAATCTAACAGGGAGGAATCAGTCTCATAATCTGACAGGAAAGAATCAGTCTCATCATCTGACAGGGAGGAATCAGTCTCATAATATGACAAGAAATAATCAGTCTCATCATCTGACAGGCAAGAGTCAGTCTCATAATCTGACAGGAAAGAATCAGTCTCATAATCTGACAGGGAGGAATCAGTCTCATAATCTGACAGGCAAGAGTCAGTCTCATAATCTGACAGGAAAGAATCAGTCTCATAATCTGACAGGGAGGAATCAGTCTCATCATCTGTCAGGAAAGAATCAGTCTCATAATCTGAAGGTCATGAATTTGACCCTCACACGGGGGCACCACTACAGTTGGTTATTTAACTTCTTCTTTGTTTCTGTTAGGGCTGGGATTGAAAGTGCTCAAGATGGCATTTCATGTCTGGATTTAGATGTTTGATATTTTTTTATCTATATGACAGTTTTATAAACTGTGAGTTCTACAGTATTTTACTAATAAGTTACAAAATGGTTTTGTATATATTTTTACAAGGTCTTAAGGAAAAATAATCTAATTAAGAAATGACACTAAAATTATTTTTATTTTTAACTCAATAACTAATCACTTGTGTTTTGCAATGTGGACTTTTTTGTATAATTATAAAATACTACTTAAACTTATGAAGAAGAAGGTAAAGAAGAAGGATTAGGTACTGTCTTAAAATTTCTATCTTAGTTTTATATATATTATTATATTTTAAAACTTTAAACTCTACGTTTTCTGCTAGGTGATATTACCCACTTCTACTTAAACTACACACTCATAATATTATTATTAATCTGTTATATTGAACTAATCAATTATATATAATTTATAATCTAATCTGTTATATAGAACTACTCTGCTATATATAATTAACAATATTATTAATCTGTTATATAGAACTAATCTGCTATATCTAATTAACAATATTATTAATCTGTTATATAGAACTAATCTGCTATATCTAATTAACAATATTATTAATCTGTTATATAGCATTAATCTGCTATATATAATTAACAATATTATTAATCTGTTATATATAACTAATCTGCTATATATAATTAACAATATTATTAATCTGTTGTATATAATTTATAATATTATTGATATATTATCTATAACTAATCTGCTATATAAAATTTATAATCTTATTATTAACACGTTATTAATTAATTTTGGAAGCTTTTTTTACGGCCTTAGGTTCTCTTGAGGGTCTGTGTTTTTTTAACACAGAAAGTTTCCAATTTTTACTGTCTAGGGTTCTAACACAGCCCTGGTGCTCGGCCAGGAGCTGGCATCCCGCGGCACCCCCAGCTCCCATGGCTGCTCACTGGTGAAGAAGTGCGGCAGTGCCAGCAGCACGATCATCCGCGTCTTCATGGAGAAGGCCATGCCCAGGCCCAGCCCCGCGCCCAGGAAGACGGTGACGCTCAGGCAGTACCAGACACTGTGGCCCTGCACCAGCAGCACCAGAGCCCCATAAATGCTGGCCAGAAGCAGGCCCAGGGTGAGGCCACCGAGGCTGCGGGCCAGCTCCTGGGCCTTGCTGGGATCCTCCGGCCCGCGCTCGGCTGCAGGCCGCTGGGCCCGGTTCTTGCGCCGGGCCCGCAGGGCCTGCAGGGCTCTGCCCAAACCCGAGACCAGCCTCATGCCGAGGCTCCTGCTGCTCCCTCCAAGCTGTGTCTCCGTGGGATAACAGCAGAGCCAGTGAGCCGTTTCCACCGTGCCGCTCGCGGGGGTCCCGCCGTGCTCAGGCCCCGCGCGACAGTTTCCGTTGCCTTCGGAACCGGCTCGGCAGTTTCAGTTGAGTGAAAAAGGCCAATCGCTTGGTTTTTGAAATTTTAAAAGTTTAATAATAATGAAATAGTTATTAAAATAGTAATACAATTAGAGTAATAAAAATTTAGAGTTAGGACAATCACAAGACAATAAAAAGCAAACAATTATGGACGTCCGGATGCTCTCGGGCACTTAAGCCCGATAAGCATGTTTTGTGAACAAAGGGATAACCCTTAAAAGCAACAGCCTGTTGCATATTCATATATCTCATACATGATGCATAAATTCCTTGCAAATTAAGAACTTTTCTGGGTTTTGTCAATTTCTTCCCCTTAATCCTGGTGGTTCCATAAAGACGGAGAGAAGGTGGAAGAAGGTTTGTCTTTTCCTGTAAGGAGGCAGTAATTCTTTATGGGCCCCCATCACTGCCATCTCTGTGCGAAGAGTTTCTTGATTATCTTATCCATTTCTATTTCTTGATTATCTTATCCATTTCTATTACATGAGCTAGTAAAAAAAATCCTACATTGCAGAGTTTCTATTTTAACATTGTGTTGTAACCTAAAACTATATTTAACACACTATTTAAGAGAGTTAATACAGCACAGCTTTCTAACTTTACACATATAATATTCATTGTAATATTTGCAAAAAAGCCAATCATAAACTATGCATTTTTCACAAGTTGCGCTCTGCTGCAGTGGGTGGGCTGGAATGCAAGCTTCTCTGAGTTCCTCAGAGAGGGGAATAAATGCAGGGGTTTGTCAGGAAAATTAATCCACAAACACCAGAGGTTTATGTCCAAAAAGGAGACAGAGGATTCCTTTTTCCTTTATTAAAATAAAAGGAGAGGCCATGGGGCATTCCCCTGGGGTCTCTCAAATTTTTGGTGGATGCAGCCTCCTTTTTATCCTAATTTCCTGGCTGCATTTCCCTTCTCTCTTTCTCCATTGGCTGAGGTACTTGAGAGGAACAGACTTCCCAAAAACTTCTGCTACCAAAGATTCCCCTCTAATGTACAACCCTCCTTTTTAATTTTTAATTCTTATGGATTTTAGGCTTTCCCCCCATTGTTTCTTTCATCTTTCAATATCCAATTTCATTTGTCAGCCTACAGTTTATTTGTAAAAGCAAATATCTTTTTCCATTCATCAATCAGTGGAATCCTTGCCATTATTCCTTTTATCTCTCAGTGCTGGTTTTATCTACCATTAGACCCACAGCTTGTTTGTAAACACAAATCTGCTATTCCTCTCAGGTTGAATTAAAGCCTTCAGAGAAATTAAGATATATTAAGCCACATCGATATGAAGTAGAAGTGTAGGTTTAAGTTTTAAATAAATAGAAGTAAGTTATAGATAAATTAGAAGTAAGTTATAGTTTTAAGTAAGTTTAAGTTTTAGGTTTTAAGTAAGTAGAAATGTATTTTAAGTGGCTTAAGAAACTGTATTAACTAACAAAGGCCCTAAGGCCTAGTTAAAAGTTCAGCAACTTAGTCCTAGACATAACAAAACATAGCAGAACCTGGCCACTAGAACAATTGGAATTACTCACATAAAATGGATAAAATGACATGCCTAAATAGATAGAACACACAAATAGATAAACTTATTCAGGTAAATTTAAAGTAAGAAAACAGACAGTATATTTGCATAAGTAGATATTAATATATGTGTAGTTTTTTAGGTAAGGACTGAAACTACTTTTGTATCACTTTCATCCTACCTTCGCACATCAGAATCAAGTTCAGATTGGTGTAGAATGTTTCAGAATCGTGCTTTTAGCTAATTGTATGTTTTACAAATAAAAAGGCCCGTAGTGGGGTACAAGGATCACCATCATCATCATCGACCACCACAGCATCAACACAAGAGGAAGGAAGAAGAAAGGAAGGCTGTGGTCCTGGGCATCAGATTCTACACCAGGGAACAACTGCTGCTGCTGCTGATCCTGCACGGAACCTGGGACTCTATACCAGAGAGCAGCCTTGCAGCTGCTGCTCCAGCTTGGGACTCTATGCTAGAAAAGCTTTTAACAAGGATTTTAACACCCTGAACTCTTGCCTTCCAGACTGATGTATTCATGCAATAAACAACCCACAACTGCTCGTGTCTTTTTGAAGACCCCAGACCCAGTAAAAGCTCAACATGGGTGCTGCTCACCCTGATGTTCACCTTCCAAACAGAGAAATTTTGTGTAATTACGTGTCAGTAACTGGAGCTTTAATAAGTCTCAGCAGTTGTAGAGAGACGAAACTTCAGCCAATAAATCGGTGGGGACCAGAGCCCATGGGACACTGAAGACATGGAGCAGGGACATTTGGCCACACAGCCACGAGATGGAGGGGAGCAAACAAGGCCAGCCACCAGCCAAAAGGGCAAAGTGGCTAACTGCAGCAAGGGAAGATCACGACCACTGAGTCAAGAAACCCACTGACCCAAAAGGAGAACACTGGGCATGCACCCTAATTAGCATGAGAAGAGACAGAATCATTTAACCAATAGAAAAGAAAATACTAATACTAATTAATGAGGAACTATGTTACTTGCAGACCGTGAATGTTTAACACTTGTTTACAAAAGAGTAGAAATGTCATTGTTGAGACAGAGACAATACAAATCAACACTCTCCATTTTCAGAAGGCTTCAAACTGGTTTTATTCCAGCATGCATGCTTTTTATACATTCTTACAGAACTCATAAGTTTACACTTTACTCATTGGTCACAAGAGACAAACAAAGTGCTCATTGCAATAGGCAGTTGCAGGTTTCTCTTATTTATCCTTCTTTCTTTCTTGGTTTCTATGTCAACGACCTTGGTAGAAAATTCTTTCCGGGTAAACATGGATCCTCTCATCAAACTTCTCTCTGCTCACAGAAGTCACTGTAAACCTCTTCCACATAGAAATAGTGAACAGTTCGCTCGTTGGGGGTTTCATTGGGGATTGACCCCTGGCACAGAACTGAAGATCAATCAAATCCCTTGGCTCTGGGTGGGATTGGCCTCTCGCACACCGGGGGAAGGAACTCATTTCAGGAGAACATTTTGGTGACCAGATGGGATGGCCATAAAGCCTTGCTTGGATCATCTTCCTGCACCCAGAAATGGAGAATGGGATGGAGCAGGACTCCTGTGGTGTCTCGGAAGGGGGTGGGAGCTTGTGTCTTGCCCGTGGTCCTGCAGACCCCAGCCTCCTCCAGGAGAGCAGCAATGCAGGCTGCAGCCCCCGTGCATGGCATGAAGTGGGGTCTGTGGGGTGCATCTGCCAGAGGGTTGAAAGAGGGTATAGGAAGGATGGAAGTGGGGGGTCTTCTGTGTGGGAACAGGTGAAATCTGATAAATAGAGGAAGGGAACTACCATATGTTTCTTTGCTTTAAATAGTCCTTTTCGTGGAGGGTAGTGTTTCATAATAAAGTCAAAGGTTTCTGTGTGGAAAAAGAGGGGGAAGAGAGCTTTCAAGGAAGCAACCTCCCTTAACAAGGACCAGTCACAAAGAAGAAAAGAAAAAAAAAAAAAAAAGAAAAGACTTGACACAATCTTTCTCTTAGTCTCCTTACTTATATCTGGTTTTAAAAATGTGGAGGTGAAGCTGTGTGGTGTCTGGGTTAGGAGGGTGGGGGTCTCCGCTGCCTGGGATGATGAAGGTGGGGGTCTCCGTTGCACGAGGAGATAAAGGCAGGGGTGTGTGAAGCACGGGCTGGTGACGGTGGGGTGTCTCTGCTGTGATGTGTCTCAGGGGTCTCTCCCGCCCTGGGGGAAGGCGGCAGGGGGCTCTGCCATCCGGGGTGGTGAAGGTGGGGGTCTTCAGTGTACAGGATGATGAAGGAGGGGTCTCCAGAGCATGAGGTGGTGAAGGTGGGTGCCTCTGCTCTCCTGGGAGGTGAAGGTGGGGGTTTCCGCTCTACGGCATGATGAGGGCAGGGGTCTCGGGATGGGGAGGGGTCCCACCCCAGCAGCACCACGGGCTCCCCAGCAGCCACCACCAGCCCCTCCCGGCGCACAGGGAACCACCCCCGCTCCGCCCCGGCCTGGGCGGTGCCGGAGGAGCGGAACGGGGCCACGGGGCTGGCAGGGAAGTTCCGCCCCCGGGCCGGGCCGGGCGGGGTCGGTGCCGGTGCCGGTGCCGGGGCCATGCGCGACGGGAGCCGGCGAGGGCGGCCGCGGCGGGGCAGCGCGACCCGGAGGGGCCATGGGGGCGATGGGGCCGCGGCTGCTGCTCGCCGCGGGGCTGCTGCTCGCCGCTGGCACCGGCAGCGCTGCAGGTGAGCGGGGAACTGGGATCCCGAGTGAGGTGGGAGGTCGGTGGGGAGCGCGGCTCGCCCCCGGTCTGGGCATCGCGGGGATACCCAGGGAGCGGCCCGGGAGGACCGGGATGGGATCGGGAGTCGTAGCCCATCTGGAAGCTCGTTGCCACCTCCTCAGGATGTCCGGTGTGTCCTCCCGGTACGCTCGGTGCGCCTCCCGGGACGTGCGGTGCCCCTTCCCCGGGATGCGCGGTGCCCCCTCCCCGGGATGCGCGGTGTTCCCCCGGTACCGCAGTTCTGTCCCCGGCGCTCCCCGGGCTGGTGGGGCCGTGCAGAGCAGGGTTTGGGTGCTCCCTCCAAACCACCCCCCCCAGCATCCCCGCGCCCTGAGCAGGCAGGGGTTCCCCAAAAGCTGGCGGGAGGGGGGGTCTGAGTCAGCCGAGGCGGGCTCCCAGCCCTGCCCAGTCTCTGTGCTGGTTGTACTGGGCAGCCGGCCGAGGTGATGCAAGGCTTGGCCGAGGAGCCCATCCCGTCCTCCTGCAGCCCCCAAACAGGGGGGTTCCCCACAGGCTCTGCTGGGAGCCGTGCCGTGGCTGCTGTGAGGTGAATGTGGGGGTCCCTGGCACTGCTTCCCACCTGTCCTGGGGGGCTGCAGCAGGTGACGGCAGGGGGCTGTAATGCCTCGGGTGACCAGGCTTTGATGGGTGACCAGGAGGGTCCAGGGTGCAGGCTGGGGGTCCAGGGTGTGATGGGTGACTGGGAGGGTCTGGGCTGTGGTGGGTGACCGTGGGGGTCTGGGCTGTAGGGGGTGACACAGTGGTGAGGGCCCTGTGCAGGTGACAGCTCGCAGCAGCAGCACAGTGAGGAATTAGGACACTCCTGGTCTGTGACCCCGTGGGTCCTGTGGGATAACCGGACACTGCGCTTGGCAGAAGCCACCCAGGTGAGCCCCCGCCCACGTCCCTGGGGTCCCCCACACTTGTGACAGTGCCTGCACCCTGCCACCTCCCCCTGCCCTCTTTGCAGTGCAGGACATGCCGTGTCCTGGCGCCACATCCCCGGTGTTCCCAGCACCCAGAACTCCCGGTGTCCCAGAAGCAGTGGGGAGGGGGCCCCTCAGCAAATCCTCCTTCCCCTCCTGATGCTGGGAGGGACCTTTCTGGGTCGGGGTACCCACCCCGCGCCCCTCCCGGGTGGGGCGGAAGGGCCCAGCCCACCCCGCGGCCGTAGGGACTCTCTCCAATGTTTCCGCAGCGCTGCACCGGGCAGGAAGAGCGGGGGGAATGGGGTGGGGGCCCCGCTCGGTCCAACCTCCCTTTCCCCGACACAATGAGCCCAGGAGGGAGGGACGCTTCCTGCAGGGTGGGTAGGGCATCCCTTCCGACATCTCCCTCTGGGCACGCACCGGGCCCGGGCGCTGCCTCTGAGGGTGCGTGGGGATGGGGCAGCTTGGGGCAGGGGGTACCCCCTTAACCGCGGCCTGTGCCAGGGGGGGTTCCCCGCCCGTCTGACAGTCCTGCTGGAGCTGGAGGGGATGCGGCTGCTGCTGGAGCTAGAGCAAAACTGGTGAGTCTGTGGTTCTGGGGGCAACAGCAGGGTGTGGGATGGGGCTCCCGGACCCGTGCAAGGGTGGGGGTCCTCCGAGGACCCTGAGGCTCTGCCTCTATCCATGGTGCACTTAGAGCGGGGGTCCCTTATTCCCTGTCTCCATCCATGGCACAGGTTGGGTGGGGGCCCCAGGGTGCACCCCCAGCAGGGTGGGAGGTGCTGAGTCCTCCCTTCCTGCCGGAGCGTGCTCAGGGCAGGGTGAGCTGGGGGTTCCTGCTGTGGGTGACACGAGTCTCTGGCAGGGAGCTGGTGCAGGGCACTGGGGCGCTGCTCTATTACCTGCCCGACGGCACACAGGTGATCCAGGAGCCCAAACAGCAGGTATGGCCTCCAGCATGGCTGTCACCTGTGGTGTCCTCAAGCTGTCCCTGTTCCCCAGGGGGACCCCAGCCTGGGGCTGGATCCTGAGCCCCCTTCTCTGCTGCAGGAGCATTGCTGCTACCAGGGGACAGTGCAGGGCTTCCCCGGTTCCTGGGCCAACCTCTGTGCCTGCGCTGGACTCAGGTGAGCCCCCAAGCCCAGTGGTCCGTGAGGCCACTCCAGCTGTGCTGATGATGGGATGGGCTCTATATCCTAGCTCCTCTGTCCTTCCCCAGCGGCCGCCTCTGGCTGTCAGACACCAGGAGCTACACGCTGGAGCCGGACACCAGCAGCCCCCCAGGGCAGCACATGGCATCCCACCTTCGGTTGGACCCACAGAGCTGCAGGCAGGGCCCCCACCCTGGGCCAGAGGCAACAGAGCCGCCCTGGCCACAGAGGGTAGGTCACACAGGGCTCTTGTCCCACAGAGTGTCCGGGTATCAGCACTCTGACCCCTCTCTGTCCCCAGGACAAGCGGGCAGCGGCAGAGCAGCGCTTTGTGGAGCTGGTGATGGTGGTGGACCACGCTGCGGTGAGTGCTGGGCAGTGTCCCCACAACAGGGGCTGCCCTTCCCACAGCCACCTCTCTGACTCCTCTCCCTGTTTCCCCAGTTCCAGAATTACCCCAACCTTCAGCGTGTTCACACCCGGACCCTGGAACTTGCCAACCAGGTGGATGTGGTGAGTCACCGTCGTGTCTGTCCATCCCAGCCCGGTGCCCGGCTGTGCCCTTGCCGCTGCAGTGCTGCGGGGGCTCTGACCCCTCTGTGCCCCCCCAGTTCTTCCGCCCGCTGGGAGTGCGGGTGGCCCTGCTGGCAGTGGAGGTCTGGAGCGAGGGTGATAAGATCGCGGTGGGCAGCAGCGCCCGGGCCGTGCTGGAGCGGTTCCTGCGCTGGCGCCGAGAGGAGCTGTTGCCCCGGCTGCCCCACGACAATGCCCAGCTCCTGACGTGAGTGGGGGACAGGGTGGGGACAGGGGGACGAGGCCACAGCAGTCCCCCAACCCCCTGTGCTCTCTCCCCAGGGGTGCCCACTTTGATGATGTCTCAGTGGGGATGTCGACTCAAGCCTCCATGTGTTCTCCCACACGCTCCGGGGGGGTCTGCATGGTCAGTACCTCTGTCCCCCCACCCCGTCCTCCCACCACCTGCCCTCTCTGACCCTCCTGTCCCACAGGACCACTCTGTCAGTGTCCTCGTCGTGGCCTCCACTGTGGCCCATCAGCTGGGGCACAACCTGGGCATGCGCCACGACAGCGCCGGGCGCCTCTGCGACTGCGGCGACCTCCGGCACGACCGCGGCTGCATCATGGCACCGCCCACAGGGTGAGGGCAGCGGGCAGCCCTTCGGGGAGCTGGGGCCAAGCCCCTTCCTCACCTCACGGGCCCCTTCCTGCCTCTGCAGGTTGACACCTGGCTTGAGCTTCAGCAACTGCAGCCAGCAGGACCTGGAGCGCAGCCTGCAGCAGGGCCAGGGCTGGTGCCTCTCCAACGTCCCCGAGCCCCAGCTCCTGACTGGGAGCCCCACCTGCGGGAACCACTTCGTAGAGCTGGGCGAGGAATGCGACTGCGGCCTCAGTGTGGTACGGGGGGCTCTGGGGTAGGCCTGAAGCCCTGAAGCCACCCTATTTCTCCGTGGCTCTGCTCAGGGGTGTCTGGGGCTGGCAGGGTGGTTTCCAGTCCTGGGTGCTGGTGGCACCTGCTGACTGCAGCCCCCCCACCGCAGGAGTGCACAGATCCTTGCTGCAACAGCAGCTCCTGCCAGCTGATGCCAGGGGCCGTGTGTGCCACTGAGGACGCCTGCTGTGAGGACTGCCAGGTGTGTGGGGATGGGCACCCATGCCATGGGCACACCAGCCACTCCTGGTGGTGGGCCAGGCCCCCACTCACCCCGTTTATCTGACCATGTGCCCCCACAGCTGCGCCGTGCTGGCCACGTGTGTCGGGAGCTGCTGGGCGAGTGCGACCTGCCCGAGTTCTGTGACGGGGTCTCACCGCGCTGCCCCCCTGACACATTCCTGCAGGATGGGCAGCCCTGTGCCGGCGGGCGGGCACGCTGCTACAGCGGGGCCTGTGCCACCTACGAGGGGCAGTGCCAGCAGCTGCTGGGGCCAGGTAGAGCAGGGCCAGGGTGGGGTGCTGGCAGCTAAGTAGGGGTGCTGAGGGTCTCTGCCCCCACCGCAGGTGCCAGTCCTGTCTCCAGCTCCTGCATGGCCGCCCTGAACACAAGAGGGGATGAACGTGGGCACTGCGGGCAGCTCCCCAATGGCTCCTATGTGACTTGCACCCAGCAGTGAGTGAGGTCCTCCTCCTTCTCCATGTCCCCCCTGCCATGCCCCCTGCCCTGACCCCTCTGTCCCTGCAGGGACACCAGCTGTGGAATGCTGCAGTGCCAGCGTGGCAGCTCCCGTGGGGACAGCCCAGAAGGGTTCTGCCAGGGGACCACCCTGCCTGGGGATGAGGATGTGACTGATGCAGCCATGGTGCTGCCTGGCACCACCTGTGGCCCCGGGAAGGTGAGCAATGGGGCAAGAGGGAAGGGACTGGGGAGAGTCTCCCAGTACTGACACCCTATCCCCCACAGATGTGCCTCCAGCACCGGTGCCAGAACGTCTCCGTGCTGGGTGACCAGCAGTGCCAGAGCAAATGCCATGGGCACGGGGTGAGTGCGGGGCTGGGGAGTGGCCGCTAGCAGTGGGGACCTGCCCTTCAGGAGCTGAGCTGAACCGGTGTCACCCACCCAGGTGTGCAACAACCACGGGCACTGCCACTGTGAGCGGGGCTGGGCCCCCCCAAGCTGTGACAGCCCCGGAGTGGGGGGCAGCCAGGACAGCGGCCCTGCCGGCCTTGAGCGAGGTGAGGGACAAGGCGAGCGCGGAGAATGGGGCTTTGTGCGGCTGCCGGGGGGGAGACGGGCACGGCGGGGGCTGACGTGCTGCTCTCCCACAGGGGGAAGCGCCCTGCCCACGGCCCTGCTGCTGAGCGCGCTGCTGGGGCTGGCGCTGGCACTGGGGCTGTGCCGTGCCCGCCGTGCCGGCCTGCACAAGCACCTCTGCCAGCTTGGGAAAGGCACCTCCTGCCAGTACAGGTACTGGGGACAGGGGGGCACGCGGGGGGCACATCGGGGGTATGTGGGGGGCACGTGGGTGTTGGCACGCTCGCCTCTGCATGCGCGTGCCGAGGCACACGGGTGGCACACGGCTGCCACGCTCACCTCTGCATGCGTGTGCCGTGACACGCTCACTTGTACATGTGTGTTGTGACACGCAGGCGGCACACAATCCTCTGCATGCGTGCCGTGCGGATGGCACACTCGCCTCGGCATGTGTGTGCCAAGGCACGCAGGTGGCACGCGACACCTCTGCATGCGTCTGCCGCGGCACATCAGTGGCCTGCTCAACTCTGCTCACGCGTGCTGCGACACACAGGTGGCACGCGCACCTCTGCACGTGGCACGCAGGTGGCACGCTCAATCCTGCATGCGTGTGCCCTGGCACGTGAGCACGTGTGCGCGCGCGCACACACGCACGCACGTGTCCCCCGTGGTGGCCGCCCGAGCGCTACGCACACGTGTCCCCGCAGAGTGACCACCCGCGTGCGTGCATGCGTGCGTGTCCCCAGCGCAGGTCACAGCCCCGTCACCCCACATCCCCGCGGCTCCTCTCGCCCCCCAGCCCCGGGCTGAGCCCCCCACTCTTCTCCCCACAGTGCTGAGACCCGGGTGCGGTTCCTGGGTCCCGGAGCCGCAGACGGCTGGAGCGGGTAACGTCACCGCCGGCGCCCGGGCGTGGGGCTGTCCCCGAGCCGTCCTGCTTCGCAAGGCCTCCGGTGCTGCGCTCTTCCCCTGGCAGTGCCCGTGGGGTGCGGGGCAGCCCCGGGGTGCGGGGTGTCGCATCTGCCAGCGCCGAGGGGTTCGTTTCTCTTGGGCTTCTGCTGGTGTCGGTGTCGCTCGGTCGCCGTGCGGGGTCCCCCAAGTGCCCGGAGCGAGCAGGGTCTCATGCTGTGTCTCCCCTGCAGGATCTCACAGCCAGAGCCCCGGTCGGGCAGCAGCCAAGGTCCCCCTGCGCGTCCCCGGCCCCCGCAGTGGCGTCAGGCCACAGAGCTGCAGGTCATGCACAGCAGCAAGGTGAGGATGGGGGTGCTGGGGGTAGCGGGCGCCCAGTTCACTCCGGTCCTGGGGTGCCAGCTCAGAGCATCCCACGTGCGGGATCCCGCTCCTTGGCACACATAGCAGCCTGGCACGGCCGCTTGGCACAGCCGGGATTGGAGCCCGTCCCAGCCAGGGCTGTGCACTGAGGGGGGGGGTCTCTGTCTCTGCCTGGCGGGAGGGGGGTCTCCGCATGCTGCATGGCTTGTCCCCCCTCTCCCTCTCTCCGCAGCCGGCTGCCCTCAGCTCAGCCCGGCCTGATCCGCCCTCCCGGCCTCTCCCGCCGGACCCTGTGCCCAAGGTAATGCCCGGGCAGCGGGGGGAGGTATCCCCCAGCCCACCCGGGACCCGCTGCATGTCTGGCTGCGCTCCAGCTCTCGGGGACTTGTGTGACACGGCTGTCCCCAGAACCCCTCGTGCCCGGCGGGAGGCTGGTTCCCGTGCTCCCCCACTCGTCCCCCGCTGTCTCACTGTCCGTCTCTCTGCCCAGGCCCCCCCCTCGGACAGGCCGCCCCCCCCCACACGCCCGCTGCCCGCGGACCCTGCGCTGCCGAGCGCTCAGGTAACGGCAGCAGCACCTGCGTGTGGGGCGGGAGGCCAACTGCCGCCCCCTGAGCCCTCGGGGGGTCAGCCCACGACCGAGCTTTGACACCCCCATGCCCTTGCAGCCCCCAGGTCCAGCCAAGCCCCCTCCACCGCAGCGGCCACTGCCCTCGGACCCCCCGGGCCCTTCGCTGCCCCGCAGTGAGACCCCCCCCGGGCACCCCTATGTCACCGTGATTCCTGCCAGGTGAGCACGGGGGGACAGCTCAGGGCCGCGAGGTCCGGGCGGCTTTGAGGGGGCGCTGGGGGGTGCCACGATGGGGGCCTGCAGCGGCCTGAGGGGAGTGTGGGTGGGGGAGAGGGGGTAGCCAGGAGAAATGAGGGGCCAGAATAGGGTGGGAGAGGAGAAAGGAGGGGGTCAGGGTGGGGATCCAGAGCAGGGGACGAGGGGGCTGCAAGGGGAAGTTGTGCGGACGCCACCCTCACCCCATCGCCCTCCCTTCTCTTGCCAGGCCCGCCCCGGCCCCGCCAGAGGCCTGAGCCGCGGGCAGGGAGTGCGCAGCGCTGGATCCGCGGGGAAGGCCGGGCTGCGCCGCCCGCTTTTTCTCCCGCCACGTCAATAAAGGGGCTATGAGCCGCCTCTGCGCTGCCTCCGCCGCACCGGCACCGGGGCACCGCGACCGGCACGGGGTGGGAGGGGGAGCGGGGCGGGACTACAACTCCCGGCAGGCCCCGCGCCGGAAGGGAGCTCCCGAGCGCCGCCGCCCCCTGGCGGGGACTGCGCGCAGCTGCAGCGGGGGGCGGTGTCCGGGGGCCACGTGGGCACGGGCGGGGTGAGGGGACACGGGGGGACACGCGAGTGGGCACGTGTGGGGGTGGGTGTGCGTGTGCCAGGGCCGCCCGGTGGGCACACGAGTGTGCGAGAGCCGCCCTGTGGGCACACGAGTGTGCGAGAGCTGCCCGGTGGGCACACGAGTGTGCAAGAGCCGCTCTGTGGGCACACGAGTGTGCCAGGGCCGCCCGGTGGGCACACGAGTGTGCGAGAGCTGCCCGGTGGGCACACGAGTGTGCAAGAGCCGCTCTGTGGGCACACGAGTGTGCGAGAGCCGCCCTGTGGGCACACGAGTGTGCAAGAGCCGCCCGGTGGGCACACGAGTGTGCGAGAGCCGCTCTGTGGGCACACGAGTGTGCGAGAGCCGCCCGGTGGGCACACGAGTGTGCAAGAGCCGCCCGGTGGGCACACGAGTGTGCGAGAGCCGCTCTGTGGGCACACGAGTGTGCAAGAGCCGCTCTGTGGGCACACGAGTGTGCGAGAGCCGCTCTGTGGGCACACGAGTGTGCGAGAGCCGCCCGGTGGGCACACGAGTGTGCGAGAGCCGCCCGGTGGGCAGGAGCTGCCACACGTGGGGGCACACGCGTGTGCAAGAGCAGCCTCCTGGGCCGTAACGTGCATGCAGGGGTTCCTGTGTGTTCACAGACACGCAGGTGGGCAAGGGCTTCCACAAATACGGGCACAAGCATGTGCAAGAGCTGCTCAGTCTGTGTGGGCACGGGTATGTGTGTGTGTGTAAGAGCTGCTTCGTTGGCACAGGTGTATCTGTGTGTGTGTGTGTGTGTGTGTGTAAGACCTGATTTGTGGGCACAGGGGGGTGTGTGTGTGTGTATAAAAGCTGCTTTATGGGCACAGGTGTGTCTGTGTGTTTGTGTGTGTAAGAGCTGCTTCATTGGCACAGGTGTGTGTGTGTGCGTGTAAGAGCTGCCTGGTGGACAGAGATGTGTACGTGTGCGTGGCCACACGAGTGAAGAGGGGCTGCCACAACCACACACGTGTGTGCAGGGGCTGCCACAAACACACACGTGTGTGCAGGAGCTGCCACAAGCACACACGTGTGTGCAGGGGCTGCCACAAACACACACGTGTGTGCAGGGGCTGCCACAAACACACACGTGTGTGCAGGGGCTGCCACAAACACGTGTGTGCAGGGGCTGCCACAAACACACACGTGTGTGCAGGGGCTGCCACAAACACGTGTGTGCAGGGGCTGCCACAAACACACACGTGTGTGCAGGGGCTGCCCTGTGGGCTCAGGCACACTCATGGGCAGAAGCTGCCACCAACATGGGCACACACGTGTGCAGGAGCTGCCTTCCAGGCAGGAAGACACATTGGCAGGAGCTGCACACGCATGGACACGTGTGTGTGTGTGTGTGTGTGTGTAAGAGCTGCCCCGTGGGTTTGGACACACGCGTGTGCAGGAGCTGTCCTGTGTGCGTGGGCATGTGCTCGGGCAGGAGCTGCCACACGTTTGTGCAAGAGCTGTTCTCGGGGCAGGAACCTGTAGCCCACAGGTACACGTGTGTGCAAGAGCTGCCCTGTGTGCTCACCACGTGCGTGTGCAGGGCAGGGACCCACACCTGGACAGGCACAGGTGTGCAAGAGCTGCCCTGTGTGGGCACATCTGTGGGCAGGAACACGTGTGAGCGTGAGCCATCACGCTGTTGGGCACACAAGTGTGCAAGAGCTGCCTGTGGGCAGGGACACAGGTGTCACACGTGAGCAGGAGCTGCTCTGGGGACACACACACACGTGTGCAAGAGCTGCCTGTGGGCAGGGACACGTGTGGGCAGCAGCTGCCACCAACGTGGGCACACGCGTGTGCAAGAACCATCCCGTGTGCATGGGTACCCGTGTGCAAGAGCTGCTGGTGGGCACAGACACGCGTGGGCAGGAGCTGCCCGGTGGGCCCTGGCACACGCGTGTGTGAGAGCTGCTCGGTGTGATCTCCCCGTGCCCAGGCCCTGCACGGTGCCAGTACCGGTGGGTGCTGATGCCCAGTAACGGCGGGGGGCAACCGGCGCTGCCGGTGCCGGTCCTGGGGCGGTGGCAGCTTGGGTGGGGTTTGGCAGGGAGCCGGATTGGGTCGGAGCCGGCGGTGCCAGGGGCGGTGCCGATGGATGCCAGAGGTGCCAGGGATGCTGTTGCCGGGGATGCTGATCCCACATGCCCGGGCAGTGTTGGTCCCGGTGCCGGTGGATATTCACGGTACCGGCTCGTGTCGGACTGGGAGAGGTATCGGGGAGTTGCCAGGGATACCGGTGCCGGTGGATGTTGGCGGTACCAGGGGGTGCCGGACTGGGGCGTGGCTGCTGGTGCCGGTCTCGGTGCCGCTGGATGCCGGCGGTACCAGCCGGTGGGGAGCTACCGGTCTCGGTGCCGGTCTCGATGCCGGTGCCGGTGCCGGTGGGTGCCGGTGCCGCCCGCCAAGGGTTAATGGCAGTCGGTGAAGTTGCCGGGCGGCGGCGCGGCGGGATTGGCCCGAAGTTGTCGGGGCGGGCCGGGCCGTGCCGAGCCCCGCCGGGCCGCCCCGCCCGCGGCCCCCCGCCGCCCCCCGCCGCCGGCGGAGCCATGCGCCCCGCGCCGCTGCTCGGGCTCCTGCTCTGGGCGCCGCTGCTCTGGGCGCCGCCGGTGCGCGGCTTCCGCCACGGCGTCCACTGGAACGGCAGCAACCCCAGGTACCGCCGCCGCCCCCGCCCCCGCCGGCCCCGCCGCCTTTGTACGCCCCGGGCCCGCCGAGCCCCGGGCCCCACCGAGCCCCGGGCCCCACCGAGCCCCGGGCCCGCGCCGCCGCGACGGGACGGGACGCGACGGGAGGGGCGGCGGGCGGTGGGCTTCGGGGGGGCGGGGCTGCTGGCCACCGGGCCACCGAGCGCCCGTGGGCGAGAGTGAGCTGGGGAGCACCTCCCGGTGGGACCGGGCATCCCCGACAGCAGCGAGCCCCCAGGTAACGCTGAGCAGGCGAGCGGCCCCCAGTGCGCCGAGCCTCCGGGCATCCCCACCGGCACCGAGCCCCGGGTGGTACCTCCGGTGGTACCGAGCCCCGGTGGTACCGAGCCCCGGTGGCACCGAGCCACCGGGCAGCCCTGGGCATCGTGGAGCGGGTGAGAACCCCTGGGGGTCCTGAGCTCTGAGCAGCACCGGGCCACCGGGCACCTCCGGTGGTACCAATCCCCAGCAGTGCAGAGCCGGTGAGTGCCCCAGCTGGTACCGAACCCCGGGTGCCCACGCGGGCCACTGAGCCCTGAGCACTCCCGGTGACACCGAGGCGCTGGGCATCCCTGGGTGCCACCGGGACAGCGAGCACACCTGGGTGGTGCTTAGCCCCAGGCACTGCTGGTGGCACTGAGCCTCGGGTGGCATCCAGCTCGTGAGTCTCCCTCGGTGGCACCAAGCTCTGGGTGTTCCCACACCAGTGGGCAGCCCTGGTTGCCCCCAGGCCAGTGGGTACTCCTGGTGGCACCAAGCCCTTGGTGGCACCAAGCTGGTGGGCAGTCCTGGTGCTGCCCATCTGCCGGTGGTACCTGCCTGTGCTGAGCCTGAATGCCCTTGGCAGCACTGAACTCTGGGCACCCTCTCGTGGCATCAAGCTGGTGGGTGGCACTCCCGGGGCTCTGGGTATCCATGGCAGGTGTCCCCTCTGGTGGGGGCCACTCCAGCCCACACCCTGCCATTGGTGTGGCATGTGAGCTTGGCTGTCACCAGCAGGCCAAGGTCTGGCTCCATCCCTCTTCCCAACCTCCTCCATTTTAGGTATTTCCCAGCTTGGGGCTTCTCCGGGAGACGGAGGCAGGGTCAGGATCCTGGGGCCTCCCCCATGGAGGTCCTGTGCTCCGGGCCTGCTGGACTGGGGCAGACGGGCACACGATGGGCAGGGCTGGGGGTACAGACGCTGCCTCGCTCCCATCCTGCGGATGGGGGAGGTGAGACCCCACCACCCATGGATGCCCCAGGAAGGGGGGCTCTGTGTGCCCCTCTGCTGGGTCAGGCCAGGCCCCGTCCCCCCAGCCTTTGGCCCTGCCCAGGCCCGTCCCAGCCAGCGTCACCCGTGGGATGCTCTGAGTCAGCAGGAGTCTGTGCTCCATCCTGCCCTCGGGGAGCCCCCAGCCTGAGTGGGGTGTCGGGGGTTCCAGTCCGCCCTTGCCAGCGCTGCCATCCCGGTGATGGATATTCTGGACTCTGCCAGAACCATCTGTGAACATCGGCTGCACGGGGGCCAGCGTGGGGGCCGAGCTCTGCCTGCCAGTCCGTCTTTTCCATCGCCATCCCAGACGCTCGGGACCAAGCGTGTGCACACGCGTGTGCACGTCCATGTGTGCGCACACATGTGTGTGCCTGCACAGCTGCTCCACCCCGGCCTGGCCGCACTTGCCGTAGGCACAACCATGAGCTCACAGCGTCCCCTGGGCTGGGCTCCATCCCCTGCCCGCCCCGTGCCCCCTGCCCCGGCCGCCACCCCCTGCCAGCACCGTGCCGGGGCCGGAGCGTCCCGCCGCACGGGCCCCCCACCGGCGTGTCATGTCCGATCAGCGGCCAGGCGGGTGCCTGGGGCGAGGGGCTTTGTGCCTGGCCAGCGTGGCTGTACAAACCCCCCCGGCCGCGGTGGCCGAGCCCATTCAGCTCCAGCGGCCTGCGGCTAATCTGAGATGATGGCAGGCTGCGTGGCGCGGGCGGTGTCCGGTCGGTGGTTTTTTGGGAAAAGCCCAGCTCCCTGCTCCGCTGGGGCAGCAGGGCACCCCTCCCAAGGGATCCCCGGGGGCTTCCCGGCTCCTCTTGCCCGACAGGTTCCTGCGGGACGACTACTCCATCCAGGTGGCCATCAATGACTACCTGGACATCTACTGCCCGCACTACGAGGGGGCGGTGCCCGCCGGCCGGGCAGAGACCTTCACGCTCTTCATGGTGGATCGGGAGGGCTACCGCGGCTGCTACGAGACCCCCGGCGCCTTCAAGCGCTGGGAGTGCAACCGGCCCCGGGCGCCCTTCGGGCCCGTCCGATTCTCTGAGAAGATCCAGCGTTTCACCCCTTTCTCACTCGGCTTCGAGTTCCAGCCGGGGGAGACCTACTACTACATCTGTGAGTCCCCTCGGGGTGCTGCGGGGGCCGCGCTGGGGTCACGGGGTGCTGGGTGCTGTCCCCGGGGTCAGAACATGTGAGGGGGTCTTGAGTGCAGCTCCCCAGGGTTGGGTGTCACCAGGATCCCCATGGAACCGAGTAGGGCGTATGGGGGGGTCAGGGTACAGCCAGGATGTCTCTGAGGTTGAGGGGAACATGAGGGTTCTGGATGACGCCAGGGCTGAGGTGCAGGAGGCTCTGGGTGTCCCAAGGGTGGGGGCACAAGGGGATGGGGATGCAGGGGGTGTCTAGATGCCCTGGGGTGGGGGATTCTTGAAAGTGTGGGGTGCAGAGGGGTTCTAGATGCTCCTGGAGGGCAGCACAAGTGGATCGGGGTTAAAGGGGTTTTTGGATGCCCGTGAAGGGGGGCACAAGGAGATCGGGGTGCATGGGTGGGGTCTGGATGCCCTGGGGTGGGGAATGTGTAGGGAGGTGGGGTGCAGGGGCTGTCTGGGTGCTCCGGGGTGGGGGCACGAGGGGTCGGGGTGCCCCTGGTTCGAGGTGCAGGGTGGGCTCTGGGTGCTGTGGAGTGGGGGCACGAGGGGTCGGGGTGCCCCTGGTTCGGGGTGCAGGGTGGGCTCTGGGTGCTGTGGAGTGGGGGCACGAGGGGTCGGGGTGTCCCCGGTTCGGGGTGCAGGGTGGGCTCTGGGTGCTGTGGAGTGGGGGCACGAGGGGTCGGGGTGTCCCCGGTTCGGGGTGCAGTGGGTATTTGGGTGCTCCGGGGTGGGGGCACGAGGGGTTGGGGTGTCCCCGGTTCGGGTTGTCCCCGGTTCGGGGCGCCCCAGGTTCGGGGTGTCCCCGGTTCGGGGTGTCCCCGGTTCGGGGTGTCCCCGGTTCGGGGTTTTCCCGGTTCGGGTTGTCCCCGGTTCGGGGTGCCCCAGGTTCGGGGTGTCCCCGGTTCGGGGCTTTCCCGGTTCGGGTTGTCCCCGGTTCGGGGTGCTCCCGGTTCGGGTTGTCCCCGGTTCGGGGTGTCCCCGGTTCGGGGTGCTCCCGGTTCGGGTTGTCCCCGGTTCGGGGTTTTCCCGGTTCGGGGTGCTCCCGGTTCGGGTTGTCCCCGGTTCGGGGTTTTCCCGGTTCGGGTTGTCCCCGGTTCGGGGTTGTCCCCGGTTCGGGGTTTTTCCGGTTGGGGGTTTTCCCGGTTCGGGGTGTCCCCGGTTCGGGGTGCAGGGTGGGCTCTGCATGCTCCGGGGTGGGGGCGCCGTCCCCGCGTTCCGCCGGGAGGGGGCGCCCCCGGCCCGCGCGGAGCCGCCGCCGGGGGTCCCGGGGGGGCCGCACCGGAGCCGGTCCCCGCTGACCCCCCCTGCCCAGCCGTGCCCAGCCCCGAGAGCGCCGGGCGATGCCTGAAGCTGCGCGTCACCGTCTGCTGCCGAGGCACCAGTGAGTCCGGCTGGGGGGGCTGTGCCCCAAAACTCGGGGGCTCCACCAGTCCCCGCTGGGGGATACCGGAGCCTCGGGGGCGGCTCCACGGAACCCACGGGAGCCGGTCCCTGACGACGGTGGGGCTTTTTTCAGCGCCAGAGCCGGTGACGGAGGTGCCGAATTCGCAGCCCCGAGGGCGCGGGGGCCCCGACGGTGAGTACGGGGGCGGGGCTGGGAGGCCGGGGGGCCGGCTCGCCCTGACCACTGCTTCTGCCCCGGCAGATGTGGCTCCTGCCCGGGGCACCGCGGTCCCATCACAGCCCTGCAACCCATGCCTGACGCTCGTGCTCCTGGCCCTGCTCTGGATCTGACCCCGGCGCTGTCCCTGGCGGGGGGATGGGCTCCTCTGCCCCAACGCCGCTTCCAGACTCTTCCTCACAGCCAACCCCCCCACCCCGAGCCCGTGGGGCAGCCCCAGGCCATGACCCGCCTGCTGGACCTCCGCAAAGCCGAGCTGGGGCCGGGAGCTCCGGGCTGGAAGGTGAGGGGCAGCGAGGGCTCTGGGCCAGGGGGTGAGCACCTGCCTGCTGCCCTGAAGCATCCCTGGACGAGGCTGTCTCCCTCTCAGGACCATCGCTTGCCACTGGCATCGCCGTTCGTCGGGATTGCCACGAGTCCTCGCGCTGGGATTGCCACACCCCGGCACTGCCCCACCGGCCACCTGCCCGGCGCTGGGGTCCCCTCAGCGAACGCCTGCTCTGCCCCACGGCCATCACCTCATCTCGTGCCTTTCCCCACGGACCCCCACCCCTGGGGCCCAGGGACCCCCGACCCCGGAGCGGGGCAGCAGCTCCGATGGCGGCATCCGCCGCTGCTGTGTCCTCCTCCAGCGAGGACACGCTGATCTGTCTTCTGGGAAGACGCCTTCCTCCGTGCCCTCGGTTTGGTTTTAACCCTTGGTAGTGACTGAGCAATACAATATTTGCAAGATCGCTGCGCCCCGGCTGTGCGGCCCCCGCCATCCCCCTGCCTGTGCCCCCCATGCCTGCACCGGTGCCAGGGTGTCCCCTCCAGGGTGTTCCTGCCCCTCACTCCCTGCACAGCCTTCATGGCCAAGGGCTTAATTGCAGCAGTTTGATATTGAGTCGTCAGCTCCTGTCACCGGAGAGCTTTAATTACAGATGAGCTGCTGGTAATTAATACCTGGTGGTGGGATGAGCACTGGGACAGGGGGTGAGGGGGCAGTGGGCTCGGGGGTCACTCACCCAAAGCCCCCAGCCAGGCACCCTGATCCCTCTTGCCACCTTTGGGTGTGGTTGGGGTGCCCTCAGAGCAGCCACTCTCTGTCCATCTCTCCATCTGCTACGCACCCCATGAGATGCCAAAAATGGGGAGGTGTGGGGAGCTGCAGGGTTTCCCCCTTCCCGAGTGGAAGGGGGATCAGCAGGGGCTGATCCCATGGCACGGCCAGGTCCCTGTCAGAGTCATGGCTCTGCCACGTACCCCAGGCTTGCCAACCGGTGGGAGAGTTCCCTGACACTCTCAGTCCCCCATCCCATGAGTGCAGCCCCCCACGTGCCCTCCTGAGGGGCTCAAGAGGGGCCCAACTCCCCCCGGGGCCGCCTGCAGCAGGGTCCCCCAGCCCCTCGCCGCGCAGGCGTTGCCGGCCGCCTGCCGCAGTGGTGCCGGGCACGTCAGACAGGTTTTATGGCTTCTGGGAGAAAGAAGCTGCTTGGCAAGAGGCTGAGCGAAAGCATCGACCGTGCTGCTCCCCTCCCCCCGCTCGGCTGCCTGCCCTTCCCCCACTGCACCCCATCCTGCACCCCGCCCTGCAGGGAGGGGTGCCCCATCCCCATGGGGGACACAGAGGCTGCCTAGTGCAGAGGGGGGCATCTCCTGTGGGACCCTCCCCTCCCCAGGATGGGGTGAGACCGTCGGGGGGACGTCGTATCCAAGGGACGCCCGTGTAGGATGCTGGGTGGGGCATCCCCCAAAATACCCACCTGCGGGGATGCTGGGGGGCAATGGTGCCCGTAGGAGCGGTGTGTGGGGATGTCAGGGGTGATGGTGACTTGTGGGACCCCTGTGCAGGGATTCCAGGGGACAACCATGCCCTGCAGGACCCCCATGCAGAGATGCTGGGTGGGGGCATCCCCCAAAGGGCCCCCATACAAAGATGCTGGGGGACAACTGTGCCCTGGGGAGCCCCTGTGCAGGGATGTTGGTGGGCTGTGCCTTGCAGGAGCCCATGCAGGGATTCCAGGAGGGGGCTACCCATTGCAGCGCCCCTTCCCCAGACCCTCAGGGATTCCCAGACAAGGCCAAGGAGTCCCTGTGGGACCCCCAGAGTGGGTGCTAGGTCTGGGCCCTGTCCTTGAGCCAGCGTTGTTTGGTATGCAGGAGCTGCCACCAGCTTCAAATCCCATCGACTTCCAATGAGCAATGCCATCAATAACGGCTAATTGATGGCGCGGCCGCTCCAAATCAGATTCCCCGTCCCCTGAATCCAATTGATGGCTCCGCACCCCGCAGCCGCCGCGGCAGAAATTGAATCTATTCAAGGAATGGGCTCCATTAACCCATCCCTTCTGTCTCGCCATCCCCCTGCCTCAGGGCCACCCCTACCCCCCTCCCAGTGCCGCCCAGTGCAGCTGGGATGTGGGGGTGCCATGGGGAGGAGCGTGGGGTGAGGATGTCGGGTGCCCCAGGTGGGTGGGAGTTAAACCTTCAGAAAGTGGGAAGGAAAAATTTATCACCTGGCATAGCAAGTGATGGGAAATGGTAATAGGCAGCACGGAGACGGAGAGCAGGATAAAGAGCCGTGTCGTGCCAGGGGCTGGGAGCTGCAGCAGGCAGTGAGGAGGGAGCACGGCATGGCCATGCCCACCCCATGGCCTGGCTCACAGTCACGACAGGGACTGTGGCACTGGGATGAGCCTGCTGGGCACAGTCCCTTTAGCTCTGTGGTGTTCCCACTCCAGGCACCAGATCCCTCACCCAGCCACGCTGCCCCCACCCAACCCTGCCGTGACAGGGGCTTCAGCGTGCCCCAAAGCCCCCTCATCACCCCAGCGCGAGGATAAGGTCAGGTACTGCAGCAGTCCCGGAGAAGCCCCAGGACACACAGGGGACACGGGGCACGGTGCCCCACCCCGATGGCTGAAAGGGGGGAGCACGGCCCCCAGGGCTGTGGGGCCCATCCTGCCTGTTTCCCATGGGCAAAGGGCAACGGCGGCAGCGCCCACCCGGGAGCTGTGGAGAGCATCCCGGAGATGGGAAATGGCTCCGTGTCACCATGGAAACGGGGCCACTGGCTCGACATGCCGAGGGGACACGTGTGCTGAGGGGACACGCACGCTGAGCCCTGAGGAGCAGGGCACTGGGAATGCCAGACATTGGGCACGATGGACTGGACACCGGGCACTGGCCGCAGGACTCTGAGGCCAAACCACAGAGCCCATCACCCGCCTCGGACCAGCTCCCTCATTACCCGGCAGCCACGGGCACTCTGAGGGATGCCACCTCTTCGTGATGCCACCGTGGCCGGGCAGCTGCACACCACCACACCAGTGCTGAGCATGGGGTGCGGGGGCCGGAGCGGCTGTTCCCGAGCAGCCGCCTGATGATGCGCATCGTCAAGGTTATAATTTAGCAAAACACTCAGCGGGGGCTTGGAGGGAGCTGGCCCGCGCCGGTTAATTAACCGGAGCTGCACGCACCGAGCCCGCTCCTGCCATAGCAATGAGGGTGCGGGCACCGGGCTGGCGCGGCGCAGGCAGGGGCTGGCGCATCCCACCTGCATCCCTGGGGGCTGGGCGAGCAGCTGGCCAGTCCCAGCTGCCAGGTGGGAGCAACGGGCACCGAGGTTTGTGTCCACTCCAGGGGCCAGGGTGGCAGTCGGTGTGGTGGGGAGGGTCACTGGGGTGTGAGACAGCCTGGCACTGGTGGGTGTGCACATGCAGGGGTGTAGGCACAGATGCTGCCTGTGCCATCACTATTCTGGGCCAGAGTGGCTGTTTGTCCACGCCTGTGTCCGTCTGTCCTGTCATGCCTGTGCCCTTGCACGTGCTGGAGTGCACCCCCAGTGTGATGTAATCCTGCTGGACAATAATCCTGCTGTGTCAGAACGGGGATGGGCAGGAGCTGCCCTTGCTGCCAACGCTGCTTGGACCTGCTGCAGACTGAGGGCCTGCATGGTCCCCGTGCTGGGACAATCTCTGCATCCCTGGGGAGAATGATTAGGACTTTAATGGGTGGGTGCAAATGCCACAGGGCACCACCCAGCACAGTGCCCCTGTCTCCAGGGCAGCCAGACAGTGGGGGCAGAGGCTGGGGCAGGTGCCCCAGGTGTCAGCAGGCTCACACCACTTGTGCTGCCCTCCAGCCTCTCTGGGCGCGTGTCCACTGGGAGGATGCTGTGGGGATGGTGGACATGGAGCCCTGGAGTGTCCTGGGCCCTGCTCACCACATCCACTGATCTGCCCTGTGCTCCTCTCATCCTCAAGCTGCTAACGAGCTTCCCTGGCAAAGAGCTCGTTAGCCACGGCAGAGCCTGACCAGCACCTGGCTCCACTGGGCACAGGGCTGGTATTCCCTGCTCTGCCACAGGCAGCTCCTCGGGTCCCTGCGGTCCCAGCCCAGGGACAGGGACAGGACAGGCCAGTCCCTGCAGCTGGCAGGAGGACTGGCTGGTGTGGCCAGCCTGTGGCCAGAGGCAAGTGCAGCACAGGTGGGTGGATGCTCTGAATTATTGAGCACAGGAGCACAAAGTGGCAGCGACAGCAACACCTGCATGGGGGGCATAGGGCCATGCTCACAGCCAGGCATGGCATCCCACCTAGCCCAGATGGAGCAGCTGGGCACTGCCAGGCTGCAGGGACACTGCACCCACCCAGGGTCCTCTGCCAGCCCCTCGGGTGGTGGCTGCCAGCAGCACAGGGCACCCCACACCTGCCAGAACCTCTTGCTGCTGTCCTGGCTATCCCCGGCGGTGCCAGCAGCACCTCCTGCCCTGTCCCCTGTCCAGCACCCAGCTCCCATCACCTGGCCAGCAGCACAGGCCTGGGGCAACTGCAGGGAAGGAAAATGGGGAGGGAACCCCCATTTTCACCGTGCCCCCAGCCCCTCTCATGAGCCATTTCCAAGCGATGCATTATTGAAGCCCCCCCGTGCCATTGCTCACGGCCGGCGTGACGGCAGCGCCGCCTCAGCCCTGATGAATATTTCAGGCCTGAAATCTCCTGCGCCTGCACGCTTAGCCCCAGTCCCCCCCTGCCCCCCCAGCTTATTGGCTCCTTTGTTTCCCTGCGCTTCTGCCCAGCACCACGGCCACAGCACGGCAGGGGCACGGTGTCACCCTGTCCCTCTCCCTGGGGATGGTCACCCGCGGCCTGGAATGGGATGGCAATGGGCTGTTCCCGAGGGGCAGGTGGGCACTCCTGGTGGTAGAGCCAGAACATCCCCACACTGCCAAGCTCAGTGCCAGCTGAGGGTTCCTAGGATGGCTCCTGTGTTTCCAAGGACAGCTGTGCCCACCCCCAGCCCTCATTTGGGCCTGAGGGACCGCAGGTCCCCTGGCACCATCACCTGCAGGGTCAGGGCAGAAGGGTGGGGACAACCTGGAGTGCAGCACATTGTGGATCTGTCCTTGGCACCCCAGCCTGGCACTTTCCAGTTCACTGCCATCTCTGCCAGTGCTTCCAGATGCTGCTTGTGGCGTGATCTGTGTGCAGTGGGAGCAGGATATCGACGCTGCTTGTCACTCCTTCATCAGATTAACGTCACTTACACACCACCAGACACCTCACAGGGGACACCAGGGTGGCATGGCTGGGATGAGCAGAATATGTTCCAGGGCCAGTGGGGAGCCAGGTGCTGCGGCTGGCAGCCACAAACCCATCTCTCTGTCCTTGTCCCTTCCCCAAAGAGCTGTGGCTGCTGTGGGACCATGTGCCAGCCCTGCCCTACCCAAGCCTCCCACCGGGCACAGCCCTCACACCCTCCAGCACATCCACGCCGTGGTCATGTCAGAGCAGCAGGGGCCGGGAGTGAGGCCGGGGCTGCCACCGGTGGATGATATTGGAGTGATCTTGAGGCCAGGAGGGAGGTTTGCCTTGCGAGAGGAGAGGAGAGGAGAGGAGAGGAGAGGAGAGGAGAGGAGAGGAGAGGAGAGGAGAGGAGAGGAGAGGAGAGGAGAGGAGAGGAGAGGAGAGGAGAGGAGAGGAGAGGAGAGGAGAGGAGAGGAGAGGAGAGGAGAGGAGAGGAGAGGAGAGGAGAGGAGAGGAGAGGAGAGGAGAGGAGAGGAGAGGAGAGGAGAGGAGCCGGCTGAGTCACCCGGTGCCGGCTGCTGACTCAGGCGCTTCCTGCCAGGTAACCTCCGCCGCCGGCGTGGGCTGCTGGGACAAAGGATGTGGCACAGGGGACAGACGGGACCGCGGCACTGCTTGGCACACCAATCCAGCACCCAGGGTGGGCTAAACTGGGAGTGTGCATGGCTGTGCTGCACCATGTGGGGACCTGATTCTACCTGGAATCGCCCTGGGACCGCGGCTGCTGGCCGTGGGAGCCAGGAGGAGCTGGTGGCTCGCACCTCCCACCCGCCACCTCTGGGTGCCCACACACCCAGGGCGGGTGAGATTTGGCACAGCTGCTGGAGCCAGGGTTCCGGCAAACAGGCGTCTGGCTCCCAGGGCAGGAACCCTGCAGCTTCCTCCCGCCGGGCAGCGGGAGCAGTGGGGCTGGGAACCACGCACGGCTTCATCCAGCGGCTCCACCAGGAAGCTGATTTCCTCTGACGGCCTTGGCGCTGCCGCCTGGCACCGCTGCTCCCTCACTGGTGGCCGGTGCTGCGGTGGCAACTAACCCTCCTCTGCGAGCCCACAGAATCCAGCTCCACATAAATTAACTCAGGCCGCTAATTGAGGAATTTCTCCCATGTCCCTCTGTGCAGCAGGGCTCGCTCTGGTCCCTCTGCTGAGAGGCGGCTCTGCCTGGACCTGTGGCTCACCAGGGAGTTGGCCACCCACCTTCACCTCCCCTGCATCCATGCTGCCAGCACGGCCAAGCCCAGCCCCAGGATGTCCCCCAGGATTCCTCCAGAGCTGGGTCTTCCCCCCTCTCCCTGGGAACTGGGAAGGTTCAGACCCTGTGCCCTCCCCGAGGCGATGCCCGCCCAGTGCTCGTCAAGGCGCTGGCACGGCGCAACCATCCGTGAGGCTTCATTCAAATTTAACCACTGACACGGGGTATAAAAGGGAGGAGCAGGGCAGTGAGCCGGTGGGCACACCGTGTGTGCTGCGTGTGCCCCAGGCGTGCCAGCCTGGCAGGACAGACCCGTGCCCAAACACCGGCGTGGGCTTGTGAGGGGCTGCCCCAAACGCTGCCAGGAGAAGCTGGCAGGAACCAGGACAGTTCATCTCCACGTGGCCATGCCAGCACTGCCAGCTACCTGCTCCCCGACCCAGGCCATCCTCCCTGCATGCCTTTGGCTTGTTCTTGCCGTGTCTGGCTGGACACGTGCCGGCACCTGGCTCCCGCGGGCGGGTCGGGAGCCCTGAGCTCAGCGCGTTGGGCCCCGGTAGGTGTGGCTGGTGAATATTTCATGCCCGCGTTCACCGAGCCCTTTCTTGGTTACACTCCTGCCTCCTCCCCGCACTCTCACCATGTTTATTTATTTAATGAATTATTTATCGGCTCCCCCTCTCGCTCGGCTGGGCGCTGCCCCCCCCCCCCCCGCCCCACTCCCCCAGCCCAGCTCCCAGCCCGGCGCGATGATTTATTGAATGCCGGCTCTGCTCTGCGGTTGCGACATTCTGTCACAGGAAGCCGCGGTTAAATATTAACCGAGGCGGGCCAAGCGGGTCCCTGCCCCGCCGGGCACCCGCTCCAGCCCCTCGGTGCGCATGGATGGCAGCTGGGAGGCTTTCCCCAAAAACTGCTGGTCCTTGTGACAGGCACAGCGTGGAGGAGACAGAGCAGGGAAGCAGGGCTGCTCTGTACCTTGGCTCTGGACAGCTCAAGGCCTCACGTCCCCCCGAGAGCGAAGCCACCAGGGTGTGTCCCCAGCCATGCCACCACAGACACCACATCCCGTTGTGCCAAAACCCGGCCAAGCCCCCTCTCCGTGTAATTCCAGGAGTAATTCCTGGTGGGAGCTGACACCTGCACACACCGCGATGCTCCGGGGCTGTGTCCTGCCCCCCGGGTGCCTTGGTCCCCACCGGAGCCCCGTGTGTCCCTCCGTGGCCCCACCGTGGCTGTGCCGTGGCGGGGGGACCCCCGTGGTGCGGGTGCTGACGGCGGTGCGTGCGTTGCCATGAGCGGGGGGGTTTCCATGTGGAGGTGGGTGTTGCCATGGGTTTGCCGAGCCAAGGCGTTTCCATGGTGGCAGCGCCGTGCTCTGGGTCCTCCCAGAGGTGTGCAGCACCCCGGGATGCCACCGCTGGCGCTGCCACCTCACCCCAGCACCTGAGTGGCCCAGCCGCCCCTGCAGCCCCCCCAGCTCTCCCCCGCTCCCACCCCCAGGCAGCCAGAGCCCTTTTCCACGTGTTGTGTTTTCTTCACTTCACTTCTTCGGATGAATAATTAATAGAGGCTTTTTTGGTCCTCCGGGCCCTTCCGCTGGCCCCCTCCCCCTTCCTGGCAGGGCTCCGGCAGGGGCTTGGGCTCCCAGTGCCACCAGTATGGATGGGGAATGGGGGCTGGGGCACAGCCCTGCCGTGGGCATCGCAGCACTGGCTCTCCTACAGTGCTAAGAGGGACCAGGGGCCCTGCCCATCATCATCCTCCTTGTCCCCCTCTGTGGCCTTGCGGCAGCATCCACATGGCCTAAGGGACCCTGAGAAGAAATGGGGTGGCTGTCCTCCCACACTGAGCTCCTCCCAAAACTCTGGGGAGCGAGGAGACCCCCCCAGGACTCAGCACTGGGGCACCTGCCCAGGCCTAAGAGTCACCAGGCCCACTGGGGACTTGGGGACATGACATTTGGCACCGCACCACCCTGACCACGCTCACCATGCCAGCGAGATAGCTTCTGGCAGGAGCAGCTTAGGCCGGCTCAGCAAGCCCAGCCACAGTTTTGGGAGCCTGATTTCATTCACAAGCTCCTCAAGGCTGCCAAAGCTCCGGGTGATGCATGACGCCGGCACTGCCAGGGCACAGGCCGCTGGGCCGGTACTGGTGGCTCCACGTGGGAGCGGGAGCGAGCTGCGTGTGCCCGGTGAGCTGCGTGTGCCCGGTGAGCTGAGTGTGCCCGGTGAGCTGCGTGTGCCCGTAATCTGTGCGTGCCCGTGCCGCTGCGAGCGTGCCCGTGCGTGCACACGTGTGCCAGGGTGCCGATCATCTGGCACTCGGCTCTGCCGGGCGGCGCTGCACAGCAGTTGCTAAGGGATCTCGCTGAGGACGGGCAGTGGGAGCTGGCACTCAGCTCAATCCCCACAGCCAGGGGAGAACCCACAGACCCCGTGGCTCCCCCCAGGGATCTCCACCCCACGAACCCTTGGGGTGTGGGAAGAACAAGGAAGGGCCTGGCCATGGGGGTGGGCACTTGGCCAAGTGCTGGCTCCTGAGGGAGGTCAGGCGGCAAGAGCCTGGCACTGTGTCTGTGTTCCTCAGTAGCCAGACTGTCCTGCTACACGGGCCTGTGCCTCCAGGGTGGCCAAACCCCTCTGTGAGTACATGTGACCCCCATGGCACTGGCAGCAGCACCGTGAGGACCCTCTGGGGCTCTGAGCCCACACCCACGCCTCCCTCAGCAGCACAGACCCACAGGAGCTGCTGCCCCAAGGGCCAGAGCTCCCAGCCAGAGCGACCCCAATCGCGCTGGGTCCTGCCTGGCTCTGATGCCCCCAGCTGTGGGTGTCCCAGGGAGATCCCAGTGGTACCTGGGATCCCAGTGGCACCTGATCCCGCAGGGACAGGCACGGGTGGGTGCACCCACAGGGGTCCCGGTGAGACCCCGATGGCAGCAGGACCTTACACAGGTAACACCCCCCCCCTCATGGGGGTCCTGGTGAGATTCCGGTGGCACCTGGTCCTCCTGGGACCCGGCCCCGGTGTCTCCACCCGCGGGGACCCGCAGCCCGAGCCTGGTGCCGGTGCCGGGGCGGGCCCGGGGTGGCGGCGGGAGCGCGCGCGGGGGCGCGGCGGCGGCGGGAGCGCGCGGGGCGGAGCTGGGCGCCGGGGCCGCGGGGCGCGGGCGGCTCGGGCTCGGTTCTCCCTCCATTCCCCGGGATCGCGGCGGGCACGGGCGGCGGCAGGATGGCGGCTGGGCTCCTGCCCCTGCTCCCGCTGCTGCTGCTGCTACCGGGTCGGGGGCCGCCGGGGGCCCTGGGCAACCGGCACGCCGTGCACTGGAACAGCTCCAACCCGCAGTGAGTGCGGGCGGGGGCGCCGGGACCCGCACCGGGAGGCGGGGGGGAGGGTGGGGGGGTGGGAGGGGGTGTCCCCGGGGCCGCGCGGGTTGGGGGCACCGCCGGGAAGGACGCGGCGGCGACACGGCGGGGATCGCGCTGAAGGATGCGCTGGGGGCGGCGGGCGACACCGGGACTGCGGGACCCCCGGTGCCGGTCTCCTCGCGGCGCCCTCGTGCGGGCGGGGCCGCTGGTCCCCGGCTGCCGGTGCCCCCGGCGCCCCTCGCCCTGCCCGTGAAGTCGGGGATCGCTGCGGCGGGAGGGGGACAGCCGCCCGGCCGCTTCGTGTCCCCGTGGCCGCGCTGCCGGGCGGGGCTCGGCGGCTCCCGGTGCGGGCGCGACGGGGTCGTGGGCACTGGGAGAAGAGCCCCCCCGCCAGCGCTGACCCACCGGGGGCAGCGGGGAGAGTCTGGCTCCCCCAGGCATCCATCTCCCGGTGCGCCGGGTTGGGCAGGGGTCCCGCTCCCCCCGCCAGTCGCGCCCCCCGCGTGTCTGGGTGCGGGAGCGGCACCGGCGGCGCGGCGGAGGCGGGGGGGGCCCGACAGGTGCCTGCCGCCCCCCACCGTCTTTGCCCGGCAGCAGTGGCACCCCCAGGGCGGCAGCGGTGGCTCCGGGGCTGCGGGGACAGTGCGGGGTGAGAGCCGAGGGTGGGAGCGGCCACCGGGAGCGGAGCAGTCGGGGGTCGGTGGCCTTGGCCGCTCAGCCCCTCCCTCACACCCTGCGCCGGGGCTGCCTCTGCCCTCGCCGGCGCACCCACAGCTGGGAGCTGATGTGGATGGGGACGGTGTGGGCTGGACCCTCTCGGGAAATGGGGGCTGCGCGCCTGTGGTGTGTCCGTGGACCTCTCCACGGGGATCTGCGCCTGCTGCCATCGCCCACCTCTCCGTCCCTCGCTGGTGCGAGTGCCCAGGGGTGTGGCGGGGACATGCATCCAGCCAGAGCATCCTCTGGTGCCCATCGGTGCAGGGGCTCTCCTGGGCTCCCCCCATCCCACACCCCTTTTGTGCAGGGTGGGAGCAGCCCTGGCAGCCCCCTCCCCTGCCATTGAGATTGTGTTGCCAGGCGGAAGCTCGGGCCCCATAAATCGTGCATGTGTGCGACGTGCCGAGGCGCAGCACAATGCCGAGGTGTCGCCACGTTCGGCATCCCCCTGCACCCCTCTGCTGTGCCCGGACCCACTTCACGCCCAGCCTCGTCCCCACACCGTGACATCGCCACGACGCTGGCGGGTGGGCCACCCCCACCCTTGTCTCTCCGTGACTCCCCCACCCCAGCACCGCCGTGACCTGCCGCTGCCCCGGCACCTCTCGAGGGACCGGGCGGAGGGGGGGTGGCAGTGCCCGGGCCGTGCCAAGCCGGGGGTGTCGCAGCCAGATGCCCGCACCCCCTGCGCAGGCGTGTCTGGCGCGGCCGCGAGCGTCCGGCTCAGGGCATGGGCGGCGCGGTGGGGGCGGCTGCGGCAGAGCCGTGTCCCAGGGACTCCGGAGCTGATATTTATTGTTAGGCAGTGCGGCAGCTCGGACGCAATTATAGCCGCACGGCAAAGTGTCTGGATTAGATAAATTATGGGGGGAATTAGGCTCCCTGGGCCGCAGCCTGCAAATCCCAGCAACCCTGCTGCAAGTGGAGCCATAAACAAGCCCAGCGCGGCCCTGCGGGGCTCTCCGGGGAGGAGGGGGTTGCTGGCTGTGGCCACTCCTTGGCCACGAATTTATTTTGGCTCCTGCCATGCTACCCTGGGCACCCCTGTTGCTGCCCTCAGTGGGACGACAGGACGAGGGGTAACGCAGGGAGCAGCCTGATGGTGCCTTGGGAAGCAGGGGGCTGGTGGCAGCTCAGCCCCTTTGGCCATGCAAGGAATGGTTGGGTGTGTCAGGAGGCCAGGAAGGGTCCCAAGCAGGCAGAGCACCCCTCATGCCATGGTTTGGGGTGTGTTGGTAAAGCCCAGGGGAGGTGTGAAGGTGGGATCCTCAAACCCTGCTCCTGCTCGGCCTGGTTGTTGGTCCAGCTGTGCATTCCATCCGTCTTTCCCATCACCTCCACTGGTGGCAGCCAGCAAGCCCTGGGGGTGTGGGATGACCCTTGACTCATCCCCACCCTCCACTCCCCAGTCCTGCCAGGAATAGGCCTGGTGGCATGGGACAAAGGTGCAGGACAGCCATGCCCACCCAGCACTAACTTTTTTGGGGCCTGTGACCCATTGAGCAGGGTCAGGTGTTCCTGGAGTGTTCCCAGACAAGCTGGCCCTGGCATGCTGGAGGCTTTGTCCCTGCTGTGTGTCCCAGATGCCAAGATGGGGACAGCAATTTGTCCCTGTTCATGGACACAGACATGGCCAGCACTCCTGACACTGCTGCACCCCAAGAAGCACCCCAGAGCGGGTTGGGGTGTACCACACTGGGCCACTGACTCTGATTTGGGACCTGAGGATGCTCGTACTGAGGGCATTGGGTGCCATGGAGGGGGCAGAGCAGGGGGTGCTGTGACACAGGGGTACACAGGGTGCCTGGCTGTGGTGTGGGGTCAGAGCCCACCTGTGTGCAGGGAGGTTGTGGCACCTTGTGCAGGCACACAGCTCGTGCAGCTCCCCCCAGCACTGGCACTGCCACCACGCTCACCTCTTCAAGGTGGCTTTTATCTGGCCCAGGCTGTGTTGCAGGCAGTGAGGGCTGGAGTGGGCCCTGGAGAGGCCTGGAGTGGGCTCTGGAAAGCCCTAGTGCAGAGCTGGGGAGTATCTCACACAGGAGAGGAGCCACATCCCTGCAGAGCAGGTCTGGAGGGGCCCAGGCTCCTCTGCAGCAGCCAAACCCCAACACCAGGGCTGTGTCTGGCCAGATCCCCCCACCTCATCCACCGGCACCCGCAGGGCTGAGGAGGAGTCACCCACAGCAGGAGGGACCGGCGGGTCTGGGGGCATCCAGGAGGAGATGCTGCGGCGTGCGGGGCAGCTGTGCCCAAGCAGGGACAGTTCCGTGCCCACTTGTGGAGCTGAATGTAGGGGCAGTGCCAACACCACCCCCTTTGGCATCCCTAGGCTGGCTGGGGGGCTCAGGCAGCCCCCACCCCATGCCTCTGCCCTCCAGGCTGGGCACCCAGAAGCCCCAAAAACCCAGCCATCCGCGGATGCTCGCCACAGGAGCGGGTGCCCATGGGCAGAGCATGCCGTGCCCCGTGAGTCACGGCGCTGGGCGGCACCGAGCCCCGGCAGCACGGATGGCGTTCCCGTGGGAGAAGCGGCCGCGGTGTCGGGGTGCAACAGGGCCGGGGCCACCTGCTCCTGCCCGGGCTGGTAATTGAGTCACCGCTTGCAGATTGATGGTTTAATTAAAACCCAATTAGAAACCTCATTGATCTTGTTAGCAACACGGGAAGGGGCCGGCTTTAGCCGGGATTACAGGGATTGTGTGGCCGTCGATAGTGACGGGGAGGGCACCTGTAGGGTGCTGCTGGAGTCCCGGCGTGTTTGGGAGGGCTCTACCTGTCCCGCCGCTGCTGCCCGCCGGCACCCCGCTCCCTCCACGTGGGGATCAGCCCTCGCCTCCCTGCCTCGGAGCCCCAATTCCCCACGCAGGGAGGTGGCCCCGGGGACACCGTGTGCCGGCGATGCCGTGAGCGCCCGCGCCTTGCGGCTGCGCCAGGCGAGGCCGGGGGGGCTGTGCTGTGGCTCGGTGCCACCCGCGTGCGTGGGCTGCGTCGCAGGCGCTGTCTGCCGAGCCAGCGCGCGTGTGCGTGGCCGTCTGGGCGCCGTGACTGTGCAGCGCTGGCTGCGTGGGGAGGGCTGGCATGGGGAGGTGGGGGAGGCGCGCTGAGCCCCCCATCTCCCCCGCGGCGCAGCGGTGGGTGCGGGAGGACGGTCGGTGTGTCTGTCCCTCCGTCCGTTGGGGTGGAGCGGCCACAGCGGTCGATGCGCCTTTGCCTCTCGCTGTGGTGCGGGGTGACGGGAAGGGGACTCGTAAATCAATGGCACTGTTTTGTTCCCCGGGTGATGGATGGGCCCCGGATGCGCCAAAAGGACGAAGCTACTGGAGCCAAACAAAGAGCCTGGCTGTGCTGGGGGCTGTCCGGTGCTGGGGGCACCGCATCGAGGACACACCACACTGCCCTGCTCCTCACCGCTGGCACCACCAATGTGGGGTGTTGAGCCCGGCTCTGGCCCTGCTGCCCTCCAGGCCTCTCCAGCACCATGGGAGTGAGTCTCTGTAGTGTGGGGGTCCGCACAGGGGTCTGGTCCCACCGTGCCACTGCTGCCAGGGCGTGCTGCAGTGCACCAGGCGCTCCCCAGCAGTGTGGGAGCCAGCGTGCGGCACGCAGCCCGGATTTATGGCAGCAGATGGGAGCGGAGCGGCCGCCCGGCTCACCGGTGGCTGAGGCGTGCCAGGTAGCCAGGGTGCCACCAGGGTGCCACCAGGGTGCCACCAGTGTCCCTCCGATGCGGGACCGGTGGGCACCGAGCCTGGGGCCGGTGCTGCCAGGGGACATCCATCTGCCCAGCATGACAGGCTGCTGGAAGGTACCACTGCCTCACCAAGCCCTGCTCTACAAACGCAGTCGTGCAGAAGTGATGCTGCCCGTTCTCCTCCCGCACTTAACCCTTCGGGCACTGCCAGAGCCCACCATCCCCACCGGCCATGCCATGGCTGCCAGAGTCTGGGCTATCGAGGGTCCATCCCAGCCCAGGTTGCTGGTGCCTCCTGATAGCTGTGGAGCTGGCAGGACCAGGCAGCCCGTGCCTACTCTGGGATCGGTGCTGGTGAGAAAAGAGGCAGAGTCCCTCTCTCAGAGTGTCTGTTCCTGCCCTTCCACCCCAAACCAAGGCCCACGGGCTTCCTGAATGGTGCTGTCAGCAGATCTTGGAGCACTTGGGCTCATTGCACAGAGGGGGCTGCTGGATTTGGGGGTATCTAGAGTTGCTGCTCTGCAGTGACTGTGCAGGAGCCAAGCATGGCAGGGACACAGTGTTGTGGCCAAAGCTGCTACTGGGGTTGCCTGGATGTGCCTCGGGCTGTGGTGGCCCTGTGCCTCTCCCCATATGGGGCCATTCCCCAGCCCCTCCCAGCTTATGATGATGCCTGTGGGCTCCTGGCATGCCGTGGCAGCTGGCAATGCCCGTGGGAGTCACTACCATGGGGCCCTTGCCACACCACCTGAGGCTCCTGCACCCTGCCATGGGTGCTGCTGTCCCCCAGCCCAGGGGACATTTTGGTGCCTCGTTAGTGAGGCTGTTTATCAGCAGCCGCACTTCTTAATGAGCTGTGGCTTAACGAGCCCCAGCCTGGGGTCCCAGGGGAGGGTGCCTCAGCACTGGGTGCCACAGGGGAATGGGGGGTTACCACTCCCCAGCACCCCGTGACAGAGTGTCACTTGTGACACTTCTCCCGGTCCCTCTGTCCCATGGCACAGCCACAGCCTGGCTGCAGGGAGCCCCAGCTGCGGATGCCCGCCCCGGTGTGGGGCAGCTGGTATTGGGGTACGCCGGCGTCCCAGCTCTGCGTCCCGCGTGGAGTTAATTGCAATTTTCTCCTTGGGGCCATTTCTTTAATAACAAGCCTTTTTCTCCCCCCGCCCCCCTTCCCACCACATCAAAGGGGGAAGATGAAAGGTCCCGGCGCCCGCTCAGCAAGGGTGGCTGCCTCAGCACCTTCCCGGCGGAGCAGTTGCCGGCGGGTGCCGGGATGGGCTGCGGAATAGCGGCTGCGCAGCGAGGGAGGGGCCGCGTGGGGCTGCGCTCCCTGTCCCACGAGTGATGAGTTCTGCCTTCAGCCCCCCTACTAGTTGCCCCTCAGTGCCGGAGGCGGCGCTTCTTGTCCTCCCCCTTTGCAGCCCGACACCGCGTCCCGCTACGGTTCTGTCCCCGACGCTCTGCGCCGGGTGCCGCGGGCGCTGGCGGAGTGCCGGGGCTCCTCAAACAGCGCCGGGGGCGATGGTGCAGGGTGGGGCGTCTGCACGCGCGGCCCTGCCCGCTGCCTGCCCAGCCCTGCCGGGGAGACCCAGGGAACCGCTCGGCTCCGGGAGGGGCGGCGGCGCCCCCCGCCCAAGGCCAAGGGGACCCGGAGCGATGCTTTGGGGGCTCACGGTCTGGGATTTGCCCTGAGAGGTGGGAAAAGGGCCGTGATCCAGAGCGATGCGCCGGGAGCTGCTGCTCCCCAGGGGAGCTCCACGGCCACGTGTGCCGGGATGCTGCTGTCCGTGTCCCGCGGGACGCGGGCCAGCGAGGCAGCGCGGTCCGGTCAGGGTCCGGTGCCGCCGCGGCGGCTCGGTGCCGAGCCAGCGCCGGGTGGTAATTAATTGGCAGGAGCAGCGGGTCAGCGCGGCGGCGAGGATTACCGCGGCCGGGATTTCCGTCGGGCGCGGATTAGGAGCCAGCGGAGCCTCTCCTGAGTGGATCTGAGGGGATTGCTGCTCCTAATCAATGTAAATGAGGCTCCCCCAGGGCCACCCTTTACGGCATTAACGAACTAACGGGATTAGCCAGAGCAGGGTGAGAAATCCTGGCTCCGAGCTGCGGCGCGTGCCAGGGCCGTGGTGGGCGGCAGCGGTGGGTCGGCTCCGGGCTGCTGGAAATGGGGAATGCCGGGGAATTCCGGGGAATTCCGGGGTCCCCCGCGCACCCACGGGCTGTGTCCTGTGGAGACCCTGGTGCCTGTGGGACCCTGATGCCCTTCTGGGTCTGTCTGTTCATCAAAGACTCTCCTCTTTGAGGCTGTCTCGTACGTCCGTGTTCTTGCCCGTCCCACCTGTGCGTGTGGCTTGACACCTTTCCCCAGCAGCGCCTGTCCCCTCCCCGGTCCACCCGTGCCCTCCAGGACAGGGATTCTGCTCCACTCGTGACGCTCAGGCTGTGCAGTGGTCCCACGTTGTCGGGGCCTCCAAACAGGGGTTGATCAGGGGGTATCACTGCCCCCAGAGTTCCGACCTTCGCTGCAACCTCGTCCAGCCTCTGGCTCCCCTTGGAGAGCCCTGTTCGGGGAGGTGCAGGGCGCGTCCCTGACCTCCCATCCCTTCTTTCCCTTGCAGCCTGCGGCGGGAGGGCTACACGGTGCAGGTGAATGTCAACGACTACCTGGACATCTACTGCCCGCACTACAACGCCTCGGTGCCCGAGCACCGGCTGGAGCAGTACGTGCTCTACATGGTGAACGCGGAGGGGTACCGCACCTGCAACACCAGCCAGGGCTTCAAGCGCTGGGAGTGCAACCGGCCCCACGCGCCCCACAGCCCCATCAAGTTCTCGGAGAAGTTCCAGCGCTACAGCGCCTTCTCACTGGGCTACGAGTTCCGTGCGGGGCAGGAGTACTACTACATATGTACGTGGGGCGAGGGGCGGGACCCCCACACAGCCCCCAAGCCCCCCTCAGGTCCCACCCCAGTTAGGCCCCTCTGCGTCCCCCTTGTCTGGTTCCCCTGCACCCCCAAAATTGGGCGGCTGTTTCCCCTCTAAGAGTGGGAACCTGGAGCTCTGGGAGGGGTTGAAGGAGCAAGGGGGTGGAGGGGAGGGGGTTTACATGATCCAGGGAACAGATAGGGGTGTGGGAAGAGATGGGAAGAAGGTTGGGGGTATGGATGGGGGTGCCAGTGCATGATGGGGTGCTGGGGGAGGATGACACAGGATGCAGGATGCTGCTGCAGGATCGGGGTCCAGGGGCTGCTGCTGCAGGATTGCAGCATTGGTGCCAGTTACTGGTGCTGGGTTGGGATGCTAGAGCTGATGGTTCAGGCCTGGGGTGCTGGTACAGGGCATTGGTGCAGGATTTGGGGTGCTGCTGCATTCCCCCAGCCCAGAGCACACCCCTGGGCAGTACCAGACCCCTCTCTGTCCAGACCCACCAAGCCTCGGGGTTCCTGGGGTTCCTCCCCGCCACGGAGCCCCTCTCAGCACGCTCTTGCCTTGCAGCCACGCCGACACACAACCACCGCCGGGCCTGCCTGAAGATGAAGGTGTTTGTCTGCTGCGCCTCCAGTAAGTACCCCCGTGCCCATCCCGGGGGCTGTGGGCGAGCGGGGGCGGCGAGGCTGGCCGGTGGGTCCCCCGTCCCTCCTGAGGGGTGGGGGGTGCGTGGGGGCTGCGGTGCAGGGCATCCAGGGAGCGTGACCCCCGTCCCCTCTCTCCCTCCACAGCGTCGCACTCCGGGGAGAAGCTGGCGCCCACCCTGCCCCAGTTCACCCTGCGGCCCGAGGTGAAGATCGAGGACCTGGGTGAGTCAGGCACAGCCCCCAGGCCCCGCAGCGCCGAGTCCCCGCCGCCGCCCCTGGGGCAGCCCCAGCTACGGGGTGGGGGTTCAGGGCCGCCCTGCTGCCCTCCTCATCCTCTCGCTCCTCCCCACAGAAAACTTCAACCCGGAGATGCCGAAGCTGGAGAAGAGCATCAGCGGCACCAGCCCCAAGCGGGAACACTTGCCCCTGGCCGTGGCCGCCGCGCTCTTCCTCATGACGCTGCTGGCCTCGTAGCTCCCGGCGCCCGCGGGGGCCCGGCCAGCGCCGCTCTGCCGAGTGCGGCCCCCTCGACCTGCTGCCCCTCGTGAGAGCCAGCGGGGAAGCACCGCGAGCCCACCACCCCCTGCCCGGAGAGCCTCCTGCGGAGCTGCCCCGCGGGGCAGGGATCACGGCGCGCACCGATCCGGCTGGACTCGCCTCCCATCCCGCCAGCGGATGCGGCCACCTCCGCAGGGATGCGGCTGGGAGCGCCGCGCCTCCCGCCGACGCCATCCCGGGGAGCGCGGGGTGCTGCCCGCAGCTCCCCCGGTGCCCCGTGGCTGCCCCGTGGCTGGGGGGCAGCGCCAAGCCCGATGAGAGCAGGGACCCCCGGGGCCGGGCAGTCTGTACATACCCATATAGATCTATACATACTGTACAGAGAGCGACTACAGAGATATATCTATACTGTACCATAGGCAGCGGCGCCGGCCCCGGGCTGGCTTGTACATAGTCGAACGTGTTGGATTTTCCTCGTCTTCCGTGAAGACCCGACCTATGCAAACGCACAGACACTTTTTGGGGAAAAACAAAACAAACAAACAAACAAAAAAAAAAACCTTCTCGATCTTTTTTTCAAGTGCTTTGGCTGGTGATTTTCATATTCTGCTCTTAGTCTATTAAAAAAAATAATAAAAGGATAAAAAAAGGGATCCCTGTCACGGTGGCGTGCAGCACTTCCAGCCCTCGGAGGGGTCCCAGGGGGGCTCCGGCTCGGACAGGCGTTCAGGAGAGGCCTGACCTCCACCGTGCCACCCGCCTTGCCAGGCACAACAGCTTTAGCCACGGGCTCGGTGGCGCTGGCAGGGGGATGCAGGGCGCTCCCCACCGCTGGCTCTGCTCCCCACCGACCCCCCCAGCGCCGGCAGGGAGCGGCTGGCAGGGACGCGGTGCTTCCCCCAGGAATGTGGCGTGGACAGCAGGAGCGCTTGAAGGTAAGGGCAGCGCGGGGGCCCTTGGCACGCAGCCCTGGGGGTGCTGGGGTGGCGTTTGGGAGCAGGAGAGCTTTTCTTGCCATCCCCACCAGCTGCACAGAATGAGCAGACATGGGGTGCTGGCAACTCCATGGGAACTCCGGCATCGCCCCTCCGGCGCGTCTGGCTCTGCCGGGCATGCCGGCTCCTGCCTGTTCTGGGGGGATCTGGCACACGCTGGCGGCTCCTGCGGGGTGGGGGACGCCGACATCTCCCCCCCAGCGCCTCCAACCAAGAGGATGTGGCGGCTGGATTATAGCTGGAGGTGGGATTGCATCTGAAGGGGGGTGCTGCTGGGGGACCCAGACCCCCACAGCCCCCACAGACACAGTGGAGCAGTCGTGGGCTCCTGACCCTGCGCTCTGCGGGGCTGGGGGGGCCAGTGCCCCCAGGGAGGGGCCAGCCGCTCTCCCCACAGGGCAGCAAGGGATGAGGGGCTGCGAGGGCTCCGCTCCGGGTGTGGATTCCTGGGGAAGGGGGTCCTCACAGCCCCAGAAAGCAGGGCAGCAACTCTCCCCCACCCAGCAGGCGCTGCTGGGCGGTGGCTGGGTGTCCCGCCGGCCCGGGCTTGTCCGGGTGCGGGAAGAGCCGACGAACCCGTCAGACGGGTCCTGGGAGCCCTCCCAGCAGGCGCCGGGTTCCCCACGTCCCCCCCGCGCTCCCGCAGGCCTGGCCCGACATGGGGCTCAGGTCCCTGCCATGGACCCCCTCCCGGGGTTCCTGAGGTGCCACTGGCAGCTGTCTGCTGGCCCAGGGCAGGGTGGGCGCAGTGTGGGTGGGGCAGCACCGCTGCCACTGCCAAGGGCCATATCCAGCCAGGTGCTGATTGCCGGGGACTGGCCAAAGCACCTGTCCCAGTGCGGTGCCATGCTGGTGGCACGTGGCACAGTGAGCCTGACACAGCTTGGGTGGCCAGTGCCCTGGGGGGGTGTGAGAGCTGGAGTCATTGCCCTGGCACAGAGAGCTCTGCCTGCAGGATCCCTCCTGCCACTTGCCTCGACCCTGGCACTGCTTCTTGTGCATGTGTGGCACCACCGATGGCTCGGTGGGCACCTGGCTCAGGTCTGCTCTGTGCTCTAGGGCTGAGCACAGCAGCACAGCCCAGACCCACCAGGAGCCTTCTGGGGTGCTGGTAGAGGGGATACCCAAGCCCAGCTGCCCCAAATCAAGTAGGGGGCTATTGTTGGGACCCCAGTGCTGATGTTTGTGTGCCCCTTGGGTACTTTGGGGTTTCACAGCCTCGGCAGCAGATCCAGGCAGGGGATGTGTGCCAGGAGCAGCTGTGTGGCACGAGGCTCTGCCTCACCTCGGGGCAGCTCCCCTGGCCAGTGTGGGCTCTCTGGCCAAAGGCATGAGGTCCTGGCACAGCTGGACAGCCCTGGGGCTGCGGCTCTGCCCCCACCAGGCTGGCATCAGGCCATGCCTACCTGCCATGCCTACCTGCCAGGCTGCACGCAGCTGGCACTGCGTCACCGCGGCCTTCGCTCCCGGCCACAAACTGGACGGCTCCTCTTCCTCCCCCAGCCTTGCACGGGTGACGTCAGCCCAGCCAGGGGCCGGGGCACTCCCGGGTGTCCCCAGCCAGCAAACCACAAACACTGTCACGAGTTCGGCGGCCTCTGGCCAACCCTACCTGCCCCACACGGAGCAGCAGCGATGTTTACAGCCTGAAACGGCTTCACCTTTGTCCCTCCATCATGGGCACCAGTCCCAGCCCATTGTCACCTGCTCCCAGGTGCCGTGGCCATGACCATGTGCACCATGCGCGCACCTCCACTGGCACCCCCAGTGCCACTGTGGGTAGGCACCCACCCTACCCAGGTGCTGCCCACCCTGTGCCCCGGGAGGGAGGTAATGGGGCACCTCTAGCCCCAGTTTTTGTCCCAGACTGTCCCCAGCAGGGGATATGGGCTTCTTTCCAGTCCTGGTCCTCCACCAGCGCTCTGGGCCAGGCATGGTGGTGGCACTGGGTCTCAGTGTGTCCATGTGGCCTCACTCCCAGCCCCTTCCCTGTGACCTGGTGGCCTGCTCCAAGGCTGGGGCCAGGGGACAGGGGAGCCCCTTGGCCAACAGGGTTGGGTGCCACATCCCAGTGCCGCAGGATGGATCCAGCATGGTGTCCCAGGAGGCTCATTATCCCCCTGGCACGCCTAGCACAAGGCTCAAGCACCAGGGGCTGGCCAGCCCTCTCCCCGTCAGTGCTCCTTGCCTTGGTTTCCCCAGGCACAGTCTGTCCCTGACGTAGAGGGGGCAGTACCAGGGTGATGCCAGGACCATGGGATTGGTGCTGCACCCATCCCCGTGGCCTGCACGTGCCGTGCTTCAGCTCTGGGATCCCACCGGTGTTCCCAGGAGGTGCTGCCCTGTACAAGCCACGGCAGCGCCGGCATCCCGGGAACAGAGGCCTGGCACTGTCATTAGGGATGATGTCAGGCCTGGCCACAAGCAGGGAGGATGAGAGCAAAGCAGCCTCCCTGGGAGCGAGGGTGTGGGGAGAGAGGCTGGGATGCAGGTGGGATGTGGGGCGCCCAGCCCCACAGCCTGGGCCCGTAGGATGCCGTGGCTGCGGGAGCCACGGCCGCTCTCAGGTTGCCGGCGCCTGCCGGAGCCCCTGCCGCGTGCCAGGGGAGCGCTCCGCGCCCGCTGCGGCACAGGGCATGCAACATTACCCACAATCAATGGATCATTATGGAATAAACAAGAGGAAAGTTGTTTTGCAAATGCGGCTGAGTTATCGCTTCACAACACGCGGCGAAGCGTCGCGCGCCGGCCGGGACACGGATGGATCCGTGTCAGAGCAAATGGGAGCCGACAGCGAGGCACCGCGCTCCCGCCAGGCAGTGGCGGTGTGCCTGCTGTGCCCACCCCGGCTCTGCACCTACAGACCCTGTTCTGCACCCACTGTTCTCCCCCCTGCACCTACAGCACTCCCTCCTGCATCCACAGCCCCATCCTGCACCTACAGACCCCTGTTCTGCACCTACAGATCCCTGTTCTGCACGTACAGACCCCCATCCAGCACCTACAGCCCCCATTCCTGCACCTACAACTCTCCCTCCCACACCCACAGCCCCGTCCTGCACCTACAGACCCCTGTTCTGCACCTACAGTCCCCCAGTGTGCAGCCGTAGCCCCGTCCTGCACCCACAGCTCTCCCTCCTGCACCTACAGCCCTTCATCCTGCACCTACAGACCCCTCTTCTGCACCTACAGCTCTCCCTCCTGCACCTACAGCCCTTCATCCTGCACCCACAGCCCCTGTCCTGCACCCAGAGCCCCCAATCCTGCACCCAGAGCCCCCCATCCTGCACGTACAGCCCCGTCCTATATGCACAGCCCCCCCATCCTGCACCTACAGCTCTCCCTCCTGCACCTACAGCCCTTATCCTGCACCCAGAGCCCCCAATCCTGCACCCAGAGCCCCCAATCCTGCACCCAGAGCCCCCCATCGTGCATGTACAGCCCCGTCCTATATGCACAGCCCCTCATCCTGCACCTACAGCTCTCCCTCCTGCACCCACAGCCCCCAATCCTGCACCCAGAGCCCCCAATCCTGCACCCAGAGCCCCCCATCCTGCATGTACAGCCCCGTCCTATATGCACAGCCCCTCATCCTGCACCTACAGCTCTCCCTCCTGCACCCACAGCCCCTGCCCTGCACCCACAGCCCCATCCTGCATGTACAACCCTTCATCCTGCACCCAGAGCCCCCCATCCTGCACCCAGAGCCCCCCATCCCGCACCTACAGCCCCCCATCCTGCACCCAGAGCCCCCCAGTGTGCGCACACAGCCCCCAGTGTGTGTGTGTGGAGCCCGTGCCCGGTGTGGGTCACTTGTGGGGGGGTTGCCCTGCTCTGAGCCGGTCCCGTGTGGGGGGATGGGGTGTGTGTGTGTGTGTGTGTGTGTGTGTGTGTGTGTGTGTGTGGAGGTGGGGTGCTCCTGGAGCGTGGGGTGACGCTGTGGTGTTGTGGGGGGGGTGCTCGTCGCTCTGAGGGGAGTGTGTCCCCTTCCCGGTGCCGTTCCCGGCGGAGGGGCGGGGGTTTGCGTCCCCCAGCCCGGTCCCGGTGCGGGAGGGGGGGGTGTGTTTGTGTCCAGGTTAGCGCCGGTCTCGGTGGGGAACGTTTGCGCCCCCCTGCCTGCTGCCGGTCCCGGTGTCCCCGCCGGTGCTGCTCTCGGTGTGTGTGTGGGGGAGGGTTACCGTCCCCCTGATCGATACCGGTGGGGGTGTGTCGTGTGTGTGTCGTTCCCCCCCGCCTCGTCCCGTGTGTTGTTGTGCGAGCGCGGGGCGGTGGCGGGGGCGGGGCGGCGGCGGGGCCGTACTTAAGGCGGGGGGCGGGCGAGGGGCCGCCCGTGGAGCGCAGCACCCGCGGAGCGATGGGGCAGCCGGGGGTGCCCCTGGCCCTGCTGGGGCTAGGGCTGTGCTGGGCTGCGGCGGCCGAGCGGCACACGGTGTTCTGGAACAGCTCCAACCCCCGGTGAGTGACCCCCGCCTCCCACCGGGACCCCCCCCCCCCCCCCCCCCCCCGCAAACACGCACCGAGACCGGCACCGGCCGCCCCGAGGGCGCGGGCGGCGCCGCTCCGCTCCCCGGCGGCCTTTGTGCGGGGCGGGCGGCGGGACGAGGTGGCGGGGCCGGTGCGGGGCCGTGCGGGGGGCGGCGGGGCCGGCCCAGGTGTGCCCGGGGGGGGCCTTTCCGTTCCCAGGGCCGTGCGAAGGGGCCGCTTCCTTCCCGCGGGGGGGGGCGCGGCGCCAGCCCCGGCGCCGGCCCCGGGGACCGTGTTGACAAACACGGGGCAGGATGTGCGGGGGGGGTTAGACCTGGATCGGGGCCCCCCGCTCACCGGCCGCCGGGGCTGCGGGGTGACCCCGTGTCAAGCAACAGCCCTACAGGCTCTCGGGGTCCCCCCCCCGCCCGCAGCCCTGACTCCCCCGGTTGTAGCGGTGCTCCCCCAGGGCGTGGGCTCTCTCAGGCTCTAGGAGTGACCCTCTCGGCTTTCGGGGAGCCCACCCCTCACTCTCCAGCCCCCCAGGTTGTGGGGCTGCCCCACAATCAGGCACCCGTGGGGAGATGTGGGGCCTCCCCTCCTTCCCTGGGCTAAGTCACTCCCTCCCCAGGTTCTGGGGGTTTTGCCCCTGCCCAGGCCGTGCCCCCCACGGGTGTAGGACTCCCCCAGAATGTAGGGCTGTGTCCTCCCGGAGGTTTTTGGGGTGTCCCCGTGGGTGGCTGTGCCCTCTCGAGGCCACCACAGCCGGCGAGGTGGGGACCCCGTGGAGGCCCCCGGCGTGCCCCCCCCCGGGTGGGGTGTGGGGCGCAGCTGGAGCCGGGCTGGCTGCCCCACGGCGAACGCCGCGACGCCTCCTGCTCCGGCAGCGCTGGGCCGGGCAGGGTGCGGGCAGGGTGCGCGTCCCAGCGGGTCCCCTCCCTGCTCCCCGGCTCTTGGGAAGCGCTGGGAAGTGGGGTGCGCTCACCACTCACTGCCCGGGGGGGCCGAGCCCGAGGGAGAGCGAAGGGGGGGTTGCCTTTGCCCTTTCAAAGCTATTCCAGGTGCTGCAAGACTCAGCACGGGGAAGGGTGGACACAAGGGTGCCCCTGCCCAGCGCTGCCGCGGCCAGGGTGCTGGCCCCCCTGGGCATGGGGGATTTCGGGGTGCAAGTAAGGCCCCTAACCCAGACCTGACTCCCCTGCCGCAGGTTTCTGTGGAGTGACTACACGGTGGAGGTTCGTCTCAATGACTACCTGGACATCATCTGCCCCCACTACGAGGAGGGCAGCGTGGAGCCCCGGGCCATGGAGCGCTACACTCTGTACCTGGTGGAGCTCGAGGAGTACCAGGCCTGCAAGCCCCGCTCCAAGGAGCAGATCCGCTGGGAATGCGACAAGCCCAGCGCCCTGCATGGCCCCGAGAAGTTCTCCGAGAAGTTCCAGCGCTTCACTCCTTTCACCCTGGGCAAGGAGTTCAGGGAGGGACACAGCTACTACTACATCTGTGAGTGCTGGGGCGCTGCGGGTGGGGGCTCCGAGGTGCTGCAGGGACCCGCCAGCAGGCTCCCCCCATCCTTTCCTAACCTGCCTCTCCCTTCACAGCCAAGCCCATCCACCACCACGGTGAAGCCTGCCTGAAACTGAAGGTGACGGTGACAGGCAAAGGCAGTGAGTATCACCACCCCCTCAGGGCCCCCCCCGCGTCCCGCTCGCGGCGCCGGTGCCCAGCGTGGCCTTGGCTGCGCTGAGTCACGGCCTGGCCGTGGCCCCTGGCCAGCCCGGGGTGTGGGCACGCGCAGCTTGGCCAGGAAAGTGTTGGTGGGGGCAGGGGGAGGGGGGACAACCCACAGTGAAACGGGATTTTGGGATTTTTGGGAAGGTTGGGGTGCTGCCTTCCCTGGTGTGACCCCCTGTTTGCTCCACAGCTCCAGCACCGCCTGCCCCGGCCTCGACGCAGAAGGGGAGGATCCAGGCAGGTGTGTTGGGGGCTGAGGGTTGGGGCTGAGCCAGCTTCCCTTCTGGCAAGACAGGGTGTTCTTGGGGGCACCAGGAGGCAGTGGGGGGCACTGGCCTGAACACAGCCGCCCAGGGGTTTGCCGGGGACACTGGGGCTCATCTGCCCCTTCTGGGGGGCTCTGGAGCTGCCTACTAAGGCTGGTGGCAGCCCTCTGCAGGGGTGACGTGCTGCTGGCTTGGGGTACAGCTTGTCTTTGGGGGTTGCTGGTTGCTGATGGCTCCTCTCTTTTCCCCCTCTGCAGACGATGCAGCCGCACACGTGCTGAGGAGCGTGGGGCAGAACTCGGCCATGCGCAACAGCAGCCGCCCCTTCACCTTTATCAGCCTCCTCCTGCCCCTCCTGGTGCCGCGGGGGCTCTGAGCTGCCCCTCGTGCCCGGACCCACCGAGGCTGTGGCCACTGGGGACCCCCGTGGTCCCCGCACATCTGCCCCGGGTGCCCTGCCCTGTGCACATCTGGGCAAGGAAAGGATTTGTCAGTATTATGGGGCTGGAGGGCCCAAAGCCATTGGAGCAGCTGGAGCCTTCAGGCTTCCCTGGCCCTTCCAGGATGGTCCTGGCAGCCAGAGGCCGAGCGGGAGCCTGGAGCTGGAGGGGCTGATGTGCCCCAGACTGGAGAGGGGCAGGTGGCTGGCACCCCTGCCCCGCAGCTGAGCTCGCCCACCACCCTCGGGGCTTTCCCCGTGGTGGGCTGGAACTGGAATGTGTCCTGCAGGCGGGGACGTGGGGGTGGCCAGGTGACGCTGGTGCAGGGGGCCACTTACCCCCCCAATGTCAGTAGCCAGGGAGCACAGACAGGCTGGAGACGCCCCGCAGCCAGGGGAGCGGGGTTATAAGAAACATCCCACTCCTCACTGTGCTGCACCCCTACCCCGTCCTTCATCCCCTGGCCCTTCCCCATCCCTCCCCTCCGCTGGGTGCCGGAGGGGCCCCCCAGCACCCTCTTTGTACAGCTTTTGACACGGGACTTTTTATACCATTGTCGGGAATAAATAACCAAAACCATGCTGAGCTCCTGAGACCTCCCCCACCCTCCTGGGCCAAGGCTCTCCTGGCCCCTGTGGGGGGTTGGGCTGGTTAATTAATTAATTGGCTGGTGTTTGCACGGGGCTGTTAAGTGGCAAAGTGCCACAGTGGCTGGCACTGTCCCCGGCTTTATCTGGTGACACAAAGGCCTCCCCTGAGGGTAGGGACCCCTCCCCCTGCACTGCAGTGAGCTTCCAGGTGGGGGGCAGCGGCTCCAGGGACAAACCCCACTGGAATGTGACAGATCCCATGGGATGGCTCTGATAAATCTCACTGCTGGTGAGGAGGGGCCCGAGCCAGAGCCCCCCGGGGCTGGGCAGGGGACAAAGCCTGGCTGCACCCCAGGGACCCCCACGGGGTGACCCCAGGGCTGTGGGACCCCTGAGGGTGAGAGACACCGTGGGTGCAGGGAGCTGGGATCACAGGGATCTGAGGCCCCTGGAACTGGGAACCGCAGGGAGCGAGGGTCCTGGAGAGGTGAGATCTGGGGACACAGGGATGCATGACACCCGAATGTGGGGCACCCTAGAGATGGAGGGTCACGGAGAGGGGTCACAGGGATGAGTGACCCCCAGGATGTGTGGGGGCACCCCGGGACAGTGGGGTCACAGGGAAATGAGGATCCCAGGATCCTGGGGAATTGCTATCACAGGGATGTGTGACTCCTGCAGGAGGTGGGGGTGGGGAGCCGGGGTCACAGGGATGAGTGACCCCCAGAATGTGTGGGGGCACCCCGGGACAGTGGGGTCACAGGGAAATGAGGATCCCAGGATCCTGGGGAATTGCTATCACAGGGATGTGTGACTCCTGCAGGAGGCGGGGGTGGGGAGCCGGGGTCACAGGGCTGTGTGACCCCCAGAATGTGTGGGGGCACCCTGGGACAGTGGGGTCACAGGGAAATGAGGATCCCAGGATCCTGGGGAATTGCTATCACAGGGATGTGTGACTCCTGCAGGAGGCGGGGGTGGGGAGCCGGGGTCACAGGGCTGTGGTGACCCCCGGGCTGTGCAATCTGGACCATGGGCTTCACCCTGGGGCTGCCCAGAGACCCCCAAACCTGAAGTGGGGCGCTCAATACACGACACCTTGGGGGTGTTCCCCCCTCCTCACCGCACGCCCCATACCGGCCCCGGTGCCCTCCCCGGTGCCGCGGGGCGGTCACGCCGGTGCAGCCGGCGCTGCTCCCCCCGCTCGCAGCCGGATCCCCGCCGCCCCTCCCCGGTAGTGCGTCCCGCCCCGCCCCGCCCCGCTCCGCTCCGCCGCGGGCAGCCCCGGCCCCGCCGCGCCGCCGCCGCCGCCGCCCGGTGTCCGGCATGGTCCTGTCGGTGCTCGCCGGCGTCTGCCTGGCCGCCACCCTCGCCATGTTCGCCACCGGCCTGTGAGCGATCGGCGGCGGCCCCGGGCGGGGGCGGGGGCGATGCGGAACGCACCGGGGCCAGCTCGGGGGTGCAGTGAGGGCCGGGGGCGTTGGGGGGCCGAGCGGGAGGACCCCAGGGCTGGTTTTGGGGTGCAGTGGAGGCCTTGGGGAGGGGGATTTGTGGGTGCAGTGGGGCCCACGGGGGATGAGGGTGCGATCAGGACGCCAGGGCTGGTTTTGGGGTGCAGTGTGGGGCCTTCGGGGAGGGTTAGGGGTGCAATAGTGAGGGTACCAGAGGCATTTTGGGGGCTACAGTGGAGGCCGTGAAGGGACACTTGGGGGTAAAATTGGGAAGGTGTTAGGGGCAGTTTGGGGTGCAGTGGGGAGGGCAGTAGGGGGGTGTAATGGGGGCCAGTTTGGGGGTGCAGTGGGGGCCATAGGGGGGTGTAATGGGGAGGGCACCAGGGCCAGTTTGGGGGTGCAGTGGGCCATGGATGGCTGCTGCAGAGGGATTGGGGGTGGTGCTGAGTCCTGTTTGGGGTATGCAGGGGGAGGAGAGTCGGGGGGTGCAGTGCCTGCTGGCTGCAGAGACTGGAGTCCCCCCACCCCAGCACTGCCAGGCACCCAGGAGGCCGCTGCCCTCCGCCCTCCCTAGGTCTGACCTGCGCCAGATGCTGGCGACCAAAAGTGTGGAGAACATCCAGTTCCTGCCCTTCCTCACCACTGATGCCAAGTACAGCAGGGTCGGGTCCTGGGGAGGAGGGTCATACACATTTGAGGGGCAGGGGGGATCCCCCAGGCTGCAGCCGAGTGCCTGTGCCATATCCCTGCAGCAACCTGAGCTGGTTGGGCTACGGCTGCCTGAAGGGGGACGGGACAGTGATCACCGTCAACGCCATCGGGGCAGCTCTGCAGACCCTCTACATCCTGGTGTATCTCTACTACAGCCCTGCCAAGGTGGGGCAGGGGCCTGGGGCGATGGGGAGGATGGGGGACCCCCACCCTGACGTCCCCCTGCTGTCCCTCCCAGCGCCCCGTGCTGCTTCAGGTCCTGCTGCTCCTGGCTGTGGTGGTCACTGGCTACGGCTACTTCACCATCCTGGTTGACACGGGGACACGCCTGACACACCTGGGGCTCTTCTGCAGCGTCTTCACCATCAGCATGTACCTCTCCCCGCTGGCTGACCTGGTGTGTGGGGCTTGGCAGAGCTGGGGCTTGCCAGCCCGGGCCCTGCCTGACGTTTGCTCCTGCAGGCCAAGGTTGTCCGGAGCAAGTCGACGCGGTGCCTGTCCTTTCCCCTGACCGTCACCACCCTTGTGGCCTCCAGCAGCTGGACGCTCTATGGCCTGCAGCTCCATGATCCCTACATCACAGTGGGTTGGGGTGGTGGAATGCCAAGGGGTGGTGGTGCCATCCCATCCCACTCTATCCCATCTCATCATATCCCAGCCCATCCTACTCCACTGCATCCCACACAGTCCCATCCCCATCCCCTCCCACCCTGGCCTGCTTCATCTGCATTCCACCCCTCTACATCCCATCCCATTCTGTTCTGTCCCCCTCCTGCCCCATCTCACCCCATCCCATTCCCATCTCACCCCACTCCATCCCCATTCCACCCCTATCCCATCCTGTCCTATTCCATCCCCACCCCATTGCCATCCCATCCCAGCCTATCCTATCCTATCCTTCCCCATCCCACTGCCATCCCATTCCACTCTATCCCATCCCATTCCACCCCATTCCCCTCTCATGGCTCAGCTGAGCGCTTGGCTTGGCGCCGGCCCCGTTCAGCACTGCGTGTGTCACCCAGCCAAGGGTGACAAGGCTCAGCATGATGACTATTGATTTTAATTAATTAGCTGGGATGGGGCCAATAAACCTCCCCCGGCACCACAGGGGGGAGGGGTACATCCACTGTCCCCCCATGTCCTCCCACAGGTCCCCAACGTGCCAGGGATTGTCACCAGCCTCGTGCGGTTCTGGCTCTTCCAGCGGTACAGGCCAGAGCAGGGCAAGCCCTACAGCCCCCTGCCTGCCTGAGAGGTCCCCAGGAGCACCCGGCTCTGGCCTGGGCTGGCCCCACCGCTGAGCCCCGAGTGCCACCTTGGCCACTCCCAGTGGGACATCAGGAAGGACCTCCTGCCTCCAGCCCTGCATCCTTCAGCGAAGGCCCTGGAGCTCTCAGCAAATCCTTTGGGGTGCCGTAAGCCCCTCAAACCCCAGGGTGGGAGGATAGTTTTCCATGCCCATGGCCCTGCCTGGGACCAGGATTTTGAAGGGCAGGGCTTTTGAGTGGCTTCCAGGGGTCCAGGTGTCACTTTTGTATGGATTCAAGTGCCTTTTAATAAATCAGAGACTTCCTAGTGCCTGCTTCTTGTACCTCCCTCCTGCTGCAGAGGATGGTACAGCTCTTGGCCCTACAGCTGCTTTGGGAGCTCCTTGTGGCCAACCAGGGGGGCTGCTTACGGCCATATAGGGGCTACTTGTGGGGAGGGCTCATTCTGACACACCCAGGGCTCTGGCAAACCCTCGGTAGGCATCAGCCCTGGTGTTGGGGCCACGAGGGGCCCCCAGGGAAGCCAGCACTGCTCTGACCCCCCCCGAGGGAGCCACCCATCACAGTGTGGGGGTAAAAGTATGTGGAATTTGATGTGCAGCCGCCATGGCAGGACCTGGGAATCGATGGGAATCCTTGCTAAACCCCCGTGGATCGAGCAGGCCTGGATCAAGCATTGATGCTCTGTCAATTAACCAATTAAAAGCGATCTGGAATGAAGACATCAGGCTGGTGCCTTGGTGAAGGGATAGGAGGGACCAAATCACACAGCAGACCCCGGAGCCTTGCAGAAAGAGACCCCCACCCCATGCAGGACACCCCCCAGGACCAAGGAGCTTCATCCCACACTCCCCCACGAGGGGACCCCAAGGAAGCCAGTGCTGCTGGGGGCCTGCTCCGACCCCCCCTGAGCTACAGGAGCCACCCATCAATGTGTGGGGTAAAAGTCTGTGCAATTGACGTGCAGCCACCATGGCAGGACTCGGGAATCGATGGGAATCCTTGCTAAACCCCCGTGGATCGAGCAGGCCTGGATCAAGCATTGATGCTCAGTCAATTAACCAATTAACAGCGATCTGGAATGAAGATATCGGGCCGGTGCCTCGGTGGAGGGACCAAATCACACAGCAGACCCCGGAGCCTTGCAGAAAGAGACCCCCACCCCATGCAGGACCCCCCCAGGACCGAGGAGCCTCATCCCACACTCCAGCCAGATGACACCATTGGGATGAAGGACACTGGCAGGAGCTGTGCCGTGCCTCTGCTGCCTGTGCACGCCTCACACACAGCCTGGAAAAATCCATATAAAGGGACAGAGCTGAGCGTGGTGCCAAGGGAAGGAGGACGAGCTCCCGGCGTGCTCTGTCTTGCCCCTGTGGAACCGGGGCTCCCCATGCCTGCTCTGGCTGCTCCTGGGACTTGGCCCAGCAGGGAAAGAGCTCCCAGCCTGGCCCCACACCTCGGGAAAGGGCAGCTTTCTCCACTGCCACACCTCGGCTGCCAACCGGTCGCTCCAGCTGGCCCGTGCCGGCAGCGGCTGTGACGTGGCCCCTCGCGCCAGGCCGGAGGCAGCTCCCGGATCCTTCCACGCAGGGAGGAGCTGCCACCAGGCTGCTGCCACACGGGCTGGGAGGAGCTCCTGATGGCCATGAGTAGAGGCTCTGGACTGCCCTGAGTAGCCCCTGGATGACCATAAGTAGCCCCTTGAAGGCCATGAGTAGAGGCTCTGGATTGCCATGAGGAGCCTGCACAGGGTCATGGGTAGCTCTAAAGATGGCTGTGAGTAGCCCCTAGATGACCACAAATAGCCCCTGATGGTCCTGAGTAGCTCACAGAGGACTGTCAGTAGCCCCTGATGGCCATGTGTAGCCCCTGGATGGCCACAAGGAGCTCCCTGGGTGGCTGTCAGTAGCCCCTGAGGGCCACAAGTAGCCCGGGATGGGGCCGGATTTTCATGAGTGGCCTGCAGGGTCATGAGCGGCCCCTGCATGACCACAAGTAGCCACTGGATAGATATATGTAGCCCCTTTGAATGATCATGAGGAGCCCTTAGTTGGCTGTGAGTAGCCCCTGATGACCCCGAGTAGCCCACAGAAGGCTGTCAGTAGCCCCCAGAGCACTGCTGTCCTCATGCCGTGGTCCTGACCCCACCAAGGCCCCACGTGGCCAAATCCAGGGCAATGTCACCCCCCAACCACCCGTGTGCCAGCGAGTGCTGGCAGCTTCCCACTCTGCTCCCACCAGCCTTTGCTGCTCAGGAAACAGCTAATTAGCTGCTCCTGCTAATTAACCCGAGTCCTCCCTCCCGCTCCCAACTGCTCCTTTCTGCAGATACACAGCTGCTAATTAAAATCCCCAAGTCCTTTGGCTGGAGGAGCTGGTGGCTGCCAGGGCAGCAGGTTCCTGCACACGGGGTCAGAGAGCAGAGATGGGGGTCCCCAGGAGCGGGCCCCTCCCCAGACAGAGCCCCCCACCCCTCCCTCTTCCCAGTGAAGCCCAGTGAGGTGCTGTGGATGGGCAGAGGAGTCGGGGGAGCTCCCCATGAGCTGCCGTGGGGTGGGGTGGGGTGGGGTGGGGGACACCACGCCGCAATTTAAAGGCTGTGTCGCCCGCCCCACCCTCCCAGTCCCTCTCCTGCTTGCCGGGAGCCCGGCCAGCGGGACGGGATGAGGCTCCTGCAGCTCCCACCTGCCGGGGTGAGCCACCTCCGAGCCGGGAATGTGTCTGCCAGCCCCGCACCCCACTTCAGAGCCAAATTCCAGACAGCTCAGCGAGGGACAAGCAGGGCAGCACCGGCTGGGGAAGGGGGGTGGGGGGGTTCCCGGGACCCGCATGGAGAACCCCCAAACCCTCCCCTCACACCGCCGAGAGCTGAGCGATTCCCCCGGGAGCACAGAGTGATTCCTCCGGGTGGCTTCCAGCAGCACCCGAGGCTCCCCGTGCCCCGCGGTCACACAAGAGCACGGCCCGCACCGTCCCGGGGCTTTATTGGGGTCCGAGGCGCAGCCCCCGCCGCCGCAGGTCGGCCCGCGCCGCCCTGATGTGCTCCTGCAGCTCGGCCGCCGCCTCCTCGCAGTCGTTGAAGGTGGCCAGGCGGTAGCCCACGGTGGCCAGGGAGTAGCAGCCGAAGGCCACGAGCAGGTAGACGGGCAGCGGCAGCAGCGCCTGGCGGAGCGGGGCCGGCGGCTGCAGCCCCGGCGGGGCCAGAGCCAGCGCGGCCCAAGCCGAGCCCAGCAGGGCGAGTCCGCAGAGCCACTGGGCCAGCTTGGTCATGGCGGCCTGAGGGGAGAGCGGTGTGAGAGGGGAGAGGGGAAAAGGGGAAGAGGAGAGACGGAGAGGGGGAGACCCACGAGAGAACAGAGGGGAAAAGGGAGGGGAGGGACGGGGGGAGGGAAGCCGGGAGAGACGGAGAGCCCCGCGCCGGGCCCAGTCTCCCCCGGGGGAGCGGCCCCAATTCCCCGTGGGTCTCCACCCGTCGGACCGGGCCCACCCCCACCTGGTTCGGTCCCGCTCCCGGTGCCGCTCCCCGCCCGGCGCCGCGATGACGTAACTGCGGCGCCGCGCGCGAGGGCTGCCGGGAATTGTAGTCCAGCTGGCGGGCGCCCCCTGCCGGCGGGGCGCGGCACCACCGGGAGCCCTCCGGGAGCCCGGCCCCGCTCCCGGTGCCGCAGGAAGCGCCGGGCTTTGTCGGCCGCCGCCGGGGCCGCAGGAAGCATCTGGTTTCCTCCACGTCCGGCCGGAGGGGTGCCAGGGACCCGGCGTGGGAGCGAGTCCCGCCCGGCCTCCCACGGCTGCGGGAACCGCGCCGTTCCCACCCCCCCGAGCCATGCAGCCCCGGTGGCCCCCCCCGGTGTCCCGCGGAGGGCACACACGAGGCTGTGATGCCCTGCCAAAGCCACCGGCCTGGGGGCAGCTGGGGCTGGAGCCCTGAGCCACTGGGACCCCCCCAGCCCCCTGCCCACTCCAGAGTCTGCTCCAATCCTGGCTCCACCGGGATCTTCCCACCTTTGCAGGTCTGGGCAGACAAGATGCCAGCAGCACATCTCCCCCCCCTTGGCCATCCCCACCTCCCCTGGGCAACCCAAAACCTACCCCAGGCTCCAGGGCCACTTCCAGCAGGGCCAGGAACCGGGCTGGCAGCTGGCACAGGGGACAAGCAGCTACAAAGAAATGGCTTTATTGGGCAGGGGGGAGTCCCGGATCGGCCACAGGGAGGGGGCTGCCCCAGGAAGGGGCAGCAGGACATCAATTTCTCTTCCTGCCCTTGCCCACAGCCTTGGCAGGAGGAGCGACGGGCGCTGTGGACTGGTAGAGAGTGGAGGAGATCTTGTTGATGTAGTAGAGACCCACCATGGAGAAGATGAGGCTGGAGGGCAGAAGGGAAGAGGCTGCTCAGCTGCTGGGGGCAGGAACATGCCAGGCTCACCCCAACACTGGGTCCCACTCCCCTGCCCTTCCCTAACACCCTCCCTCGGATCCCACTGTGCTGAGGCTCCCTGGCACTCCTGGCCCTGCCCAGCCTCCTGCCCCCTTCCCGGTGTCACCCGTGACCCCTCGGGGTCCCCTTGGTCCCTCCCCACCCCCCAGGGCAGCTCTGGACGTACCAGGTGGTCACACAGACCCGGTGGATGAGGCCAGAGGCAAACAGGGCCAGCAAGAGGCAGGTGAGGACTGTGGAGAGCCAGGAGACACGCGATGCTGCAGGGCTGCCCCAGGTGATGGGGGGCCCTGGCCGCAGCAGCAAAATTCCCCCCCAGACCCAGGGAAAGCTCGAGGGGGGCTGCCACGGTTCCAGGGCAGGGCTGGGACCGTCCGGTGCCATTGCTGGAGCACCCCCAGCCCTTTGGACACCGCTGTGTCCCCGCTCCCCTCCTGGGCTCCCACAACACTTACTCTCGGGGAATATCTTGGCCTGGAAGCCCTTCCCGAAGATGAGGTTCTCCAGGTTGTTGAAGGCCTGGTTGTGGAGTTAAGGGACAGAACGGGATCCTGCTCTCCTGCTCCCATTTCCCATCCTCCCTGCTCCAGCGCCACTCCTGCCCTCTGGACCCGCTGCCCACCACCCCTCTGGTCCTGTTCCCAGCCCGCTGGCCCCAGTGGCCACCGGCCCCTGTGCCGTGCCCAGGGATGCGGTGAGGGAGCAGACGAAGAGCGCCGAGCCCAGCAGCCCGCCCTGGATGGTGAGCCACTCGGTGGAGGCCAGCTGCCGGCTGTACATCTGCATCCCGGCGAACAGCAGCAGCGACAGCAGCGACGACAGCGCCAGCGACGTGCCCGTGCCTACGGCTGCGCCCCGGGGCCGACTCAGCACCGGCACCGGCACCGGGGCCAGAACCGGGGCTGAGCTCAGCCTGCAGCCACGGCGCCGTGCCCCCCTTCCCCAGCCCGGCTCCCCCCCCGCTCCCGTTAACCCCGTTATCCCCGTGCCCCCAATACCCTCCTGCCCCGTCACACCTCCATTCCCTCTCCCCGTTACCCCCGTGCCCCCGCTGCCCCGGTACCGCCCGTTCCCCCTCTTTCCCGTTACCCCCGCTGTCCCCGGTACTCCTCCCGCCTCGGTTACCCCCCTGCCCCGTTACGCCCCCGTTACCGCCCGTGCCCCCCCCCCCCCCCCCCCCGTTTACCCATGGTGCTCCCAGCCCGTCCCGGTCCGCTCCCGGTGCCGCCGTTCCGCGCATGCGCACTGCTCCCGGCGCGCAGCGGGGACACGGCGGCACCGGCCTGAGCCACTGCGCGTGCGCGGGAGGCCCCGCCCCTCCCGGCGCGCGCCCCCCGGCGGCCGGGAGCGGCACTGCAAATCCGCGCCGTCCCGGAGCGCCCTCTGGCGGTGGGGACGGGAACAGCGCGGGGACGGGACCCCCGCACCCATCACCGGCCCCGGCCCCGGGAGCGCCCCGGGAGCGCCCCGGGAGCACCGCCGGTACCGGTGCCATGCTCATCCTGCCCTCAGCCCACCCCCGGCGCCGCTCCCCGAGCGTGGCTCGCCGGGGGATGCCCGGGGGTGCGGCGAGAGCATCCCCGCGGCGCCCCCCTCCCCCTACCCGTGCCGCCCCTCCGGTGTCTCCACCGCCCTCCGGTGCCGGCGGGGCGGGCGCCGCCGAGCATGCGCGCCGCCGCCCCCCGCCCTCCCCCCGGCTCCGCCGCTCCCTGCAACACACCGGGGCGATCGCGGCCGCCGCTGCTGCCGCCGCCGCCGCCGCAGGCACGGGCGCGGGTAGCGGAGCCATGGCCGAGGGCGAGGACCTGCAGACCTTCACCTCCATCATGGACGCGCTCGTCCGCATCAGCGTGAGCGGCCGCGGTGGCGGCGGGGGGGGCGGACAGGGGTCCTCCGGGACCGGGTCGCCGTGGCAACGCGGCGGGGACTGGGAGGGAGGGCGATGCCCTTGAGGGGTGGGCGGGCAGCGGACCCGCGCCCCGACTCACCGCAGCGACCCCGGGGAGCGCCGTCCGTCATCGGGACCCCCCCACACACCGAGCCGTGGCCGAGCCGGGAGCACCGGGTGCGGAGAGGGCGGCCCCATCCCCGCCCCGATCTTGGTGGCCAGCCCGGTCCCGGCGCTGGTCCCGGTGGCGGGGCCAGTCCCAGTCACCATCTCCATCCTGGCCCCCATCTCCCTCTCCATCCCAGTTCCAATCCCACACCCATCCCAGTCCCCATCCCCATCCCAGCCCTGGGCCCATCCTGGCACTATTCCCAGTGCTGGTCCTCATCCCCATCCCAGCCACCATCCCCATCCCAGCCACGGGCCCATCCTGGTGCTGATCCCAGTGGTGGCCCCCATCCCCATTCCACTGCCAGTCCTGATACTGGTCTGATCCTGGCCCTGCTCTGGGCCCAGCCCCAATCCCATCCCCATACCAGGCCTGGGTCCCATCCAGGTTCTGATCCCAGTCCTGGTCCTGATTCTGACCCTGCTGCTGCTCCCAGGCCTGATTCTGGCTCTGATGCTGGCCCCTGTCCTCATCATCCCCCCATCCCTGCTCCTGATACTGGTCCTGGCTCTGGTGCTGCTCCCAGGCCTGATCCTGACCCTGCTTGGTCCCAGCCTCAGCCCCCAGCCCTATCCCAGTGCTGATCCTGATTTGGACCATGCTGCTGGTCCCAGGCCTGATCCTGGCTCTGATGCTGGTCCTGATGCCAGTACTGGCCCCAGTCCTGGTCCTGGTGTGGCCCCAGTTCCTGGTGCTGGCCCTGACATTCCTCAGACTGCTCGCAGGCCTGATCCTGGCCATGATGCTGGTCCCAGTCCTTGCCCCTATCCCAGTGCTGCTCCTGACACTGGCCCTGGTCCTGGCTGTGCTTCTAGTGCTGACTCTGATCTTGGCCCTGCTGCTGATCCCAGCTCCATTCCTCGTCGCAGTGGCAGCCCTGATCCTCATCCTGCTGCTGGTACTGGTGTTCGTCCTCATCCCGTCCCTGGTGCTGGTCCCAGGCCTCATCATTGCCCTGATGATGGTCCCAGTCCTTGTCTCCATCCCAGCCCAGGTCCCAGTACCAGTCCTGATCCTGGTGCTAATGCTCATCCTGGCCCTAGTGTTAATTCCAGGCCCTGGTGCTGGTCCCAGCTGTGATACTGGTGCTGAACCCAGCCCTGATGCTGATCCTGGCCCAGGTGCTGGTCCTGGCCCTGATCCTGGCCCTGGTGCTGGTCCTGGCCCTAATCTTGGCCTGGGTACTGATCTCAGCCCTGATGTTGATCCTGGCCCTGGTGCTGGTCCTGGTCCTGATCGTGGACCTCATATTGATCCTGGCCCTGATGCTGGTCCTGGCCCAGATCCTGGTCCTGGTGCTGATCTCAGCCCTGGTGCTGGTGGTCCTGGCCCTGGTGCTGGTCCTGATCCTGGCCCTGGTGCTGATCTCAGCTGTGATGCTGGCCCTGGTGCTGGTCTTGGCCCTGGTGCTGGTCCTGGCCCTGAAACCAGCCATAGTGATGGTCCCAGCCCTGATTCTGATCCTGTCCCTGGTGCTGGTCTCAGCCTTGATGTTGATCCTGATCCTGGTGCTGATCTCAGCCCTGGTGCTGGTCCCGGCCCTGGTGCTGGTCCCATCTGGTCCTGGCCCTGCCGTGTCCCCGGCGGGTGACGCTCCCGCTCTCTCCGCAGACCAGCATGAAGAACATGGAGCGGGAGCTGGTGTGCCCGGTGTGCAAGGAGATGTACAAGCAGCCGCTGGCACTGCCCTGTACCCACAACGTGTGCCACGTGTGTGCCAGCGAGGTGCTGCTGCAGCACGGCCACCTGTACTGCGACCCCACCTCCGAGCCCACGTCGCCTGCAGCCACCCCGTCCACCCGCAGCCCCCGCCTGGGCCGCAGGGCTGTGCCCAAACCCGATCGGCTCGACCGCCTCCTCAAGTCAGGTGGGGCTGGAGGGGCTGGCAGAAGGGATGGGGCAACAAGGGGACAGGGATGGCTGGAGATGGCGGGGGTGGCTGAGGGGATGGGGACAGGAGTGGCAGGAGGGGTTTGGGACAGCCGGAGGGGATGGGGACAGGGATGGCAGGAGGGGTTTGGGACAGCTGGAGGGGATGGGGACAGGGTTAGCTGGAGGGGTTTGGGACAGCCAGAGGGGATGGGGACAGGGATGGCTGGAGGGGTTTGGGACAGCCGGAGGGGATGGGGACAGGGATGGCTGGAGGGGTTTGGGACAGCCAGAGGGGATGGGGACAGGGATGGCTGGAGGGGTTTGAGACAGCCAGAGGGGATGGGGACAGCTAGAGGGGACAGAGATGGCTGGAGGAGAGGGGGATGGCTGGAGGGGACAGGGATGGCTGAGGGGATGAGGACAGAGATGGCTGGAGGGAACAGGGATGGATGGAGGGGAGGTGAATGGCTGGAGGGGATGGCAGAGGGAATAGGAACAGAGAGGATGAGGATGGCTGGAGAGGACGAGGACAGAGATGGCTGGAGGGACTGGGAGCAGGAACAACAGGAAGGGATGGAGGTGGGGATGGGGACAGCACCCTGGGCTCCCCCACGCGAGGCCTGAGTGACTCTGTGCCCTGCTGACCCCCATCCTGCCTCCCTCCCACAGGCTTCGGCACCTACCCGGGGCGCAAGCGGGGTGCCGTGCACCCCCAGACCGTCAGCTTCCCGTGCCCTGCCTGCCAGCGGGACGTGGACCTGGGTGAGCGAGGCCTGGGCAGCCTCTTCCGCAACCTGACGCTGGAGCGGGTGGTGGAGCGCTACCGGCAGACCATCAACATCAGCGCGGCCATCATGTGCCAGTTCTGCAAGCCCCCGCAGCTGGAGGCCACCAAGGGCTGCACAGAGTGCAAGTCCAGCTTCTGCAATGAGTGCTTCAAGCTCTACCACCCCTGGGGCACGCAGAAAGCCCAGCATGAGCCCACGCCCCCCACCCTCACCTTCCGCCCCAAGGTGGGTCCTCCTGCCCTGGTTAAGGCTGAGGGAGTTGGGATTGTTCAGCCTGGAGAGGAGAAGCTTTGGGGTTACCAAACTGTGGCCTTCAGGTGTCTGAAGGCAACTTTTGAAAGGATGGGGAAAGACTGTTTACAAGAGCCTGGAATGACAGGACAAAGGGCAATGGGTTCAAATCGAAAGAGAATAAGTTTAGGTCAGATATTAGGAAAAAATTATTGTAGTGAGGGTGGTGTGGTCCTGCAACAAGTTGCCCATGGAAGTTGTGAATGCCACACCCCTGGAAGTGTTCAAGGCCAAGGTGGGGCTCTGAGCACTGGGGTCTGCTTGAGGATGTCCCTGCTTATGTCAGGCGGGTTAGAACAAGATGATCTTCAAGGTCCCCTTCCCAGCCCAGCCATTCTGTGATTCTGAGATCTGGGGTGCAGGGGTGGGACTCTACGGGGGTGGAGGGGGGTGCAGAGCCCCGCTGAGCCCCGCTGTGCCCGCGCAGGGGCTGATGTGCCCGGAGCACAAGGAGGAGGTGACTCACTACTGCAAGACCTGCCAGCGGCTGGTGTGCCAGCTCTGCCGCGTGCGCCGCACCCACACCAGCCACAAGATCACCCCGGTGCTCAGCGCCTACCAGGCCCTCAGGGTAAGGGCTCCTGGGGCCAGGCTGGGGCTCTGTGGGGAATTGGGGGCACCACGGAGCCCCAGTGCAGATGGGGGGTGTGGGGCGGGGGCTGCTGGCACCACATCTCATCACCTTCCTGCAGGAGAAGCTGACAAAGAGCCTCGCCTACATCCTGAGCAGCCAGGACACGGTGCAGACCCAGATTGCTGAGCTGGAGGAGACAGTGAAGCACACGGAGGTAAGGGCAGAGGGTGCCCATCTGTCCCTGAGTTGTGCCTAGGCAGGGGTGGCACAGCCAGCCCAATCCCCTCTGGTCCCAGGACGTGCCACACGCCGACCCTGCCATGTCTGTGCCCGGCAGGTAAATGGCTCACAGGCCAAGGAAGAGGTGTCCCAGCTGATCCAGGGGCTCTGTGCCATGCTGGAGGAGAAGCGGGCCACGCTGCTGCAGGCCATCGAGGAGTGCCAGCAGGAGCGGCTGGCCAGCCTGCACGGCCAGATCCGGGAGCACCAGGCCATGCTGGAGAACTCGGGCATGGTGGGCTATGCCCAGGAGGTGCTGAAGGAGACTGACCACCCCTGCTTCGTCCAGGCTGCCAAGCAGCTGCACAACAGGTACTGGGCTGCGGGCACGGGGCTGCCGGGGGCGTTGGGACGCTCTGGTGCCCGAGGTGGCACCCTGATATCCCCGCTCTCCTGTGCTGCAGGATCCTCAGGGCCACCGATTCGCTGCAGAGCTTCCGTCCTGCGGCCAACGCCTCCTTCAGCCACTTCCAGCTGGATGTCAGCAGGGAGCTGAAGCTGCTCACTGACCTGGCCTTCATCCGAGGTAAAGGCAGTGGGACCCGGGCACCGGCTGTGCCCCGTGCCGAGGCACAGCCCCTGCGGGCAGAGCGGGTCCCTGCCCGCCTCGGAGCTGCAGCTCAGCCACGGCTGCTCGCGGATCTGCCGGTGCCCCCTCCCCGTCAGGGACAGCCCCCGCCCCAGCAGCCCCCAGAGATACCCCTGCCCTGCCCTGTGCCAGGGCGTCCAGGCCAGGGGCAGGCAGGCAGGGCCATGGTGCCAGGTGAGGGCAGCAGCAGTGCCGGAGGGTGAGTACGGAGCTGCCCCGCTGCCGGGCAGGCGCTTCCCGCAGGGCAGGAGCCGCGTGGCCCTGCCAGACCCGCTGGCGACACGTTTCAGACCTGCTTCTACCTCTCTTTGTTTATAGGCTGCGGCCGCTGCCGAGGCGTCACCGAAGTAACTGAGGCAAGTCACACCCCTGCCCCAGAGCCGCCCCGCTCTCTCTTCCCATCCCTCCATCCTGCTCCCATCCCTGGCCCCGCTCCGCCGCCATCCTCCATCCCCGTCCTGCCCGCCGGCGTTGGCAGCCGGTGGCTCTGCCTACTCCATCTGCCGCCGCTCCTCCTGCCCTCCCACCCCTTCTCACCCCATTTCCATCCCCCGCTCGCCCCATTTCTGTCCCACTCTTTGCTCCATTTCCATCCCCTTCTTGCCCCATTTCTGCCCCCTCTCACCCCATTTCCATCCCCCGCTCGCCCCATTTCTGTCCCACTCTTTGCTCCATTTCCATCCCCTTCTTGCCCCATTTCTGCCCCCTCTCACCCCATTTCCATCCCCCTCTCGCCCCATTTCTGTCCCACTCTTTGCTCCATTTTCATCCCCTTCCTTGCCCCATTTCTGCCCTCTCTCCCCATTTCCATCCCCTCTTGCCCTGTTTCCATTTTCTTCCTCGCCCCGTTTCTGTCCCCTCTCGCCCTGTTCCCATCCCCTTCTTCACTCCATTTCTGTTCAGCTCTCACCCCACTTCTGTCCACATCCTCACCTCAATTCTGTCCCTTTCATCACGCAATTTTCTGTCCCCTCCTCATCCCATTTCTGCTCTCCCTTGCCCCATTTCAACCCCATCCTTGCCCTTTTCCACTTTCTTCTCATCCCATTTCCATTCCCCCACTTTCCATTTCCATCCCAGTCTCAGCCTATTTCCATCCAGTCTCAGCCCATTTCCATCCAGTCTCACCCCATTTCCATCCCATTTCTCACTCCATTTTCATCTTCTCCTTGCCCCATTTCCACCCCTCTCCTTATTCCATTTTCTTCCCCCTCTTGTCCCATTTCCATTCCCTTCTTTGCCCCATATTTGTCCCCCCTTCACCCCATTTATGTCCACATTCCTCCCCCATTTATGTTCTTCTCTGCACCCCATTTCTCTCCCACTTTCACCCCGTTTCCATCATCTTCCTCACTCTATTCCCACCCTTCTCCTCATCCCATTTCTTCCTCCCTTGCCCCATTCCCATCTGCCTCCTCACCCCAATTCCATCCTGCTCACCCCATTTCTTTCCCTTTCTGCATCCCATTCCCACCTTGTCCTTGCCCCATTGCTGCCCCATTTCCATTCTCCTTCTCTCTGTGTTTCCATCCTACTCTCACCCCATTTCTTCCTCTCCCCATCTCCATCCCTCTCCTTGCCCCATTTCTACCTCCCTAAATCATCCTGTTTCCTTTCTCTTCCTCGCCCTATTCCCATCCTTTCCTTACCCCTCTTCCACCTGCCACCCTTCATCTCCCCTTCCCACCCTGCCTCTGTTCCTGCCAGTACCTTCTGCCACCCTCCATCCCCATCTCCTCCTCCTCCTCTCCTGCTGCCTCCACTCTCTCTTCTCTCTCTCTCTCCTCCCTCCTGACTTGCACTCGGCCTGTCTGGTCCCTGGAGCCCCACAGCAGCAGCTCCTCTGTCTCCCTGACTCTCGCTCTCCTCCGGTGCCGACACACGGTCTCCGCAGTCAGACCCCTCTAGACTCTGCTGGTTGTGCGTCCGTCCGTCCGTCCGGAATCCCGGAATGCCCCCTCCCTGCGTCCGGCCGCCTCCCTGCCTGCGGGGTGGGGGATGCTGCCTGACGCCCCGCTGCCGCCTCTCCCCGCAGCGCCCGAGGCCCCCGTCATCGACACGCAGCGCACCTACACCTACGACCAGATCTTCCTGTGCTGGCGGCTGCCGCAGCACTCGCCGCCCGCCTGGCACTACACCGTGGAGTTCCGCAAGACCGACGCCAAGGCCAAGGGGCTGAAGCTGTGGCAGCGGCGGGAGGAGGTGAGGGGCACCTGCGCCCTCGTCGAGTACCTGGACACCGACAGCGTCTACGTGCTCCGGGTGAAGGGCTACAACAAGGCGGGCTTCGGCGACTACAGCGAGGACATCTACCTGCACACGCCGCCCGCCCCAGGTGAGAGGGGATGGGTGCTTGGATTGACGCGGGGCGCCCCGCTGTGCCGTGCTGCTCACCTTTCTCCTCCTTGTCTGCTCCCCATAGTCCTCAACTTCTTCCTGGACAACCGCTGGGGCTTCAACCGGGACCGGCTGGCCATCAGCAAGGACCAGCGCGCGGTGCGCAGCGTCCCCGGCATCCCCATGCTCTTCGCCGCCGAGCGCCTGATGACCAGCTGCCACCTGTCCATCGACCTGGTCATCGGCGACGTGGCCATCACCCAGGGCAAGAGCTACTGGGCCTGCTGCGTGGACCCCAGCTCCTACCTGGTCAAGGTGGGCGTGGGGCTGGAGAGCAAACTGCAGGAGTGGTTCCAGGTGCCGCAGGACGTGGTGAGCCCCAGGTGAGCGGGGTGGCTTGGGGGTGCAGGGCTTGTTCCTACCCCCCCAGCAGGCACCGGGGTGTGGGGGATCTCCAGCCTGTCCCGTGGGGGGACTCACCTGTCCCGGCTCCACAGGTACGACCCCGACAGTGGTCACGACAGCGGGGCAGAGGACACAACGGTGGAGGCGCCTCCTCCCTACGCCTTCCTCACCATCGGCATGGGCAAGATCCTGCTGTCGCACGGCTCAGCCCTCACGTCCCGCGACCCCAACGGCTGCACCGTGCCCTTGCCCCCGCGCATTGGCATCTGCCTGGACTACGAGCAGGGCAAGGTGAGCTTCTACGACGCCGTGTCCTTCCGCGAGCTCTGGGAGTGCGGCGTGGACTGCTCGGGGCCCGTCTGCCCTGCCTTCTGCTTCATCGGAGGGGGGGCCCTGCACCTCCAGGAGCTGGTGGCCAACAAGCAGGAGAGGAAAGTGACCATCGGGAACTTCGCCAAGCTGGACTGAGCCACGCCCGTGGTCCCCACATGCCCCCCGGGCACCCTGCAAGCGCCAGGGGGACACAAGTGGCCAGGGAGCAGAGCATAGCAGGGGCGGCCCCGGCCCTGCCACCACTGGGGACAGGCCAGGTGTTTGTTTTGTGGGATGGGGGGGACGGGGACAGCTTTGCCGTCCCCTCCTCACCCTGTCCCCCTGTCCCGAGCTCCAGCTCAGCCCCAGGCTGTTCTGGGCTGGGGCTGTGGGCAGGGCTGGCAGAGGGTCAGCCCTAGAGATGGGTCAGGGAGGGGGACGGGGCTGCGCAGGGAGGGGGGTGGAAGGTGACAGTGGGGTGACAGTGCGGGGGAGAGGCTGGGTGCTGGTTGGGGTGGGGGAGGCAGCTGGGGTGTGGGAGAGGGCGGGGGGGAGGCTGGGCTGGAACAAGGTGTGAAGATGTTTTGTAAAATGGCTCATTTTCAACGTGGATCGTCTGGCTGCAGCCAGGCACAGCCCCTGGACACAGCCAGCCTGGGGGCCCTCCCGTGGGCTGCTGGGCACCTCCGTGCCTGCCGCCTGCTCTGCCCTGTCCTTGGGGAGCAACGTGCCTGGCCAGCCCTGCACGTGGCCTCCGGGCCACACTCGGTTCCTGTTACACCGCTCAGTGCCCAAGCCATGGCTGGGGTGGGCTGGGCCTGCAGGGTCTGGATCTGACCCCAGCCAGGGAGCTCCAGCACCATGGGGGCTGTGCCAGCAGTCCCACACCGGGATCTGTCCGAGCTGCTGTCATTTCTCCTGGGTTCTGTTACAACAAACGCTGTATTTTCATGGTTTCCTACAATAAACTGCAGTGCCAGACTCCTCCGGAGCCTCCCTGGCACAGGGGGGGCCATGGGACTGGGCTGTGCTTGGGGCCAGACTGTGCATGGGGTGGGGGGTGCCAAGGGACCAGGGGACCTTGGGTCTGGGTTGGCTCTGGGGTCACGGGGCTGTGGGGTCACAGGGCTGTGGGGTCACGGGGCTGTGGGGCTCCAGGACTGTGGGGCTCCAGGACTGTGGGGTCACAGGGCTGTGGGGTCACGGGGCTGTGGGGCTCCAGGACTGTGGGGTCACGGGGCTGTGGGGCTGCAGGACTGTGGGGTCACAGGGCTGTGGGGCTGTGGGGCTGTGGGGCTGCAGGGCTATGGGGCTGCAGGACTTTGGGGTCTCAGGGCTGTGGGGTCACAGGGCTGTGGGGTCTCAGGGCTATGGGGTCACAGGGCTATGGGGCTGCAGGACTCTGGGGTCACGGGGCTGTGGGGTCACAGGGCTGTGGGGCTGCAGGACTCTGGGGTCGCAGGACTCTGGGGTCGCAGGGCTTTGGGGTCACAGGACTGTGGGGTCACAGGGCTGTGGTGCTGCAGGACTGTGGGGTCACAGGGCTGTGGGGCTGTAGGGCTGTGGGGTCACGGGGCTGTGGGGCTGCAGGGCTGTGGGGTCACGGGACTGTGGGGCTGTGGGGTCATGGGGCTGTGGGGTCACAGGGCTGTGGGGTCACAGGGCTGTGGGGTCTTGGGGCTGTGAGGTCTCGGGGCTGTGGGGTCTCGGGGCTGTGGGGTCACAGGGCTGTGGGGTCACAGGGCTGTGGGGCCATGGGGCTGTGAGGCCATGGGGCTGTGGGGCTGCAGGGCTGTGGGGTCTCAGGGCTGTGGGGTCACGGGGCTGTGGGGTCTCGGGGCTGTGGGGTCACAGGGCTGTGGGGTCACAGGGCTGTGGGGCCATGGGGCTGTGAGGCCATGGGGCTGTGGGGCTGCAGGGCTGTGGGGTCTCAGGGCTGTGGGGTCACGGGGCTGTGGGGTCTCGGGGCTGTGGGGTCTCAGGGCTGTGGGGCTGCAGGGCTGTGGGGTCTCAGGGCTGTGGGGCTGCAGGACTCTGGGGTCGCAGGGCTTTGGGGTCACAGGACTGTGGGGTCTCAGGGCTGTGGGGCTGCAGGACTCTGGGGTCGCCGGGCTGTGGGGCCACAGGGCTGTGGGGCTGCAGGACTCTGGGGTCGCAGGGCTCTGGGGTCACAGGGCTGTGGGGTCTCAGGGCTGTGGGGCTGCAGGACTCTGGGGTCGCCGGGCTGTGGGGCTGCAGGCCTGTGGGCTCTCAGGGCTGTGGGGTCTCAGGGCTGTGGGGTCACAGGGCTGTGGGGTCTCGGGGCTGTGGGGTCACGGGGCTGTGGGGTCACGGGGCTGTGGGGTCTCAGGGCTGTGGGGCTGCAGGGCTGTGGGGTCTCAGGGCTGTGGGGTCTCAGGGCTGTGGGGTCTCGGGGCTGTGAGGTCTCGGGGCTGTGGGGCTGCAGGGCTGTGGGGTCTCGGGGCTGTGGGGCCATGGGGCTGTGAGGCCATGGGGCTGTGGGGTCACAGGGCTGTGGGGCTGCAGGGCTGTGGAGTCTCAGGGCTGTGGGGTCACGGGGCTGTGGGGTCTCGGGGCTGTGGGGTCACAGGGCTGTGGGGCTGCAGGGCTGTGGGGCTGGGCTGGCCATGGGGCCATGAGACCAGGCTGTCCAGGGGCACATGTCCAGAGGCATGCACAGGACCGGGGGCTGTGGGGCTGGGCTGTCCTTTGCGCCGTGGCCAGCAGGTGCCAACCCTGCCCAGCCCGGGCAGTGCTGACGTGTCAGGTCCTAGCCGTGCTCTGCCTGGCCACGTGGTCACTGCCCCTCCATCACAGGGTGTCAGGGGGCTCCTGGGTGGGACATCTCTCCCCTGGGCCCAGAACAAACTCCTTCAGCACTGCTGGGGAGTCCCATGGGCGGCCAGTCCAGCCAGGGGGGCTGCTGGGTGCTGAGGCACCTTCTCAGAGTGGGTACTGGAGCTGGACCCCCCCACCTGGGTACCCTGCATGGCAGGTGGAGGGGTCACGGGTGGGCCAGGGCCCTCCTGGGTGGGAGCCTGTCCCTGGAGGTCCCAGTCCCTAAGCTGGAAGAGGAGGGGGCCACAGGGCTGAGCTCTTTGTGAACAGGCAACTCTTTGTAGGGCCCAGCCCTGCAAATCAGGCTCCTGCTCCGATTCCTGGGGCCCTGCCCAGGGCTGGAGGGGCTGAGTGCGAAGCAGCAGTGCCAGGCACACCCCGTTCTCTGTCCTAGGCACACAACACCGTGCCCAGCTGGCAGAATGGGTCTGGGGGTGGGGGTGCTACAGTGTGCCAGACCCCCCATCAGTGCACCCCCCACAGCAGTCTGAGGGGACCAGGGCACCCCCTGTGCTCCAGAGACCCCCAGCCCCTTGCCTGCACCCCAGCAGAGCTCTGATAGCTTCCCAGCACGTGCCAGGGTTCCTGGGCAGCTGGCACAGCCATGGGCCCCACCCAGAGCCCACATTCTGTGGCCGAGGGCTCCATCAGCTGCCCGCTGCTGGGCTGGTCCTGGGGCTGTTCCCGGCCAAGCACTGGCTCCTTGCCTGCGACCACATGGGCTTTCTTTGGGGAAGGTTTGGTTTCCTTGTTTTTCTGCCTTTTCAGTGGTTGCCAAAACACTCCCAGTGCCCAGGAACAAGCCCAGCTCGAACTGGGGCTGCCAGGGGGCCACCGCTGCGCCCCAGGGATGGCTGCTCCCCAGGTTTGTGCCCTGGTGCTGCCACACAGCCTCTCCTTCCAGCACCCCCAGAGCCTTTTTGGGGCTCCCTGAGTGTTTGGAAGAGCCTGAGCCTGCACAGGCAGGGAAGGGGAGCAGGACACGCCGCATGCACCCAGTGACACACGTGCAGCTGCACAGCCCTGGCACTGGCACATTCCACCTGTGCAGCCATGGGGAAATCGGACATGTCAAACGAGACACGTTAGATCATGAGCAGAACCCGAGAGCACAGGAGGGATGAGAGGGACGGGGTCTGGCGGGACATGTCACATCCAGAGGCATGCAGGGACCAGGGACACGGTGACATCCCCAGCACCAACCCCAGGACTGCCTGGAATGGGAAACAAGAGCCACCACCCAAGCCGAGGCCACCTAGGTGGGTGACAGCCACGTCAGGGGATTCACTGTCCCAGAGAAGCCCCCCTGGCACACCACGGCGCCGCCCTGGGGACACACGGCTACCCCCATCCTTTTATTTTAACTGTGATAAATACACCCCAGCCGAGGACCTGCCACCCGCCGAGGACCTGCCACCCCGCCGAGCCAAGCCCGGCACCGACACCCCGCAAATAGAGATATTTATATAAAATAACACCACAACAAGAGCCATTGAATCGCAGGGGGAGCACGAGCCCAGTCCTCCACCCCCGGCACGGAGCAGGGTTGCAAAGCCAAGCGAGTGCGGGGACCGTGGGGTGTGCGGGACCCTCCCTCGCGCCGCCGATCTTCGTTCATCCAGTTCTGTCATGTGCACGAATCCGGCTGCTCCAGGACCATCCTGCTCCCGCTGCCCACGGCGAGGGGCCGAGCAGCACCGGGGGATGTGCCCGGGGCCGCTGCTGCTCCCCCGGGAGTGGGGGGCTGCGGCCGCCCCCTGCCCTGGGCAGCCGCCCTCCTTCCCAGCGCGCCCTTCAGAGGTTGTCGGAGCCGGCGGCGGGGTTGGTGTAGGTGAAGGTGCCGGCCCTCGTGGTGCTGCCGCCGGCCACCTTCGGGGCAGGAAAGATGAGGGGGTGTCAGGACTGGGCCGAGCCCCCACCCCGGGGCAGCACAGGAAGACCTGCATCCTCTCCACGGCCGCTATGGGCAAGCAAAAATTGCATCCTCCCATCGCGGTGGGCTGCTGCCCCCAGCATGGGCACTGCGGGCACCCTGGGCCCCCACGGACGCCCCGAGCCCCCCCTCCCCGTGCGCAGGAGGAGCAGCAGTGGCCCCGGCCGTGTTCCCGAACGATAAGCTGGCCTGGCGAGTGCGAAGGTAAATATTTACCCAGGCCCCTGGTATTTGCTCAGGGTGAGCTGCTCGAAGGGAGCCAGAGCAGCTGGACACGGCCCCCGCCCACAGCCCCGCGTGGGGGGAGCGCAGGGCACGGGCAGACGGGGGCGACCCCCCGCGCCCCAGATCGCCTTGGAGAGAGAGCCCTTTGCGCCTCCAGGCAGCTCCCGGCGCCACACCAGCAGCTCCAGCTCCAGTTTCGGAGCTGCTGCTGCGGGATGGGGGATGCTGGCTCTGGGAATCGCCTCCCCAGTCCCCCCCATCAGCTCTGCAATGCGCCAAGCCTGCTCCCCACCCACGGCAGAGCATGCCGTGCCCAGCAGAACCGTGAGGGTCTGGCTGGGACACAGCAGAGCAGGAGAAGGGGCAGGGTGGGCAGGCAGCGAGCCCCCTGACGCCGCTGGGCCGGGGCACGGGGAGCGGCTGCCCAAGGTCGCGGGAGCTCCCCGGAGCCAGGCCGGCTCTGCCCGCGCTGGCCGCGCACCCGCTCCGAGCGCTGCTCCAGCCAGGCGTGAATGTTACGCTCACCTCCCGGCGAGGTGAAGAGCTCCCCGCACACCCGTCCCTGCCCTGCCATCTCCGTTTGCCATGAACTCAGGGGATGCACCCCCGCTCTCTGCCCTCCTGGGAGCCCAGGTCTGGGGCTCTCGCTCTCACCTGGCTGTAGGGGTTGGGTTTGCTGTTGGGGGACACGTAGCGCCCGTGGCTCTGGTACTGGAGGTATTCAGCCATGGGGTGGTAGGAGTCCTTCTGGCTGAGCAGGTCCAGCTTCCCGTGGCTTTTCCGGCGGCAGGTGCAGGTGGACTTGGGGAGAGAAAGGGGTCAGAGCTTGGCCCGTGTGGGGACAGGGACAGGGCACCAACCAGCAGAATGCAGGTGAGGACTGGGGTGGGGATGGGGTCTCACCATCAGGAGGAGACAGGTGAAGATGGTGAACAGCAGCAGGATGCTGACCAGGACCAACAGAGCAATGGCCCAGTCCGGGATCACGGGCGCTGGAGCTGGGGACAGCACTGCTGCAGAGCCTGAAAGGAGCAGAGCTGTGTCTGCACCACAGGCAGAACTGGGACAGAGCCCTGAGAGATCCCTGGGACAGGACACCAGGGTCTGAGCCCTCCTGCATGGGATCCTGCCTGACACAGGCACTGGGAATGTGCACTGCCCCCACCCTCTGCAAGCCCCAAGCCCATCACAGCACCAAGCGGGCCCCCTGCCTCAACCAGGACAATGCTTCTGGAGCCCCCCAAGCTTCCCCCAGGCTCCAGACCCCTCCGTCCCCAGCCTCTCACTGTGGATGCTGTCCAGCTGCAGGCCCATGATGAAGCCATTCTGGTCCAGGCTCTTCCTCAGGCGCTGCTCGGCAGCATCAGGAGTGACAGCATCGCTTCCGTTCCCAAACACGAGGGTGGACTGGACCTCCACCGAGCCTTGGCTGCACGGGAGGAGGCATCAGCACCTGGATTGCCCCCTGAGGAGCTACAAACCGGGGGGGTGCATTGCAGTACACCAGCCCTGCTGGCGCTGCTGCTGCTCACCTGTACCGCAGCTCGCTGCACCCGGTGTAGGTCTGCGTGCCCATGCAGCCCGCGCAGCCGAAGACGTGTTCGAACTGGAAGGAAGCATTGAGGTCATGGCCACCTCCCCACAGACACAGACACCCCCCTTTCCGGTCTCCATGCAGAACCGGCAGAATGGATGCTCCAGGTGCTTCCATGGAAAGCCCCGAGGTGAGGGGGCTCCTTCCCAGCACGGCCCAGGGCCTCTGCCCCAGGGTGAGGGGGCTCCTTCCCAGCACGGCCCAGGGCCTCTGCTGGTGGGGCTGGGACTCACCATGGTCAGGACAGTGCGGCTCAGGCTCCTGTACTCCTCTGATGCTGGGTCACGCAGGCTCTCGTTGAAGCTCCTGTTGATGATGCGGAAGGACAGCGGGACACGGACGAGCAGCTGGACGGCAGCGGGCAGCTGGGCTGAGGTTTTGCTGGGTTTGGGACCACGCTGGGTGGGGGTCTGCCCGGGAGCCGTGCTGCCCTCAGACGTTATTGGGGTGGGAAAGACCTGAGCGCTGGTGCTCCCGTTGCCTTTGGCGCTGCCATGCATGGTGGTGGGAGTGGCAGAGCTGCCGTTGATGCCAAAGTGGGGGGCCCAGCTGCTGCTGTTGGAGGTGGCATTGGCATGGGGGATGGCAGGGCTGCTGTGGGCAGGCACCACAGTGCCGTTGAATGTGGCGTTGCTTGTGGAGTGGTTGCCAAACTGGAAGTTCGTGGTGTTTGTGCCAGGGAATGCGGTGGCATAGGGGAAGACAGAGGTTTGGGGCCGGCTGCCCCGTGTGCTTTTGGGGAATATATTTGGCAGCCAGGTGGTGGTCGTTTCCGTGGTCATCTCCACGGTGGTCGTTTCAGTAGTTTCCGTCTCCATGGTTGTCTCGGTGGTCATGGCACGGGTACCTGGAGGAAACCCCTGGAGTCAGTGGCTGCAGCCCAGTTAGGGAAGGTTTCACCCAAAACAGCTCATCAGCTGGACACTGTGGGAAGCACCACAACCCCCAGGAGCCAACAGCCAGTTGCCCACGAGGCTAACAAGACCTTCAGCAACACCCCACGATCGGGCACTTGTGGCACCACCGAGGGTCCAGGTGGAGCTGGCTGGGCACTGACACCAGTGCCATGCCCAGCGCTGCAGACCCTGGGGTGTCCCTCACATGCTGGGGGCTCAGGCATGCCACCCAGTAAAGCCCCCCTTGCTGTGGGTGACAGGCTGGGGTGCCCCCGCGCCCTCCAGACCTGCCTGGCCTGGCTGGGGGCCAGTACAGGCAACTACCGGGCAGGTTCCCGGCGGGTGCTGCAGGAGCCGGCAGCACTGGAGGAGAGCCCGGGGTCCGGGTGCTCACCGGGACACACCTGCATTCCAGCCCGCAAGCCCCGGGCACAGCCTGCGCCGGCTGGTCCCGGCACAGCCCAGCCCTTGGCCGAGCCCTTCGGACACGGCACAGGGGCCGCGGTCTGAGCCCCCAGGTGCCAGCTTTCCTGGGCACAACCAGCCCCGGGTCGCTGCACCCCAGAGCCAGAACGGGAGAGGTGACAATGTCCCTGCTGCCAGGATGCCGCTGGTTCCAGCATCCCCTGGTCCCCACTTTGAAAGGGATCCCGTTCCGCTCTCCCTGTCCCGCCTGCCCCGGTCCCAGCCCCTCTGGCTCGAGGTGCCGCCGGCCCCAGCCCCTCACCTGTGCCCAGCCCCTCACCTGTGCCCACCCCCTCACCTGTGCCCAGCACCAGCAGCAGCAGAAAGACAAGGAACGCCATGGGGCTTGTCCAGGGGGTCCCGGCGCCTCTTGGGGCTCAGCAGCGGCTGCTCTCCCGTTAGCTGGAGGCACACGCTTCAGTCCAGGGATCCGGAACTGGCAGCTCGACAGCGGCCAGAGCTTTATAGAGCACCTGGAGCAGGTGGGGAGGCCCCGCCCCGCCGCCGGCTCCAGGCAGGGGGGTCGTTCTGCCCCACTTGGCACAGGGGTGCCACCGCGCCGATGGGGCCCCCGCAGCATCAGCCCCCCAGGCTGGGTCTGTCGCGCTTCCCTGGCTCGGGGAGACACCGCTGGCAGCGTCCCTGTGCCATGGGCAGACCCAGCCGCGGGTGGGGGCACAGGACGGGACAGTAGCCGGGCATCCTAGGGCAGGGGCGGGGGCAGCATCTGCCTGGCTCCCTGGGCTGAGCCATGGGCCCCAGGACCTGGTGGGGGGCACGGGGGGGACACGGAGTCCCCTCGTGCGGGGGTGGGGGGCCTCATCCTCTGGCTCAGCCCAGGGTTAATCATTACCGGCTGGTCATCGCCTCGCCCTACACTCAAGTAAACACCGGTGACCCCCCCGAAATGCTTACGCAGGTACAGCCCAGGGCCCCACGACACCCCAGTACCTCCCAGTAATGTCCCTCCAGGTGCCAGGGCCCCCCTAGCAAGCACAAACCCCCATCCCAGGACACGGGTGATGCCAGCACCACGCTGGGTGTCAATGCCCCACCCCAGAGGTAATGAGCACCGCCCGTGCCTGGGCACAGGTGACATGTGCTCCTGGCACGGATAGGTATCAAAGTTACTGTGGTCCCACTCTGCCCCTGCCCTGCAGAAATTCCTGGTCCCTGGGAGAGCCCCAGTCTCTCAGGAGAGTGCTGATTCCTGTGAGGGTCCCAGTTCCTGGGGGGGTCGTGGATGGGGTCCCCACACTTGGCTCCTGGCCAGCCTCATGTGAAGCCAAAGTGCCACCGCAGTCACGCCAAAGGGTTCTGAGGTGGTGCTGAGAAGGGGAACAGAGAAGGGGGGACCTTCTGTGCTGCAGTGCTGGAGGGCAAGGGATGGATGGCCTGGGTTTCAGTGCAGGTGGAATGGGACCCAGCAGCACTCTGCTCCCCCCACAGTGGCCACAGCCTTGGCAAGCCAGGGCACATGCAGGCAGGTGCAGGCAGCCGCTCTGGGCAAATATTTCCTTCCCAAAAGGCCTCACCAGGGGAATGGCTCTCCCTGTGCAGTGATGCTGATCCCTGCTGCCCTCTGCTCCAGCCCTAATCCCCTGCTCCACTCAGCTCTGGGGGCTTTCCTCTGAGCCTCCCCATCCCCCCAAAGTGAAGGCTGCAGTTTTCCTCCTGCAGACACCCACAGAGGACACACTGTGTGGGGGGGCTGAGGGGCAGGAGGGGGTCCCAGCAACTGCTCTCACCCACCAGCCCTGGGAGAGAGGGCCTTTAGCCCAGCCTGTCCTTACCCAGTGGGTCCATGTGTCCCCCCTATCCATGCCCAGTGGGTTCCATGTGTCCCCCCTATCCATGCCCAGTGGGTTCCATGTGTCCATCCTGTCCATGTCCAGTGGGTTCCATGTGTCCCCCCTATCCATGCCCAGGGGGTCCATGTGTCCACCCTGTCCATGTCCAGTGGGTTCCATGTGTCCCCCCTATCCATGCCCAGTGGGTTCCATGTGTCCCCCCTATCCATGCCCAGTGGGTTCCATGTGTCCCCCCTGTCCATGCCCAGTGGGTCCATGTGTCCCCCCTATCCATGCCCAGTGGGTCCATGTGTCCATCCTATCCATGTCCAGTGGGTTCCATGTGTCCACCCTGTCCATGCCCAGTGGGTTCCATGTGTCCCCCCTGTCCATGCCCAGTGGGTTCCATGTGTTCACCCTATCCATGCCCAGTGGGTTCCATGTGTTCACCCTATCCATGCCCAGTGGGTCCATGTGTCCCCCCTATCCATGCCCAGTGGGTTCCATGTGTCCCCCCTATCCATGCCCAGTGGGCTCCATGTGTCCACCCTATCCATGCCCAGTGGGTTCCATGTGTCCCCCCTGTCCATGTCCTATGTGTCCACCCTGTTCATATCTGGTATGTCCTGTGTGTCCACCCTGTCCATGTCTGGTGGGTTCTGAGTGCCCAGCACCCCATGGGTTCCTTGTGTTCACCCTGTCTCTGTCTTGTGGGGTTTATCTGCCCAACCCCACCCTGCCCAATGGATTCTGTGTGCCCAACCTCACCATGTCCAGTGGGTCCCATGTGCCCACGCCCATCATGTCTGTAGGTCCTGTATGTCCACCCTGTCTGTTCCCAGGAGATCCTGAGTGTGCATCCCCTCTGTGCCCAGTGAGGTCCTTGCATTCACCCTGTCTGTGTCTGGTGAGTCCTGTGTGTTCACCTTGTCCGTGCCCGGTGTTTCCCCTGTGTCCATCCTGTCCGTGCCCGGTGTTTCCCCTGTGTCCAGCCTGTCCGTGCCCGGTGGATCCTCTGTGTCCATCCTGTCCGTGCCCGGTGTTTCCCCTGTGTCCAGCCTGTCCGTGCCCGGTGTTTCCCCTGTGTCCAGCCTGTCCGTGCCCGGTGTTTCCCCTGTGTCCAGCCTGTCCGTGCCCGGTGTTTCCCCTGTGTCCATCCTGTCCGTGCCCGGTGTTTCCCCTGTGTCCAGCCTGTCCGTGCCCGGTGTTTCCCCTGTGTCCATCCTGTCCGTGCCCGGTGTTTCCCCTGTGTCCAGCCTGTCCGTGCCCGGTGTTTCCCCTGTGTCCATCCTGTCCGTGCCCGGTGTTTCCCCTGTGTCCATCCTGTCCGTGCCCGGTGTTTCCCCTGTGTCCAGCCTGTCCATGCCCGGTGTTTCCCCTGTGTCCATCCTGTCCGTGCCCGGTGTTTCCCCTGTGTCCATCCTGTCCGTGCCCGGTGTTTCCCCTGTGTCCAGCCTGTCCGTGCCCGGTGTTTCCCCTGTGTCCAGCCTGTCCGTGCCCGGTGTTTCCCCTGTGTCCATCCTGTCCGTGCCCGGTGTTTCCCCTGTGTCCATCCTGTCCGTGCCCGGTGGATCCTCTGTGTCCATCCTGTCCGTGCCCGGTGTTTCCCCTGTGTCCAGCCTGTCCGTGCCCGGTGTTTCCCCTGTGTCCATCCTGTCCGTGCCCGGTGTTTCCCCTGTGTCCATCCTGTCCGTGCCCGGTGTTTCCTCTGTGTCCAGCCTGTCCGTGCCCGGTGTTTCCCCTGTGTCCAGCCTGTCCGTGCCTGGTGGATCCTCTGTGTCCATCCTGTCCGTGCCCGGTGTTTCCCCTGTGTCCAGCCTGTCCGTGCCCGGTGTTTCCCCTGTGTCCATCCTGTCCGTGCCCGGTGTTTCCCCTGTGTCCATCCTGTCCGTGCCCGGTGGTCCCAACTCGCCCCGTCCCCGCCCCGCGCGTGCCCGGCCCGGGCCGTGGCCCCGAACCTGTGGCGCCCCCTGGCGGACAGAGCCCCGCACGACGCTCCCGCCGCGCACCGGCACCGCCGGACGGGACCGGGACCGGGACCGGGACCGGGACCGGGACCGGGACCGGGACCGGGAGGGAGAAAGGGACCTCTACCGGAGTGAGACCAGGAGCGAGATAGGGACTGGGACTGGAGTGAGAGCGGAACCGTTGCTGGAAAGTGATCGGGAGCGGAATCGGGAGTCGACTGCAGTAATGCAGAGCGGGAGTGAGATCGATACTGGAGCGAAACGGGAGCGGGAGCGGGACTCGGAGAGGGAACAGGAGATAGAGCAGGAGCGGAGTCGGGAACGGTACAGGACCGGGATAGGAGAAGGAGCAGAAGAAGGACCGGAACAGGAACGGGAACCGCGGTCGCCCCTCGCAGCTCGGGGCCGCGGGAGGAGGCGCTCAGTAGCCAGCGGTGATTTCACCTGTCCCGGTACTACCGGGGAGAGCCAGCTGCGCTCCCGCCGCGGCCCCGAGCCGGGAACGGGCACAGGCCCCGGCCCCGGTCCCGGCCCCAACACCGGAGGGCAACCCCGCGTTGCCCTTTTAAGAGGGGCCCGGTGCCGCCGCGCCCATTGTCGCCGCCGCCGCCGCGGGGCGGGGGGGCCGGGCCGGTGCCGGGGCCGCGCGCTCCGGGGCGGGCGGGATGGGGGGGTGGGGGCACATTCCGCCGCGTTGCCGGGACAGCCGTCGCCGTGGCGACCGGTCCCTGCCGCCGAGCCGCGGTGCGCGCCGCGCAGTTCCCACGGAGCGGCCCGGGCGGCGGCGGCGGCTCCACTCCCTCCGGGGCGGCGGGAGGGCCGGGATGCGGTGCAGTGTTGTGCTCTCGCCCACCAATATTGCACTCGTCCCGGCCTCCCGCCGCCGCGGGCTGCGCCTGTGGGAACGGCCGGTCGCTGACCCAACGCCGCGACTACCGGGAGGACGGCGCAGGACGGAGCCGAGAGCACGGGGGGGGACCCACGGCCCTCTCGGGCCAGCGGGAACCCCCAGGGAGCGGGCGCGCAGGGTAGAAAACACTCAAAACTTTATGGCCAGGCGTGGGGCAAGGACCGGAGCGCCCGGGGCAGGCGTGGCGGGAGCCCCGGCACTGCGGGGCCCCGGTACTGGCAGTGCAAAGTCCGCGGGGGGCCGGGAACGGGGCCCGGCCGGGAGGAGCGGCGGGGCCCGGTGCGACCCCGGGTGCCGCCGGTGGCGAGAGCCCGGAGCGCCACCGGTGCCGCTGGCGGGGGAGGCCCGTGCCGGGCGCGGTCACTCGCGTCCCTCCAGCAGGAACCGGCGGAAGGGCTCGAAGTCGGCAGGGATCGTGTCTGTGGGGAGCAGCGCGGGGGGCGTCAGGAGCCGGCGAGGGGAGCGAGCCCCGATAAAGCCCCCGGCCCAGGACTGAGCCCGCCGCAGGGGCCAGGGAGGGGATGCTCGGCCGGCCGCCGGGCCGGTGTGGGGGTCCCGGGGGGCCCTGCTCACCGTTGCAGCGGTACTGCAGGTTGGACCAGATGATGTTCTCCTGGGAGAAGCAGAAGACCCCCAGCCGGCCCCCGCGCATCGTGGTGTCGATGATCACACCGGAGTCGGCCACCAGCTGCGGGCCCTCGTACAGACGGACCCTGCGGGGCAACGGGGCCCAACCGGTCAGCGGGCCCTCACCGGGACCCCGCCGGTACCCGACCGGGGCAAACATCGGGATCCTACTGAGACGCCATCGGGGCCAGCATCTGGATCACATTGGGACCCCTCCACGACTAGCACCGGCCCCCGGGCATCCCGACCCGGGGACGGTGGTACCGGGCTGGAGACGGGGCATCCTGCGGGAGACTGGGCCGGGGGCACCGGACCGGCTGGATCCTCGGGCCGGGGCCCCCCGCCGTGGCCGGGCTGAAGCCCCCCGCGCCGCCCCCGGCCCGGCCCCGCCGCCTTTGTCGGGCGCTTTGCATGTGAAAGGCGCCGGCGGGGTCGCCATGGCGACGGGACAATGGCCCCGGGGGCCCGGGGGGCGGAGGGCCCGGCGGCGGAGCCCCCCCGCCGCGGCCGCCCCGGCGGGAGCCTTAAAGGAGAAACGCGGCTGCGGTCCCACCGGGAAGAAGCCCTCCCCACGGCCGAAGTCTCCCCACTGCGGTGGTCTCACGGGGCTGGATGCTTCCCACGGCCGGCATCCCCACACTGCGGTGGTCCCACAGGGCTGGATCCCCCCCATGGCCGGCATCCCCTCACTAGAATGGTCCCAGGAGGCACAAGGCCTCCTCACGGACATCCTCCTACCCCTGAGGGGGTTCCGCAGGGCAGGATCCTTATTCATGGTTATCATAAGCGCTGGTTCACTCTAGGGTTGGGTTCTCACCAGTGACCATCCCCCCCACTGGTGTGGTCCCACTGGGGGTGCACCGTGGGGAGCACAGCCTCCACCCCAGCGGGCCCCATGCCCCCCTGCTTACCTGATGTAGCCCACCTGGGGCCTGTGTGCCAGCTGCCAGCGGTAGGACGTCTTGTCCCTCCAGCCCACGTTGCGGGGGTCCTTCCAGAGCAGGCGGACGTGGTCGGGCGTGTGGCCCGTGTGCCACAGCGCATTGCGCAGGTGCTCCCCAGGGCCCGTCGAGGACTTCACTGCCTGCAGGTGCATGGGGGCTTCAGGGGGGAGCTGAACAGGGGATCCTGACCCAGCCCGTGGGTGGGGCCACCACCCACCTTGAGCTGCAGCCCTGGCTCAGCCACAGCACGGAAGGGGGTGGCCTGCCAGTATGTCTGCTCCGTCTGCTTCCACATCACCACGTAGAAGCTGGCGCTGTCCTGGTAGCTGAAGATGAAGCCGGCGTAGTCATCGTCGGTGATGGTGTTGACGTGGAAGGTGCCCTCAAAGTCTACCCCGTTGAAGGCTGTGTAACCTACAGGCAGGAAACGCTGCGGGGAGCCCTCTCTCCCCACGGGACTCCCAGCCCACCCACCCTTCATCCTTCATCTGTGGGGCAAAGAACCGGCCCTTACTCCCTGCACAGTGGGAGTAGAGGGGGCTGCCCCCAGAGCCTGTGGGTGGGTGAACATATCTTACCCACAGCCAGACCCGGGTCACTGTTCATGGTCTGCACGATCTCCATGCCCTGTGGGGGACAGCTGGGTGAGGGGCACCCCAGCGCCCCTGGGCACCTCCCAGTCCCCTCAGCTCCCACCCTGCAGCGCAGCCCCCAGAAACACGGGGCGCAGCACCCACACCTGGTTGAGCACAACCCAGTTGGGGTCGATCTGGGCATCCCCCTCGGGGTCAAGGATGACGGTCTGGTAGGCGCGGAAGTCGGTCAGTGTCACTTCGGCGCTCTCGGGGCACACGTCCAGCTGGTCCACCACCGTGTCATTGTCGAAGTCCTCCTCGCAGACGTCACCCACGCCATTCCCTGGGGACACGTGCTCAGTCAGGGCTGGGCTGAGCCCATGCAGGTCTGCCTCCCTCTGCCCACCCCACGCTCACCGTCTGAGTCTTTCTGGTTGGGATTGGGAATGAGGCGGCAGTTGTCTGGGCCAGGTGCCACATAGTCTGGGATGCCATCATTGTCATCATCATTGTCACAGTCATCCCCCAGCCCATCGTTGTCCGAGTCCAGCTGGGAGCTGTTGGGGATCTCAGCACAGTTGTCCTTGGTGTCTTGATGCCCATCCCCATCACTGGGAGCAAGAACGAGGTCAGAGCAATGACAAAACTGGGGATCTCCCCGAAGACCCCATTGTCCCTCCTGACAGGTCCCTGAACCAGGAGCCCAGATCTGCCCCCCGGGACACAACTGGGAGGTCACCCCACTGCAGTGTTATCCACACCTGTCCTCGTTGGTGTCACAGATGTCTCCTACCAGGTCACTGTCCATATCTGTCTGGAGGAGAGCGGAGCCCTAGTTCAGTGGACATCCTGGGGCAAGGAGGAGGCCCTGCTCCCTGCCGGGCCAGGCCCCAGTCGTCCGAGGCCCAGCCTAGCCCCAGCCATACCTGAGTGGGGTTGCTCATTTCAGGGCAACTGTCACAGGCATCCCCAACACCGTCCTCGTCCCGATCAGTCTGCAGAGGGTTGGGCACCTTGGGGCAGTTATCCAGCATGTTGGGTATCCCTGCAAGGATAGTGCTGAGTGGATACCACCCCCCACCCTGGGGAGACAGCCCCCCTGGCACAGCCAGGCCAATCCAAGAGCGGCTCACCGTCCCCATCGATGTCATTGTCACAAGCATCCCCCTCGCCGTTGCTGTCCGTGTCCCGCTGGTCATTGTTGGGCACATTGGGGCAGTTGTCACAGGCATCCCCAAAGGAGTCAGTGTCCGAGTTCTGTTGGTCCTTGTTGGGGAAGAGCCGGCAGTTGTCCTGTGGAGAAGAGGATGGGGATGGTGGCACTGCGGTGGTGGGCAGACAAGAGGCCACAGTCCCACAGTGGTCAGGGCAGAAAGACATCTCCAGCACCTTGAGACCATTCCCAAACCACCAGCCTGCTGCTCCCCAGGAGAAGCATCTTGAGGGACTCAGAACAGAGCCAAAACAAGAAACCCTCCTAGAACCACTGGCATGGCCACCCGTCCAGCACAGCCACCTCCACATTCTTGACACCATCACCATCAGCGTCGTCATCACATTGGTCCCCAATGCCATCGTTGTCAGCATCCTCCTGCCCAGAATTGGGCGTCAGGCGGCAGTTGTCCTGCAAGCACAGCCAGCATTAGGGACAGGGAGGAGATGAGGTCTGGAGCACAGCCCTGCTGTGCCCCCTGTGCCCCCCCTGCAGGAGCCCACCTGCTTGCAGTGCTTGTTGTTGTCGATGCAGGGCAGGGGCTCGTCCGGGTACCCATCCAGGTCTGTGTCTGGCCCACACACATTGCCGTTGCCAGCCCAGCCCACGTTGCACTGAATAAAGAAGAGATCAGGGGCTGGAAAGGGCCCTGGCAGGACCAATGCTGCCATGCTGTACCCCCCACACCCTCCTCCTGTCCCTGTCCCCTGCTCACTGCACAGGAGATCTCCCCATTCCTCTCAAACAGGCAGAAGCCGTTGATGTCACAGGGGTTGGAGGTGGGAGTGCTGCAGGACCTCTGCGGGACGCAGCCAGACGTTTGGTTGCCCACAAAGCCCGACTTGCAGGGCCCGCACTTGTAGGAGCCCTGGGGGAGAGAAGGCAAGGGTGGGATGAGGGGAGCTGAGCGGCCCCAGGAGCAAGGGAGGGAGCGGGACAGCGCTGCTCACCAGCGTGTTGGTGCAGATGGAGTTGGGGTCGCAGCCCCCATTGTTCCCATCGTTGCATTCATCAATATCTGTGCAAACCTGTGAGCAGTGTGGGAGAAATGCTCACCTGGGGCCTTTCCCTGAGGGTGGCTCTGCCCATTCCTGCCCCCAAAAAGCTGTCCTCCTCCACAGGTACTGCATTGTCCACACTGTCCTGTGCTCCAGAGATCCCACAGGGACCTGGCCCAGTCCCCTGGCACTGCACTCACCTGCTTGCTGGCCCTGGCATAGTCCACCCCCACGCCAGAGACGATGTTGCCTCGATAGCCACGGGGGCAGGGCTCGCAGCGGAACCCGGGAGCTGTGTTGATGCACTTGGAGCCGGGGAAGCAGGGGTTGGCATGGGCACACTGCAACACCGGGAGAGACACAGCCTTCATCCTTGGGCATCTGCTGCTGCCCCAGGACGTCCTGGGACCTTCCCGGAGGAAGCATCCTCTGCACACACAGCCCTGGCAGTGCCAGGGCTGCTGATGTCCCCCCAGACCATGCCCACCTCCTCGATGTCAGCGCAGTGTGTGCCGTTGCCCTCCAGCCCCGGCGGGCAGGGCCCGCAGCGGTACCCAGGGTACTCGTACGTCTCCATGCAGTCCACGCCACTGAAACAGGGATTGGGGTTGCAGCGGGAGCGGTGCTCATGGAAGCCTGAGGAGAGGAGAGGCAGGTGAGACAAGGTGGCCCTCTGTGGGATGTGCCCATGGGGAGGACAGTGTGGGACTGCCATGGGAAACTACAGTCGTTTAGGATAAGGCATTTCCCCAGAGTCCTCTGCCCCCCAGTGCAAATGAGCACAGGCCCATCAGCTGTCAGTTTGTGGCTGCCATCTCCCCAAGTTCTGGAAAGTTCCCCGTTCTCGTTGTTTCTAATGGTTCCCTCTGTAAACCACTCCTTCCCTTTTCCCTCCTTAGCCCAGTTTATGTTACCCCATCCCTGTTCCTCCCTTACACCCCCTTCCCACTGGATCATTTGTACCCTGGTTACTCCTTCCCTCCCCAGTTATATACTCTGGCCCCTCCTTCCCCGGGGCTCTCGGAGTCTGCTTTCCCTGAGTGCGGTTGCCTCTACTCCTTCCATCAATCCTCAATAAACCCGCTCGGATTCCAGCAGCTCAAGAGTCCTTCCGTCTTCCTGGTGGGGATTTTAATTACGCTATCCAGGCACCCGTTGACCAGCCAGCTGAGGGTCACCCCGTGGGACTCGGTCCGGGGTAGCCTGTAGCCCTCTGCCCCCCGAGGTGGGAGCAGAGCCTCGCCAGCACTCACCGCAGACCTGGCACTCCATGATGGTGTTGCGGATCAGAGACATCTCCTTCACCTGCAAGGCAGCAAAGCATGGAGCATCAGGAGGGTGCTGGCGCTGTGCTCCAGGAAAATCCAGCCCAGGGAGCGTCAGTACCCCCTCAGTCCCACCTGGTCCCTAATGTCTTCCCGCAGCTCGGTCAGAACCCGGTTGAAGAGGGTCAGCTGCGTGACCAGTGCCTTGGTCTGCTCACCTGCCAGCAGCAGAAAGGAAAGGTCAATCCCAGCACAGACAAACTCTCCCAGGGCTGTGGGCCAGGACTGCTCTGCCCATTGGCACTGAGCTAGGAGGATGAGGCACCTGACAGCCTGTGCTCACACAGGGCCCCTTTTCCTGCAGCACACCCCACACCCTCTGATCCCACATGGGGCACTGGGACAGGCTGCACAGGGATTTCTGCCTCCGTGGAGTCCCAAACGCCTCACGCCAGGCAACGAGAGAAGCAGAGCAGGGACTTACCCAGGATGGAGGCCAGCACGCTCGTCACTGCAAGGAGAGAGATGAGACATTACCAAATGCTGCTGTCACACCCCAGCAGCATCACCTCACATGGTCACTTCTGGTCAGCACATGTGCAGCACTGTAGCTCCCACCTGTGCGGGGACACTGGGCCAGGAGGGACAGGAACATCCCTCTGTGCTGTCACCCCCACCCCCTTGTGCCACGGCCCACACACATGACCCCCAAAGCCCCCCAAGCCATTACCTGCACTGTGAATGGACTCATCTCCTTGGAAAGGGCACTCGCTCAGGGCCCCTACACGGCTCATGGACCCTCCCAGGATCAGCTTCATCGACTCTACAAACCCCTGATGTGTGTGGGGAGATGCAGTCAGCATGGGGGGCTCTGCCCATGCCCAAGGGTGCATTGGCTGGGCTCTCAATGCCCCTGGCACTCACCTGCATCCTCTGGTAGGCCTTCAGCCCTGTGCGCACCTCGATGGACTCCACTTCGGCCAGGGGGATCTCAGAGAGCTCAGGCAGCCCCACGCTGGAGTCCATCTGCTTACAGTCCACGTAGAGCTCCACGCTCAGCGTGTCCCTGCGCAGCCCGCTCAGGCGCACGATGACAGAGTGGCTCTGCCCGTCCGCCACGTGCGCGTGCTGCAGGTTGACCGAGTGCACCTTGTTGTCCTCCCGCAGGTACCGCACCAGGACTGCAGGGCAGCGGGAAGCGGCCGTCAGCTCCCCCCAGCACTGGCAGCACCCTGGGACCGGCGTGTGCCCATTGCTCTTCCCTGCAGGAACTCAGTCCCGTCCGTCTCAGAGCAGGGCCAGTCCATCCCCACCCACCTTTGTTAATCTTCCCCACGACAGAGACCTCCAGCCATCGGGTGTTGTCTTTCTTGGAGTAGAGGCCAAAGAGGGTCCCCCCCTGCTTGGGGGGCAGGCGGAAGGTGGACAGGAGGTACACGTCGTTGACAGTCAGAAGCTCCATGCGGATCTTGTGGGCCACGCTGGCCATCTGCCGAGCCTCGCTCACCAGCAGCAGGTCGATGACTACGGGACACGAGCACCGGGGTCGCCACTGCACCGGCAGCCGCAGCTCCGGCCGGTGACTGCAGAGATGCCCGGTGCGGTCAGAGCGGGGGTGGGTTGGGGGTGTCCCTGGACCGCCGGGTTCTGGGGGGACCAGGGAAGCCCCGGGGGCTCCGGGGCCGGCCCCGCGCGGTGGCGCTCCAGGACCGGCCGCACCTCCGAGTGGGACCCGCGGAGCCCCCGCACCGGCGAGACCGGCAGAGCCCCGGCTCGGAGCCCGCCCCGCTCTTGGGGCTTCCCTGCATCCCGTTCCGCTGAGCTCCCGGCGGGCCAGCTCCAGTAAGGGACGGTCGGAGCCCCGGCACCGGCTCGGGGCGCTTAGCGGGGAGCGCGGACAACCGCACGGGTGCCCTCCTGTTCCATGCAGACGCACCGGGCAGACCGAGAGGGGCTGCGGCGCCGGGGTCAGCCCCCGCCGCGGCACTCCCCCGCGGCGCCGAGCCAGCATCGGAGCCAGCGGCCACCCGGCGCCGCGGGGTGAACGTTCCAGCGTCCCCGCTGCCCGCAGCCCAGCTCCCCCGGGGCGAGCAGAGCCGCTGTCAGCGGCCGTGGGAAGGGGTCTGCCGACGCCGACCCCCGAGTGTCGCCCGTCCCGCAGCCCTTCGGGGCCGCCCCACCGCCGCCCCGAGCCCCTCCGGTACCTTGCAGCTCCTGACGCGCCGCGGCGGCGGCGCCCAGCAGGAGCAGCGCCAGGAGCGCGGGGCTCCCCGGTGCCCCCATGGTGCCGCCGGTGCCGCCGGTGCGGAGCGGAGCGCGGCGGGGCGGGGTGGCGCACGGGGGAGGGGCCGGCGGGGCCGGCGAGGAGGAAACAAAGAGCCGTCAATCACCGGGCGCATCCCGGGGACACCGGCGGGCCACCGGTCGCGGCTCCGGCCCCGGAGGGGGGCACCGTGCCGACGCGGCGCACTGGGCCCGGGGCTTCGGGGACGCCCCGGCACTGCCGGCCCCGGGACAGCCCCTGTTCACAGCGCCGGTTCACCGGGAGGTCAGGCGTGGAGGGGGGGGCTGGGGTCGCCCCAGCAGCGCCGGAAAATCCCGGCCCGGTAGAGCGGGGCCGCTTGTACGGGGGTGCCCCACGACGCGGAGCTCCCCGGGCCGGCAGAGCCCCGGGGCCGCTCCGTATCGCCGGGGGATGCTCGGGCCGCTGAGCCGCTCCCGTGGAGCTCCGGCCAAGGCGGGCGGGCGGCCCGCGGCGTCCCGGCCGTGTTTACAGCTGTTTCCCCCGGTGCCATAACAACGGGCCGAGCCCGGCCCCGGGGCTGCCCCAGCCCCGCGCCCCCGGTCCGGCTCCGCGCCAGCGATCCCGCGTAACGAGGGCGTGCGGGCGATGGAGGGGGTGGTCCCGAGCCGCACACGGGGCGTTTTTCTTCCGCCGCTGCCAGCGGGCTCCCGGCCCGGCTGCTGTCCGTGGAGAGCTGCCGGGGGGTGCGGGGCCGAGCAGGGTGAGCAGTGCGGGCCCACGCGGGGAGATGTGGGGCACAGCAGGACTGTGCGGTGCGGGACCGAAAAGCGTGAGCCGTATGGAGCTGAGCCGAGCCGTGCGAGGCAATGTGGGGCCATGCGGGGAGATGCGGGGCTAAGCAGGACTGAGCAATGTGGAGCTGAGCGGTGCGGGGGAAGGCAGAGAGATGCGGGGCACAGCGGGGCTGTGAGCACGGTGCGGGGCACGGCAGGGTGAGCAGCGTGGAGCTGAGCTGAGCTGTGCGGGGCGATGCAGAGAGATGCGGGGCACGGCAGGGCTGTGCGGTGCGGGGCCGAGCAGGGTGAGCGGTGCGGAGCTGAGCGGTGCGGGGCAACGCAAAGAGATGCGGGGCACGGCAGGGCTGTGCGGTGCGGGGCCGAGCAGGGTGAGCGGTGCGGAGCTGAGCGGTGCGGGGCAACGCAAAGAGATGCGGGGCACGGCAGGGCTGTGCGGTGCGGGGCCGAGCAGCGTGGAACTGAGCTGAGCTGTGCGGGGCGATGCAGAGAGATGCGGGGCACGGCAGGGCTGTGCGGTGCGGGGCCGAGCAGCGTGGAGCTGAGCTGAGCTGTGCGGGGCGATGCAGAGAGATGCGGGGCACGGCAGGGCTGTGCGGTGCGGGGCCGAGCAGCGTGGAGCTGAGCTGAGCGGGGCGGGATGCGGGTTCTGCCCCAAGGACCCTGCAGACACCACCACCATTCCCATCCCCGCACTCCGCTCGGCTCCGCTCCATCGCGGAGACCCCCGGTCGGTGCCGCCCCGCGGCGGGGGCGGGCGGGGCCGCCCGTCCGGTTCCGGGTCGGCGGAAGATGGCGGCGCCCATGGAGCTGTTCTGCTGGGCCGGGGGCTGGGGGCTGCCCTCGGTGGACCCCGACTGCCTGGCTGTGCTGGTGAGCGGCGGGGCGGGGGCGGCGGGGCTGGGCCGGGGTCCTGCGGGCAGAGCCCCGCTCTATCCCTCCCTCCCTCCCTCCCTCCCGCAGACCTACGCGCGGTTCACGGGGGCGCCGCTGAAGGTGCACCGGGTCACCAGCCCCTGGAGGAGCCCCTCCGGTAAGGGCCCCGCCGAGGATACCGGCACCACCACCGGGACCCCATGGCAGCCCTGTGATCCCGTTGCCCCCACTTCCCACCACTGCACCCTCCACGCGTTACGCCCCCCACCCCATTACAGCCTCCCAGCCCATCTTATCCCTCCCGTCGTGTGGCCCCACACCACTGGACCCCCTGCCCTATTGCACTCTCTTAACCAATGCACCTCTCTTGCCCTATGGTCTCTGCTCCCCACGTGGCACCATCCGACCCTATTGCATCCCCCTGTACCTCATCACACCCCGTCCCGTTACCACCATTACCATCTTATTGCACCCCTTGCCCCATCACACCCTCCCACCCCATAGCACCCCTCATGTGCTGTGCCCCTGACTGCACCCGCTCTCTTATTGTACCCCCGCCACTGCACACCCCTCTATCCCGTCCCAACCCCCTCTTCTCATCACCATCCCTGTCCCATCACACCCCCTCCTGTCCTATTGCACCCTCATGCCCCACCACATCCCGTGTCCCATTGCACCCCCCTATTCCACTGCAACTCATGTCCCATTGAACACCCTCATCTCACTCCCCACCTCGTTGCACCCCCCTTTTTCCTGGTCCCCCATGCATCACTGCACTCTTACACCCCATTGCTCCCCCTGTCCATCACCCACCCCCACTCCCCACCACAACCCCCTTGTCCCGGCACATTCCCCATTCCCCATTGCACAGTTTCTACCCCCTCCCCTGCGCTGCTCTGTCCCCACCTCGCCTTACAGCCCTGCCCTGCCTCGTGCCCCTCATCCAGGCATGGGGGTCCATCCCCCATTGCAGCCCCCTGCACCCCTCACCTGCTCAGGGCACAGTGACTGCAGACCCCACTCACTCCCCCTGCCCGTAGGGCACCTGCCCGCACTGAGGACACGGGACGAGGGCGTCATCTCCAAACCTCAGCAGATCATCACACACCTCAGGAAACAGGTACAGAGGGGCTTGGGGCACCCCCTGCCCTGGGCTGCAGGAGCCCCTCAGCGAGGAGGGGACCCTGTTGTGTCACCCACGGGTGGGATTTGGGGCATCCCGTGGGATCAAACTGGCGTTTGCTCCGTAGAAATACAACGCTGACTACGACCTGTCGGCCACGCAGAGCGCGGACACGCTGGCCTTCGTGTCCCTGCTGGAGGAGAAGCTGCTGCCAGTACTGGTGAGGCTCGGGGGGGCTGCAGGGAAGGGGGGCTCGCTGAGGATGGGGAGCTGTGCCAGTGGGCTCCGGTGTGTGCCCAGCTGCCAGCAGAGCTAGAGAGCACTGCCAGCAGCAACATCCTGGGAGCCTGGCGTGGCAGGGATGGGGGTTTGGGAGGTGGCAGCAGTGGGTTGTGCAGCCCGGGCTGGGGTCTGCCCTTGACCCCGACGCTCCTGCAGCCCCTCATGGTCTCCAGGGTGGCTGTGCCAGGCAGGGGCTCTGGTGTGCCAGCAGCGCTGGCTGCAGCCCCGCCGTGGCCAGGCTGTGGATTGTTCTCCCACACAGATCCACACCTTCTGGGTGGATGCCAAGAACTACGTGGAGCACACGCGGAAGTGGTACGCGGAAACCATCCCCTTCCCCCTCAACTTCTTCCTGCCCAACACCATGCACAAGCGGCACCTGGAGCGGCTGCAGCTCATCTGGGGGGATGACTACATGGAGGATGAGGAGAAGCTGGAGAAGGAGGTGAGATATGGGGTCTGGGCACAGGGGTCCTCAGCGGTGTGCGGGGAATCCCTGTCAGGCTGTCCTGGGGTGACTTTATGATGCTCGTATCCCCATTCGTTCTATTGGCCCAGAAATAAGTTTTGTACCTTTAAGATTGGTTCTGAAAAAATCCAAACTGGGGTCTGGGTTCCCCCCTCCTGCTCCCCTGAGCACTGTGGTGGTACCTGGGCAGGTGACAACCCTCTGTCCTCCTCCTGCAGCTCTACCGGGAAGCTCGGGAATGCTTGACACTCCTCTCCCAGCGCCTCGGCTCCCAGAAGTTTTTCTTTGGAGACTCGTAGGTGGCCAAAGCGGGAGAGGGAAAGGGGCCTGAGAGCCCCCACACCCCAGCAGGGCTGAGGCCCTGTGGTCTGCAGGGGAGCTGCAGCTGCTTTGGGGGTGGAACAGGCTCGCAGGGGACAGGGCACTGTCCCAAGGAGGGGGAGCCTTGTGACATCCCCTGGGGTGCTGGGGCTGGCAGTGCCTGGTGGGTCTGGGTGGCTTGGGGTGGGGACAGTGGCCCAGGCACGGCTCTCTGTGCCCCAGGCCAGCCTCCCTCGACGCCTTAGTCTTCAGCCGCCTGGCGCCGCTCCTGAAGGCAAAGCTGCCCAACGGGAAACTGCAGCAGCACCTGAAGTCCCTGCAGAACCTGTGCAACTACTGCACCTCTATCCTCAGCCTTTACTTCCCCTGGGACGGAGGTGAGAGCCGTCCCCCGCCTCACCCTGCGGGCTGGGGGTGACCTGTCCCCCCCCGGTGCATCCCCAGCTGGGGCTCAGTCTCAGGGTGACCCTTCCTGCTCTGCCCCTCCAGGTGATCCCCTGACCGGTGCCCCTCGAGCTGCAGGCACAGATGGCAGTGAGGCAGAGGAGGATCCCCACAAACGACGCAAGCAGCTGCTGTCAGTGCTGGTGGGGCTGGTGGCCATGCTGGGCTACGCCTTCCTCAGCGGCATTGTCTCCATCCAGCGTGGCAGCGTGGGGCCGGCCGGCCGGCAGCCCGTCACCCTGGAGGAGGAGGAGGAGGAGGAGGAGGAGTGAGGAAGAGCTGTGTGACTGTTCCTTCACAGCCCCTGGAACTGACTGTTTTTACCGTGGGAGTGTGGCAGCAGCACTGTTCTGCTCTGTGTCCCACCAGGAACCACAGCCCTGCTCCGTGGGAGCGTCCCTGCCACACCAATAAACTTCCCTCTCTCCGCCTGCGCCCTCTCGTACTCCCAACACCCTCAAGGCCCTTCCCAGTTTCCCCAGTTGCCCAGGCTTGAGTTTTGCAGCATGCACCAGTGTGTCCTGTCTGTGGCTCTGCCCCTCACTCCAACCTTGGGTCTTGCTGAGGTTCCAGAGGGGGGAACCTAAAAGCATCTGTGGCATCTGAGCAGTCCCTGTCCCTTCTCCAGCAGCTGTGGGGCTGAGCCCCACATCTCCCCTGCATCTTTCCCGTGTTGCAAGCCTCCAGGCAGCACAGACAGCAGCTCTGCGGGGCTGGTACCTCCCCTCCACGCCGCTGCCAGCCCGGCAGTCCCGAGCACGGCAGCACAGCCGAGACACGAAACCAGAGCCAAGGGCAGCCGGGGCTGCTCGTCAGGACACGTCCCCAGCCCAGGAGCACTCCCCGCTGCCAGCGGGACACCCGGAGCCCCGCTCCAGCAGCCGGGATCCCTCCAGCGCTGACATCTGTTTGCATTCCAGCACGCCTGCCAGCGCCGGGGAGCTCCTGCAGCTGGCACAGCTGGGAGCGCATCGCGTGGGCTCCGAGCGGGGTCGGGGGTGGCCACCTGGGCTCCGTCTGCCCCCGCGGTCCCCCGGGCCACCCGGCGCGGGGCTGGTGCCGGTGTTGGCTGCGCTGCCGTTCCCGCTGGCCGCTGCCGGTTTACGAGCGCGCAGATGGAAAGGCGGCGCGGGGCCAGGCCGGCACACAGCCCTCGCTTGTTTGGCCGCCGGCTGCCACCGCCAGCGGCATCCCAGCCCTGCTGCTGCTGCGGTGGCTGAATGTCCCCAGGCTGCGCTGCTGGACATGCGCCCCCCCCTCCCCGTGCCCCCCACCCGGGCGCAGTGGCCAGGGGCCCCCACACTGGGCTGGAGCAGAGCCATGGTGCTGGGCCAGCTGCGGAGCCTCCCCCATACTGGCCCAGTTCGAGGGGCCCCACTGGGAGGGGGATGACTCAGTGCAAACCCCCCCCAGCACGCTCCCCTCTAACGTCACTCAGGAACTATGTGCCCCATGCTCCCGGTTCCCATTAGCTGGAGGGGCTGATGGCTGCTCCAGCAGGAGAAAGCACAGCCGCCTGCTCTGGCCAGGGAGAAGCTGGAGCTGCCGACGCCAGAGCTCTGCTCTAAATCCCGGCTGCGTGTCCTGACTGCAGCTTTGGGCCCTTCCCTGCCTGGGGGATGCTGCAGTGGAGGACAGGAGAGAGATGCCACCCCTTAGGGTGACAGCCCCCTGCATCCCCAGCCCTGTGGGATGCCTCAGGAACCTGGGCAGAGGAGGGATGGGACCCATGGGGCCTCAAATCTGCCTCCTCTGGCCCCTGGCATAGTCCTGCCCACTGAGCTGGCACCAAGGGGAGGTCAGGGGTTCAGGAAAGTTTGTAGAAAACCTGTTTATTTTACGAAACATCTAGAAAAGCACAGGCGTTGCAGCCCTAGGGTCAAACAGGTCCCCTGGGGCACAGGGGGCTGCAGGGGCTGTGCTGCAGCCCCAACCCCATTGGAGTCATCTCTCCAAGCTGCCATCAGCACCGTGTTCCTGGTGCTGGCACCTCACTCCTCTGCCACGCTAGGCTGGCTGCCTCCAGAGGAACGTCTGGATGGAGTCGCTGGGAGCCACGGCCTCGATGAAGCCGACGTGCGGGTCAGAGATCCCAAAGGACACGTCCATGGGGGAGCTGTGCGGAAAGCGAGAGGGGATGGGGGCTCAGTGGGGTCAGTGGGGCCTTTTACCAGGGATCAGAACTGAGCCACTCACCGGTTCAGGACCACCAGGACAACGGCGCCGTCGGGGCGCAGGAAAGCCGAGTGCTCCAGGTCACACCGGCGGCACTTCTTGGACACAGCCAGTCCCACACGCTGTGAGCCCTCGGGGATGAACTTGCTGTGGGGACAAGCAGGGTCAGAGTGTGGTACGTAGGACATGGTACCTGGAGCCAGCAGCAGGGGCCAGCAGCCTGTGGCCCTGACACACCTGAAGTGCCCCAGGTGGTAGAACATGGGCTGCTTGTAGAAGACATCCTTGCTGCTGTCCACAATGACGGGGCTGTCCACGTAGTTCTTGCTCCAGTTGGGGCCTCCCTCCATGTCCAGGGCCAGGTTCCAGTCGGTCCAGCCCGTCACGTAGTTGTTGAGGTTCTGCGGGGCAGGGGGTGGTGCTGAGCCACAGGCAGGCCCAGGGGCTGGCCAGGGTGGCCAGTGTGTCCACAGCTCCCGCCAGGCCCTACCGACAGGATGCTGTGGCTGTACTTGCTCCCACGGTCCCAGCCACCCAGGACCACCCTGGGCTCCCAGAAGTAGGAGCCGGTGGAGGCCTCCGTGGAGAGGAGGAAATAGTCTGGGAAGAGGTGATGGGTGATGGAGAGTGTCAGGTCGATGGGTGCCAGAAAATCCAGGTACCAGTGGATGCCGATGCCGCTGATGTAGCTGGCAGCCACAGGGTCTTTGAGAACCTGGCAGGAGAAAAGGGTCACCAGTGCCCAGGGCTGGGAGATCTGCTGTGAGGCCAGGACAGCTGCTATGGGAACTCACCACCTCGGCCCAGTAGGGCAGCATCACCCTCTGGTCATCCAGGATGATGAGCTGGACGTGGCGGTGGGAGCTGTTGGCCAGTGCCGGGCCCAGGTCCCGGGCGATGAAGTCCCGCTGGTGCTCAGGGGAGAAGCCCAGGCACTGGAAGGGGTAGAAGACAATCTCACCAGCCGTGGGCTCGTTCCCTGCTGTCACTGCCCAGAAGGTCAGGTTGTGCTTGGCGTATTCATCCAGGAACCTGGTGTGGGGTAGAAGGGAATGGCCCCGTCACACCTGTGCCAGCCCCAGCTCCAGGTGTGGCATCCCCGGCACACGCCGCACTCCCGTGGCCCCTCACCGGATAAAGTACTTGGCCCAGGCCCGGTGGTACTTGTCCCCGGGGCTGCCCTTCAGTGTTCCCCTCCCCGTCATTGCTCCATTCGTCTTCATCCACACCGGAGAGGTCCAAGGGCTGGCATACAGTGACAGCGGCCGCTTGGCCACTGCCTGGGCTGCTTGGAGGATGGGGATCTAGGGAGAAGTGGGATGGCACAGAGATCTCTGGGTCTGTCCCAGTGCTGGCTGTGCAAGCAGCAGGAGGAGTCACCTCCCTCCCCAGAGGTGGGAAGGTGCTCCCTTTCCCCAGGTGCTCCCTTTCCCCATCCCATCCCATCCCATCCCATCCCATCCCATCCCATCCCATCCCATCCCAGCAGCAGCCCCGGTCCCTCAGACTCTTCCTGCAGGACTCACCTTCATGTGCGTGTCCTCCTCCGTCAGGTTGAAGTGCCTCAGCTCGAAGTCGCCCTCGGCGTCAGCGTAGGTGTACAGGCGGATGGAGAAGTCAGTGCTGGCCATGGGCACACGCACCAGGTTGTACTCAATGCCTGAGGACAGGGCAGGTGGTGATGGGCATCCTCGAGTTGCATTTGGGGGTCCAGATCCCCCCGCCCCTCAGAACAAATCTCAGCAGCCAGACCCCAGCTCTACCAGCAGCAGCTTTGCCTGCCCTGGGCTCACCTTCCTCGGAGAAGTAGGAGCGCAGCAGGTGGTTCTGGGCATCCTTGGACAGGGACTGGATGTTGATGGCAGCTGCATCAGTGATGGAGCCACCAAAGCCCTTCACCTTCTGGTACCTCTGCGCTGTGTCCAGGGTGAGGTGGAAATCTGTGGGGACGCACAGTGTCACCACCCCTGCCGTGGAGGACAGGCCCTCTCACAGCCCGGGGTGGTACCTGGGCTCTTGGCGTTGTGCTGGAATTTCCCCTCGCTCCGCTCCAGCCGCTTGCCGGCCTTGCTGCTCTCGTACTTGACGTAGGAGCCGGGGGCTGGCAGGACCAGGGGGTCCAGCGTGTCACAGTACGTGGCACTGCAGGCACAGACCAGGGAGCCGTGCCCAAAATCCTTGGCATCACAGGGACGGCCACCTGCAGCAGAGGAAAGAGTGGGTAGGCACCAAGGGCTGTTGCAGGAGCCCAGCTCATCCCTTCGACCCATGACAGACTCCAAATCCGCCACCCTCCAAAGCCCAGGGACACGTGCCAGCACGTACCTGTGGCCTGCAGGGCCGCCTGTGCCAGCAGGAGCCAGCCCAGGACACTGGCACAGCCTGGTCCCATGGCACCTCTGCTGCAGCAGCTCAGACGATGCCGATGGACACACTGGGAGCAGGGCAAGTGTCAGCACCCAGAGCTTCTCAGCCTGACCCAGCCACACACAGGGACAGAGACACAGGGCAGGGAGGGTGCCAGCATCATCCCCCTGCCCAGGGGACCACTGGACCCCCCCCTGCCAGGGCTAATCCTGTCCTGCCCTCTGCCCACTGCTCCAGCCCAGCACCCACCCTCCCTCCCACCCCTCCAGAGTCTACCAACAGTTCTGGCTATGACCCAGCTGGGGGTGCAGCCCCCAGGTGTGGGCATCCCCCAGGTGTGAGCCACCCCACCAGCCTGCTGCTCCTAGCTGCCCACGCTGGCTGTACCCAGCAACTTTGTTCACTCCCATCAACTCCCTCCCACTCCTTCTCCCTCCTCACTCGTTCCACAGCTGTGCCATGCCGTGCTGCATCACCCCATGCATCCCCAGTGCCCCCCGAGCCATGGCTATGAGCAAACAGCTCCACTCTCCCAATCCCATATGCCTGAAAGCTGAGGCTTGTCCAGCCAGAGTGGTTTGGGGCTCAAGCCTCTGGCATGGAGAGTCCCACATTCCCCTGTTCTTTCAGGTGTTCACACCCTGTCCTGTCCTTCCCGTGGTGCTGGGCAAGGAGCCTCTCAATGAGAGCACAGGAGGAGCCACCTCCAAGCCTCGGGACCCTGGTGCCAGACTGAGGACACCTGGGGACCTCTGCCAGGGTGGGATGGTGCCCTCTTGTTGCTCCCCGAGCTCCTGTGGCATGTGGAGTGGGGCCAGGCAGCTGTCCCACCTCCATTGCCTCCCACTCCCTGCCAGGGAATGATGCCCAGCTTGGCCAGGGCATGGCCTCAACACGGTCCTGTTGCCCAGGGCTGTTCCATGCCGATCTCGATCCCCATTCCCACCTGCTGAAGCCACCTCGGACCCAGGGGACTCACCTGCTGCCAAACCAGCTCCTGCTGCGTCTCTGAGGCGACGGTGGCAGGTCCTGTGTCCCGGCTGTGCCTGGTGGGAGGGGACGCGTCTGGCGAAGCAGGAAAGGTGAGTTTGGAATGGGACAGCTCATGGGACTCTGTGTTTGAAGAGGAGCCTGGGGATAATTTTGCAACCTGGCTCCAATGAGCTTTCCACACACCGCAGCATTTGCAAAGCTCTCCTGAAACCTGTTCCAGTGGCCAGAGGGAAGCTGGGGAGGGGAGGACGCCCGCCAGCCCCCCAAGTGCCTCCATCACCCCCCACAGCCAGGCCTGCCCTGCTCCCCTTGGGAAGAGCCCCACGGGAGCAGCCCTGTGTCCCTGGGACACCTCGGACAGGGCAGGGCACGGCTGGCTGTGCCCACCCAGGGTCCCTGCTCTTGGCAGCACTTTGGCTTTGCCACGAGCAGTGCCACCGCCATGACCTGTGTCCCGTTTGTGGCTGCTCCAGGACCTTTCCTGGCACGGGCAGAGGCAGCAGCCGGTCACGGCAGGGACTCCCGACCCCTCCTGGGGTGGGCACAGCAGGGAATGCCCGCCCAAGTCCCCTCGCCCCCGCCGTGCCCCGCACGCCGGAGCCCCACGCCACAGCGGGCTGGGTGGAGCCGGCAGCAGCGGTTTATCATCTGCAAAACAAGTCTGGGCTCCACACCATCTAATTTGGGATCCTTCCTAATTGCAGGCATCTGCTCCGCAGGAGAAACAGGAGGCGGGCAGAGGCACGGGGGGAGTGGCAGCTGCCCCGGGGTCCCCTTGGGGCAGCTGGTGAGGGTGGCCAGGAAGAGACCCCCACCCAGGGACCACCGTCCCTCACTCAGTGTCACATCCCCACCCGGGAACCACAGCCCCCGAGCCAGGGTCACAGCCCCTCGCTGGAGATCGCAGCCCCAGCGGGAAATAGTAAAGGTAAGATGATCTTCAGAAAGCTGGAAAAGCAGGCCTTAGAGAAAGAGCAGAGACCTAGCTGCAGCTGCAAAGTCTGAAAGTAAACAGAGTTACAATGAGTACTTTTACTAATTGGCTAAAACAATTGTCTGTAAGCTTTAGCAATAACTATTGACTTTTAGCAATACGCTGTCAGCTAGAAAGTTTTTCAAGTGCTCAGTAACAAAGAAATCTTCTCCTGCTACTAGCTTTACCATCTTCCTACTGTCTCAGCCATGTCATGAGGCTGATGCTGCAAATAAAGCTCAAGGAACGTACCCCAACAGTCCCATCCCGTTCGTACAGAAAACACCTCCCCAGCACACCCCCCACCCAAGGCCCTGCTCCTCCTGCTGCCCCCAGAGAAGGGATCCCCCAGCCCACGCTGCAGGCAGCGGGGATGGTGGGGGTGATTCCTCCAGCCTCACCTCATGGCCATCCTGCTGCGGCTCCAAACCGGCTGGAGCAGCGAGCCAGCCCAGAGGGGCTGGGCCAAAGCCTTTCCCTGCACGCTTGCCCCATGGCACTGCTGAACGCCGGGGGTCAGGGCTCCACACGGGCCATCCCGGCATAGCAGAGGTCCGGTGTCCCTTGGGAAGGGGACATTCCCAAGGTGTCAGGAATAGTGTGGCAGCAGGACCTGGGCATTGATGAGGTCACACCTCGAATCCTTGGGGTCAGTTCTGTGCCACTCATGAGGGCTGGAGCATGTCCAGAGAAGGGGATGGAGCTGAGGAGGGGTCTGGAGCTCCAGGAGGAGCTGGGGGGGCTCATTCTGGAGAAAAGGAGGATCAGGGGGGACCCTGTGGTTCTGCACAACTCCTGACAGGAGGGGACAGCCAGGTGGGGGTTAGTCTTTGCTCCCAGGGAACAGACACAGGACAAGAGGAAATGGCCTCAAGTTGCATCAGGAGGGCTGTGGCATTTCCCAGGAGAGGTTTAGGTTGGATATTAAAGAAAATTTCTTCATGGGCAGGACTGTGCAGCCCTGGCATCGGCTGTCTGGGGCAGCAGTGGAGTTGCCAACCCTGGAGGGATTTACTAAATGTGCATGGAGCACTTGGGGACGTGATTTAGGGCTGGCCTTGGCAGCGCTGGGGGAACGGTTGGACATGATGATCTTCGAGGCCTTTTCCAACCTCAAGGATTCCATGATTCTATTCTATAATTCTAAGCACAGCCAGCCCGACCCAGCTGCCGTTGGGGCCAGCATTCCGCAGGAACATGGATAAAAGCACAGGACAGGCTGGTGTGCTTCATGAACAGGGCTGGGACGGAGCCCGGTGCCACCTTCACACCACACTCCAATAATCCAGCTGTAAAGCCTCTGGGTTTTTCATTTTCCCCAACCTCAGCAGTTCCGTGGCTCTCACACAGGGGCATTGGCCAAGGAGAGCTCTGGCTTTCTCATTCCTGTACTTCAAAGGTGCTGGTAACGTTCCCAAAGGCACAGGGAATACTGTAACTGGTATTTAGGGAAAGCAAACAGGACGGGGAGGTCACTGCGGGCTGCGGCCGGTGTTGGCCAGAGCCAGAATAGAGGGGACTCTGTCCAGAGGCCACCCTGGAGAGGTGGCACCAGCCTAATTTGTCCATAAAGTTTGGTGGATGGGGACACTGATATCATTTACTCTGCTTTTCCGACAGCATCTGACATTTGGGTTTTTTTTTTTTTTTAAATACTCCCCCAAAAAGTAGGCTGGGGAAAACCAACAGCACATATGGAACGAATCAAGGGCTGGCAGCGGTGGAGGGATAAACTCCAGCTGCAGGGATAAACAAGGAGCCACCCGCAGGCCATGGGGGCCGGAGCCCCCGGGGCACCCCTGGCCCCGCGCCGCCCCGCCGAGGAAAACCGAGCGATTTCCGAGCGCGTAGAGGAAACACTGACGGGAACGGCGCATTCCGGAGGGAGCGCGTCATGGCTTTACTTGGCGCCCGCCACACACGCGAAGCTTTCAAGGGGGCCACGTGTGGAAGTGTGCTCCAGGAGACGGTGCAAAGGGAACTTCCAGGGGGATGGGAAGTGCCGGGAGGGAGGGGAGGCTGGGAAGCAGCAGGCCCCGGTGCCAGGAGCACACGGAGCCCCTTGTGCAGGGGCTGCACTCCCAGCAATGGGTCACCATCTGCTTCCACCCTTGAGGGATGCTGGAAAGGGTGGAGGAAGGGTTGACCCCCAGAGCCCCCCTGAGCCCCCCAGCACTCCCCTGGCTATCACTGCTGGCGCCACAGGTAGGTCTGGATGGAGTGGGCTGGAGCCACAGTCTCGATGAACCCCATGGCAGGGTCCTGGATTCCAAATGGCACATCCCGGCCAAACCTGGGGAGCAAGAGGGGCTGAGCAGGTCGGCACAGCTGGGGCTGAGCATCACCCCCACCCCCTGCCTGGGCTGACCTGTTGAGGACCACCAGGACAAGGGCACCGTCGGGGCGCAGGACGGCCACGTGCTCCAGCTGGCAGAGGAGGCAGCGGCGGCTGCTGCGCAGCCCCACCCGCCGAGAGCCCTCGGGGATGAACTTGCTGTGGGGAGAGGACCAGGAGAGGGGTTCTGCCCCTGGTCTGGGGCTGGCGGCAGCACCTGAGCCCCCCTGACCCACCTGAAGTGTCCCAGGTGGTAGAACATGGGCTGCTTGTAGAAAACATCCTTGCTGCCGTCCACGATCACTGGGCTGTCCACAAAGTTCTTGACCCAGTTGGGGCCTCCATGCAGATCCAGGACCAGGTTCCAGTCGGTCCAACCAGACACAAAGTGGTTCATGACCTGGGGGGGCAGGGAAGGGGCTGAGTGGGGCTCCCCCCAGCCCTGGGTGGGCGGTGTGAGGGCGGTGTGAGGGTGTGTACCGTCAGGATGCTGTAGCTGTAGTGGTCTCCCCGCTCCCAGCAGCCCAGGGACACGGCGAAGCGGAACATGAAGAAGCCAGTGCAGGCCTCCGTGTAGAGGAGGAAATGGTCAGGGAAGAGCTTGTGGGTGGCCTCCAGGCTGCAGCCAGGTGGGACGATGGCATCCAGGTACCAGTGGACGGCCAGGCCAGCCACATAACGGGCAGCTGTGGCATTTCCCAGGACCTGGGGGGCAAAGGAGATGCCTCACACCGAGGCTACCCATGCCTGAAGCCTGCGGGGATGGACTCATGGACTCCATGTGATCTTTCAGGGCCACCTCTTGTCCCCTCCCGTGGGTGCCACACCCTGCAGCCCCCTCCCTGCAGCACTGCAACTGCACCCCTTTGAGCAGCACCCTAGCATGGATCTGGTGCCCCAGCATGGCCTTGGCACCTCACTGGGTGCAGCGCTGAGGGGGTGGGACACAGGTTTGCCCCTCAGTGGACCCCCTGCCCCCACCTGCCTCTGCTGCTGCCTGGTCCTCCCTCCACACCCCCGTGGGGTGGTCCAGCCCTGCGGCTGTGGAGGCAAAGGAGGGGCAGGCTGCCTGGCTTGAGGCTGGGGCAGGAGCATGTTTTACTTTCTTTCCTCCTAGTTTAAGGCAATATCCCCAAACAGCATTATGGGGGGAAACCAAATCAGCCAAAACTCTGCCCAGAAAAGGTGCTGGCGCCCAGCAGCACTGCCAGGATCCAGCATTCAGGATGTGGGTGCCACCTCCTGTCCTCACTCCCGTCGGGCACACGCGGAGGTGGCTGCTCTGGAAGGAGCCAGCTCCGGCTCCCGCTCCGGCAGACCCGGTTTGCTCCCAGTCTCCAGGGCTGGGAGAGGCCACGGCTCCTTTTCCCATAAAGCCTGGGGCTGGGGAGTGAGGCAGAGGGGAAGGAAGGTTGCTCTTCACCACTTTGGCCCAGTGTGGGAGGTGGATGCGCTGGTCGTCGAGCATGAGGAGCCGTGTGCGGTGGGGGCTGCGGGCCAGCGCGGGGCCCAGGTCCTGGGCGATGAAATCCCGCTGCTGTGCGGCCGTGAAGGCGATGGTGGGGGCCTGGGGAGGCGTGAAGAGCCCCGCCAGCGGCTCGTTCTGTGCCGTCACCGCCCAGAAGGTCACGTTGTGCTTGGCGTATTCATCCAGGAACCTGGTGTGGAGAAGGGGGGACAGAATCAGCTGTGCTGCCCCCCCACCCCACTCCCCGATCTGCCCGCTGTCCATCCCAGCCTGGTTCCAGAGACAGTACTTGATGAAGTAGTTGGCCCAGGTCTTGTGGTACTTGTCCCCTGCCTTCCCCTTCAGAGTCCCTTTCCCACGGACGTCCCCATTACTCTTCATCCAGGCTGGGGCGGTCCAGGGGCTGGCAAACAGCAGCAGCGACCGCTTGCTCATGGCCAAAGCTCGGCGCAGGAGGGGAATCTGTGGGAGGGGGCAGAGGGACAGGGTCAGCTCCAACTGCAGCTCCCCAAAACCACAGGGCCCAGCATGGGAGGAAGGGGAGAACTCAAGGGATCTCAGCGGGGACTGGCAGCTGGCAAGCACCACCCCCCGGCACAGCGCCCTGGCTCCTCACCCTGCCACTGCCAGCTGGGATGCGCCAGGACGTGCCCCGGAGGAGGTGCCAGCTCCCACAGGCTGTCCCCATGCACCCTGCCACGGTGTGCAGGGCTCAGCAGCACCTGGTCCTGGGGGTCCCAGCACACGCAGGAGCTCCGGTGCGAGAGGGGACAAGGTGCTGATGGCAGCAGCTTCAGCCTCCCACCTTCATCTTCACGTCCTCGTCCACCAGCCTGAAGTGCTTCAGCTCGTAGTCGTTGGGGACATCATCGTAGCTGTAGGGGCGCACGGAGAAGTCGCTGCAAGCCATGGGGACCCGGATGAGGTTGTACTCGATCCCTGAGGAGCAAGAAGAGCATCAAGCGGCAGCAGAGCAGGCGTCCAGGTGACGATGTCCCTGCAGCGGGGAAGGCACAGGCTCCTCTGGTGACGCCACGATCTGCTCACACCACCGTGCTCTCACTGCTCACCGCTCTCGGAGAAGTAGGAGCGCAGCAGGTTGTCCTGGGCTGGCTGGGACAGCTTCAGGATGTTCATGGCAGCAGCATCGGAGAGGGACCCGCCGAAGCCCTTCACGTGCTGGTACAGTGTGGAGATGTTGAGCGTCAGCAGCAGCCCTGCGGGAAGAGCCCGGCTCGGTCCCTGCTGCCTGGGGGCCCGCGGTGGCACCGCCACCCACCAGTGGCGCTACCTGGGCTGTGCAGACTGCGCTGGAATTTCCCCTCGCTCCGCTCCAGCCGCTTGCCGGCCTTGCTGCTCTCGTACTTGACGTAGGAGCCGGGGGCCGGCAGGACCAGGGGGTCCAGCGTGTCACAGTACGTGGCGTTGCAGACACAGACCAGCGAGCCATGGCCAAAATCCTTGGGGATGCAGGGTCGGGCACCTGCGAGGCACGGGAGGGTGGTGGTGGCTGCCGGCTCAGGGACGTGTCCCTGTCTGCTGCCCCGCCTGCCCCGGGGAGATGCCATTGTCCCCGTGCTCCGCATCCCGGCAGCTCCCTGGCACCCAGCTCCGCGCTGCCGCGGGGCTCCCGTCCTTGCCGCAGGGTGCCCAAGCCCCGCTGCCACCCCCGCGACGTCCCCGCGCTCACCTGCCACCTGGGGCGCCGGCAGCAGCAGCAGCAGTAGCCAGCCCAGGATGCCGACAGCCCACATGGCCCTTCCGCGTTCCCCAAGCTCTGGAAGGTCCCGGGGAGCAGCACCTGCGGCGGGGACACTCTCAGTCACGGCAGGGGGATGGAGGGATCAGCCCCATCTCCTCAGCCCCTGCTCCTGCGTCCAGTGCCACGGAGCTCCTGTCACCTGCTCCATTCCCCCCGAACACCCTCGTCTTGCTTGGGGGGCGTCCATCCCTCCCAGGAGCCCGCACCACTCCCGCCTTCACCCCAGCTGCTCCCGACCTGCGCTGCCGCCAGCCCTCCTCCTCCTCAGCAGCTGCAGCCTCCCCACCTCGCCTTTACAGGGAGCTGCTCGGAGACCTCCCTCCGCAGCACACCCTCTCCCACCCCCACAGCTCCTCCTTGCTCTCCTCCCGGCCCATACCTGCCCTCGGGCGCGGACCGCCGTGCATCTCCTCGCCGAGGGGCTGGGGAGCGCCGGGTGCCCTCTGCCCCCCGCCGCCATGCCGAGGGACAGGGACATGGTGCTGGCAGCTGGGCCTGGGTGGAAAGTCCAACCAGCACAGAGAGGTGTCATAGGGACAGATCTGAGAGCCCACTGCTATCCCTGGAGGAAGAACTGGTTCATTTATTTTGTCAGGCACGGTCCAGATGAGCCCCTGGGAGCCCAGCAGAGCCAAGGGCAGGCTCATGGCACTGTCTGTCCTGCTGGGCACCTCCAACAGGACACCCAGCTATCCCTGCCCGCCGCCCCGCTGTCCCCAGTGTCCCCCAGGAGCCGCAGGGCCGTGCGGGAGGGTCCAGGACACCCAGGCAAGGTCAGTGAACGTGGCTGCACAGCTCAGGGCAGCATAAGGGCACAGCAGGGGTGGCCACATGGGAGCTGGGGCTGTTGCCATTCCTTGCCCAAGCCTTCAGCATCACTCTCCCCAACTCAGCATGTGCTGGGGAAGGTGGCAGCAGTGGCACAGTGACAGCAAGCAGGCAATACCCCAGCTCCTGGGCAAGCAGGGCTGCACTCCAGCTGTCAACAACAGCAGCTAGACCCTCAAAGGGGACCCTGCTCTCCCAACACCATGCCAGGAGCAAAGCCCAGCTCTGGTGCTCCTGTAGCACTCCCTGCTCCTCCAGGAGTCACCCTTCAGCCCAGCAAGCCAAGGCTGAGCTGGGCCAGCTCACCTGGGCACACAGACCCAACCTGGTCCCATCACCCAGGGTGTTCCCATTCCTGTGGACATGGACCCCTCACAGCGGGGACATCCTCAGCATCTCCACACAGGGGTGGCCCAGGGAATGGAGAGTGACATCCCAGCCACAGGCCCCAACCACAGCTCCACTTGCCTGGAGCATCAATCACCAGCTCAGGGCTCCCCTGCACAGGGTTAAACTGCTCCGTTAGCTGTCCCTCCATGGGTGGAGCAGCACTTCATGACTAATTTTCTCCATTTCTGGCATATCAGATGCAGCTCTGGGGCAATTCAATCCATCAAAGTTCCTCCTACCCCCAGCATTGCCCTGCTATGGGCCCTGCCCCAGTTCCACACCTCTGCTGGGAGCTGAGCCATGAGACACCTGGACCAGCTGCCACTGGGGCTGGGATAGATGGGGCCAGGTAGCCCCTGGTTACGTCTCACGGGGCAAACAGGTGCCCCAGGAGGGAGCTCCTGTCCCTGTCCCGCTGCACCGTGGATCTCCCACCTCCAAGTGTGATTAAGGTGTGACCAGACTGCTACACCCAGGCTAATGAACCCCAATTTTGGGGAGGGATTAATAGCTCCTAAGGCAATCATCTACCTTCGAGCTCACTTCCAGCCATCCAGGATGCCCCCGTTCACCCTTTCCCATTCCAAGCTCCAGTTCTTCCTGCCGCCCACCAACCACAGCCCCCCAGCTGGCTCAGGTCCCACAGCTCCTGGAAGCAAAACACTGCGGAGGCTGCTGGAGCTCATCCTTATCAACACCAGCTGATAAGAGCGCCCTGCTGAGCAGGAAAAGTGAGACCCAGGGGCCGGGCAACGCCTGGAATGGAGCTGCTGGCACAGCAGATATCAGGCAGCCCCACCAAGCCCCCAGAGCTGCTTCTTGCAGCCAGTCTCCAAATAGGGAGAGCTCCTGGGGGTCGCAGGGGCCTGGTGGCATCGTGTGACCGCCCTTTGCAGTGCTCGGGTGGGTTTGTTCCAGGATGGGGTCTAGGAGGTGGGGTCAAAGGAGCCATCAGAGGAGCCAGAGGGTGAATTTTGTCCCTGAGCCAGGCCAGTGTGGATGGGGACACAGGGACACGGAGCTGGGCTGAGTCACCTTTCTGGGGATCACGACTCTGTTAACATCAATGCCAAAGAGCCTCAGTGTGGCATCACAGCAACTCCTTCCCAACAGTGGGACCCCGGCCCAGAGCACGTGGGGACAGTCCTCAGGGTGATCACTGGCTGCAGGTGGGACCCCAGCAGCCCCCAGTCACCGCGAGCCCCACACCAGCCAAGGCTTTGCACAAGAATTAATGAGCAGAGCCAAGCCCAGCGACGTCGGAGGATTCGCCCCCGCTGCGTTTATCCCAGAGCCAGTCGGTCCCTGAGCACCGAGCCGAGCGCAGGGACGAGGGCACGTGGACCAGCGTGATTCAGCATCCGGCCACCAGCTGTGAGCACCGGGCCAGGTAAGTGAGAAACAGGTGGGGGAGCAGCCCCGCACCGGGAGTGGGGTGCTGGCAGCAGGGTGATGGGGATGGGACTCGCTGCAGTTATGATCCTGGAGAAACATTTCCCTCTTGTGGACAAACACAAACAGCTTCGGGGCGGGAGCAGGGTGCTCTCCCCAGGGCTCTCCCGGAGCTGCGGGGCCCCAGGAGCAGCATCCCTGGGGCTCCGTGGCGTGCCAGTGTCCCAGGGTGACACTGTCACTCACTGGCCGCGCCTGGGCTGTGCTCAGCCCACGCGGTATCGCGGCTGTCAGTCCTGACAGCACCCCTGGGCACATCCCACCTGCACGCATCAGCCCAGGGGCCCCGCCGCCCTCCTCGCCCTGAAATTATGACCTCCCTGCCTTAATCTCCTGCTCTCACACCCTGCCAGCTCCCTCCCTCCTTCCTGGGTGCGCCCACACTCAGCACCCACTCCCGGTCCGGCCCCCGCTTGCTCAAGGCACCCCAGATCTGTGGTGGGTGCACCCCCAGTCTCCTCACCACAGTGGGGACCCCTCGGATCAGTCCCCATGGAGGACAGCAGGCTCCAGGCAGGGCTGTTGCAGCCTGACCAGCCTCCCTGTCCCAGAAAAACCCCAGGAGCAGCTGGGGCTCAGCCAGAGCTGGCTGGGACCCTGAGCCCCCATGCTGCCATGCTCCTGGAGCTGGCCCTGCCTCCAGCCCTGGCCTCGGGGCCTTGGTCTGGGAGAGACCTGACCCACACAGCCCCTGGCCTGACATCAGGCTGCAGGTGGCTCCGGATTGGCAGGAAAAGCACAGAAAGCTGAAGCTTGGCCGCAATCCCCGCTCAGCCCCTTCCATCGAGGGTGGGTGTCCAAGTGCTTTGTCCCTGCTCCTGATGCAGCACCCAGAGCATCTGCATTCAGGGTGAATCCTGAGCCACTTGCTAGGTCCCTAGGTCCTAAAACCTGTCCCCAACGGCAGCAGGAGCACACCCGGGCTCTGCTCAGCCCCAGCCAGGCAGCGCATGCTTGGAACTGGGAGCAGACTCTTGCCTGGAGCATCTCTCAGCAGGGTGAGCCCCAGGGGAGCTGAGGTGGGCAGAAGGGCAGGGGCTGGGCAGGGAGAGGGGCTGCCCCACCGCGCTCCGGGTGCTCTGCGCTGCTTGCCAGACTCCAGCAGGCTCCATGCCGGGGTGGCACCCAGCCACAGTGCCCAGGAGCGGGGGAGGGACCCGGAGGTTTCTCTTCCAGCCACAGACATCAAGGCAGCATCCGTGTTTAATGTCAGAACAGCAGAACACAGCGTTCACAGCCTGTGGGGTCTCCACCCTGAGGGGCACCGGTGCCCCCGGCCCTCCTGCACACGCACAGCGTCCCCGACCCGGCCCGGCTCTGCCACGGCCCTGGGGACGCCTCCCCCGGCCCGAGCCCGCGGGCAGCTGGGGCTGCGCGTCCGGCCCGGCTGCGTCCGGCCCCTGGCCGGCCACGGGCATCTCGGCCATCACTGCCGCTGCCACAGGTAGGTCTGGATGGAGTTGGCTGGAGCCACGGCCGCAATGAGGCCGACGGTGTCCGCCAGCCCAAAGGTGATGTCCTGTGGGGACCTGGGGGGAGACAGCATGGTGGTCAGACCTGCAGCACCTGCACAGGGCCCAGCGAGATGGGGTCCCACGCAGGGCTGGCAGGATGGGGGTCCCACGCAGGGCTGGCAGGATGGGGGTCCCACATGGGGCTGGAAGGATGGGGGTCCCACACGGGGCTGGCAGGATGGGGGTCCCACACGGGGCTGGCAGGATGGGGGTCCCACACGGAGCTGGAAGGATGGGGGTCCCACACGGGGCTGGAAGGATGGGGGTCCCACACGGGGCTGGGAGGATGGGGGTCCCACACGGAGCTGGAAGGATGGGGGTCCCACACGGAGCTGGCAGGATGGGGGTCCCACATGGGGCTGGAAGGATGGGGGTCCCACACGGAGCTGGCAGGATGGGGGTCCCACATGGGGCTGGCAGGATGGGGGTCCCACACAGGGCTGGAAGGATGGGGGTCCCACACAGGGCTGGCAGGATGGGGGTCCCACGCAGGGCTGGCAGGATGGGGGTCCCACACGGAGCTGGCAGGACAGGGGTCCCACACAGAGCTGAATGGATAGGGATCCCACATGGAGCTGGCAGGACGCAGATCCCACACGGGGCTGGTGGGACAGGGGTCCCACACGGAGCTGGCAGGATGGGGGTCCCACACAGGGGGCCAGGCTGCATCACCCACCGGTTCAGAACCACCACAACCACAGCTTTGTCAGGGCGCAGGAAAGCCGTGTACTCCAGTGCTGTCTTCTTGGACTCTCTGGAGGCAACGAGCCCCACGCGCTGGGAGCCCTCGGGGATGAATTTACTGAACAGACAAACGAGAAGCAAGCTCAGGGTGGGAGTGAGACCCCAGCAGAGCTCCTCTCGAGCCAAATTTGCCTTGCATCTCTCAGGACAAGCTGCTGCTGGAGCTCAGGAAGCTTAGCACATGTTGTGGGCTCCAACCCACCTGAAGTGCCCCATGTGGTAGAACATGGGCTGTTTGTAGAAGATGCCCTCACTGCTGTCCACGATGATGGGGCTGTCCACATAATTCTTGACCCAGTTAGGGCCCCCCTCCAGATCCAGGGCCAGATTCCAGTCAGTCCAGCCGGCCACAAAGTGGTTCAGATTCTGCAACAGGACAGCTCAGATGCCTGCCCAACACCAACAACCCTCCCCAGGGCCCAGCACACAGGGGCCTCACCGTCAGGATGCTGTGGCTGTACTGGTTCCCCCGTTCCCAGCAGCCCAGAATCACATCCCGCTCCCAGAAATGGGCCCCAATGCACGCCTCCGTGGCCAGGATAAAGTAGTCAGGGAAGAGCTCATGAGTGGGCAGCACCGTGTCCTGTATGGGACCAATGAAGTCCAGGTACCAGTGGATGCCGATGCCGTGGACGTAGCGAGCTGCCTCCTCATCCTCCAGCACCTGGCAGGGAGAAGAGCCAATCCCATGGGGCAGAGCCAGAGGCCCAGCCCTCCTCAGGATGGAGCACCCAAGCCCCCCACAAGGACAGGGGCTCTGTCCCGGGTCACCACGCTGGCACATCCCCCCAGCACACTCACCACTCTGGCCCAGTGCGGGAGGTGGAGCCGGTTGTCGTCCAGGATGATGAGCTGGACGTGGCGGTGGGAGCTGTTGGCCAGCGCCGGGCCCAGGTCCCGAGCGATGAAGTCCCGCTGCTGCTCTGCTGTGAAGCCCAGGCACTGGAAGGGGTAGTTGTTGATCAGCCCGGCCGTGGGCTCGTTCTCTGCTGTCACTGCCCAGAATGTCACATTGTGCTTGGCGTATTCATCCAGGAATCTGGCGTGGGGGAAGGGGTGAGCCGTGAGGAGTTCCCAGTGCCACCACTGTGAGTCCCCCGGGTATCGCCCCGGTCCCCCAGCCCCAGCAGCTCCTCACCGTACAAAGTAGTTGGCCCAGGTCTTGTGGTACTTGTCCCCTGCCTGCCCCTTCAGTGTCCCCTTCCCCACATAGGACTCGCTGGTCTTCAGCCACGTGGGGGAGGTCCAGGGGCTGGCATACAGCGACAGCGGCCGCTTGCTCATGGCCGAGGCTCGGTGAAGGAGGGGGATCTGCAGGAGGAGGCGGACGGGCCCACTCAGCTCAGCCCCTGTGACCCTCCACCCCACCCTGCTCCCTCCCACCGCTCGCCTTCAGCTTGGTGTCCTCATCTCGGAGGCTGAAGTGGGTGAGCTCGTAGTCGTAGGGGACGTCATCGTAGGTGTAGGCATGGAGGGAGAAGTCGCAGCTGGCCATGGGGAGCCGGATGAGGTTGTACTCCAGCCCTGCCAGCACAGCAGGACACGAGGTGTCCACGATGTGCCAGTACCCATAATCCCTGTCACCATCCCACCGGTCTCCCCGACATCCTACCCTCCTCAGAGAAGTAGGAGCGCAGCAGGTGATCCTGTGCTCTTTCCGGCAGGGATAAGATGTTGATGGCGGCCGCGTCGGTGATGGAGCCACCAAACCCCTTCACCCTCTGGAACCGCTGCGTCGTGTCCAGGGTGAGGACAACATCTGCAGGGAGGGGAGCCCAGCATGACGGTGGGTTGCTGCAGGGTCCATCCCATCCCTGCCATCCGTGGCGGTACCTGGGGCGCAGAGTCTGTGCTGGAATTTCCCCTCGCTCCGCTCCAGCCGCTTGCCGACCTTGCTGCTCTCGTACTTGACGTAGGAGCCGGGGGCCGGCAGGACCAGGGGGTCCAGCGTGTCACAGTACGTGGCGTTGCAGACGCAGACCATGGCATCACGGCCGAAGTACTTGGGGCTGCAGGGCCGGGCGCCTGGGGGGCACGGCAGGATGGTGGGGGCAGCCTCAGGGACGTGTCCCTGCCAGCCCTCCCGCCTGCCCCGGGGGTGACGCCACTGCTCCCATGCTCCACACCCCGGAACCTCCCGAGCACCAAGCTCCGCGCTGCCTCCGGACCCCCGGACAACTCCCGGGCATCCCTGACCACGGGCTCCAAAGGTATTCCCTCCTCCTCCTCCTCCCCGCCCGGGTACCCCCGTCCCCTCCACCCACCGCGTTACCCCCGGGTGCCCCTCGCTCACCTGCAGCCCGGTGCACGGCCAGCAGCACCAGCAGCAGCCGCCAGCACAGGGCACCGACAGCCCCCATGGCCCCGCCGCTCCCGGTGCGCTCGGAGCCGGCCCGGCAGCACCGGCTCCGCCGCCGGCCTTGCCTTTAAGGGCGCTCGGGCAGCTCGTCCCGCCCACACCCGGTGCAGGAACGGCACCGACTCTGGGCGGGCCTGACCCCGGCCCTTCCCCCGCGCCGGTTCTGGCACCGCGAACCGGGGGAACCGCGGGGTCGTTTCCCCCCGCCCCCTCCCCGAGAAGAGCAAGCGGTCCCGATCCCGGTCCCGGTCCCGGTCTCGATCTCGGTCTCGGTCCCCGCTGCCTCCCCACGCCCCAACGGCACCGGTCACCCCGTCCCGCGAAGCCGCTACCGGGAAACCGGGACCCGGCACCCCGTGAGCAGTCAGCTGACCGCCCGCCCCGCCCCGTTCGGCCCCGCCCGCCCCGTGACACCGGCCCCGTGGGCGGCGGTGACCACCTTTATTCGGTCTCTAGCGAGGGGCAGTGGCCGCGGGACCGGCCCCGCAGCGCGGCCCGGGCGCAGCCGGGCGGGGAGGAACAGACACGGCCAGCACCGGCACCGGCACCGGCATCGGCACCGGCACCGAACGGGGCGGGGCGGAGGGCCTGGAGAGGAGACGGGCACAGGGGACAGCTCAGGGGACAGAGCAAGGGACAGGCATGGCAGTTCCGGGGTACGGGCGCGCTGGCACAGGAGGCCAGGGACCAGGCCAGCACAAGGGACAGATCAGGGGACAGGCAAGGTCGTCCTGGAGGACAGGCACGGCTGGCACAGGGGACCGAGGATCAAGCCAGCATGGCCAACCAAAAGAACAAGGCAGAAGACAGGCACGGCCAGTGGAGGGGACAGGGCAGGGGACAGGCATGGCTGGCACAAGGGAGTGGCGATCAAGCCAGCATAGCCAGCCAAAGGGACAGGGCAAAGGACAGCATGGCCAGGGCAGGGGACAGGCATGGTTGCCCCAGGGCATAGGCACGGCCGGCACAGGGGACAGACACGACCATGCCAGGGTACAGGCACAGCTGGCACAGAGGACAGGGTATGGCCAGTGCGTGGGTCAGGCACAGCCACAACATGGGACAGGGCAGGGGACAGGCGTGGCCATCCCAGGGAAGAGGCACAGCTGGCACAAGGGACAGGCATGTCCGGAACAAGGGATAAGACAGGGAAAAGGCATAACCATCCCAGACAGGCTGGGGACAGGCACAGCTGTCCCGGCCCCCCAGCAGACACCCCAGGGGACCAGCCCCGAACCCCAGCCCTGCTTGGGGAAGGGGCCCAGCCGAACCCCCGGGGCAGCAGTGCAGGGCCCAGCCCCACCAGGGCAGCAGCAATGTCCGAGCAATGTCCAGGGCCGAGCCCAGGGTCCCTGCACAGGCCGTGCCCTCAGAGCGCGCTCTCCTTGCAGGCCCCGCTGAGGCTCCGGGGGCGGCTGCGCTCCAGCCGGCGCGCGGACAGGAGCCGCCGCAGGGACGAGGTGGAGCTCAGGTCCCCGCAGCTCTGCAGGTGGATTCCTTCGTGGGGCCGCTCTGCGCCCGGCCAGGCACTCCAGGGAACCTGCAAGCCATGGGGACAAGCTGCAGCCACAGGGATGGCAGCCCTGCCCGTGACACCCCTGCCCGTGGCACCCCTGCCCGTGGCACCCTCCCGCACTCACCCCCCTGTGCTCGACCCTCCACGCTCCATTGCGGCCAGGTGGCACACGGGGCAGGAGGACAGAGGTGACAGGGACGGCAGAGGCGTGCCTCACGCGCCCACACTGGCATTTGGGACAGGTTGGTTCCCGTCAAGGCCTCCCGGGCTGCGCAAGGACTCCGGCGTCCCGTAAAGCTGAGTTGTCGGGATGTCCCAGCAACTGCCTCCAGGTGCAGTGACTCAGGGGCAAAGCCAAAGCCATTGCAACAGGCATGATTTTCCCACCTGTGGCTCCGGTGGGGATCAAGGAAAAGGAGCTGCCCCCCAGGAAGGGCTGGGCAAGGACAGAGCTGCAGGAAGAACGCTCTGCCTGCAAGCCAGGGTGCCGACACAATGGGGGTGTAGCAGAGGAGCCGAAACAATGGAAGGGTCAGGGTGGAGGTGTTGATGGGGAGAGAAGGGAGGGAGAGTGTGGATGGGAGTTCTCTGGGAAAGAGGAGTTGCCCATCCCCTATAGCTTCCAGAACCCACCTGTTTGTGCCCGTGGAAGCTGTGCCCAGACACCTCCATGCCAGCTGCCAGGCTGCGCTTGGGTCTCTGCAGGAACCTGGCCACCAGCCCACGGGTGCCTCGGTAGCCCTTGAGGTCCCCCAGGGAGCGGGTGGTTGTCTTTGACAGCTGCTGTGGCACCTTCTTGCAGGGTGGCAGCTTGTTCTTCCCCACAGAGCCGGCCCGGAGCAGCGGCGGGGAGTCACAGTGGGAACGGTGGAGCAGGCAGGCCTCAGAGCACAGCCCTGCAGAGTGGGTGCTGTCAGACACAGGACACTGCTCTGACAGTCCTGTCCTCATCATCAGACCCGGGACACTGCTCTGACAGGCACAGGACACTGCCCTGATGGATCTGTCCCCACTGTCAGAGCCAGGACACTGCTCTGATGGATCTGTCCCCACTGTCAGAGCCAGGACACTGCTCTGATGGACCTGTCCCCACTGTCAGAGCCAGGACACTGCTCTGATGGCTCCATCCCCATAATCAGACCCAGGACACTGCTCTGATGGCTCCATCCCCATAATCAGACCCAGGACACTGCTCTGATGGATCCATCCCCATAATCAGAACCAGGACACTGCCCTGATGGACCTGTCCCCACTGTCAGACCCCAGGATGCTGTTCCCAGCAGAACTATCCTCAGAGGCCTGGGGTTCTGCTGTCTCCCATCCCCAGTCAGCAGGAGCGGTCCCACCACTGGTTCCCATTGTTCCAGGCCCAACAGGGTCAGCTCAATCCCCAGAGGGCTACAGACACCCCCCCGTGCCCCCTTTGTATCCCAGTACATCCCAGTGCCCTGACCTGTATCAGCGGAGGAGTCGGACACGGTGTCCTCCAGTGCTTTGGTATAAAGTACTTCCCTGAAATCTGCTGGGAGCAGAGAAAGCTCTCAGGCCCCAGGCAGCACAACCCTCCAGTACCACTGCTCCCAGGCCAGCAGACCTCCCCTGCTCCCCCCGTTCCTTCCCAGACTGGCTCTAATCCCACCTGGCCGCAGGAAAACACAGCCAAACCCTGCGGCGCATCCCGGCTGCACGGCACAGGCGCTGCCACACTTCCCATCCCGTCCCGGAGGTCGTGGTCACCTACCAGCACGGCCGGCCATCGGCACGCCGGGGTCACTGTGTGACCTCAGGAGCGGGCGCGGGGCCAGCCCCGGGGCCGGGGACGAGGGGCAGGAGGTCTCGCTGTTGCGCCGGGGGTGGCCGGGGCGGCCGGTGGCGGTGTCCGTGGAGCGGCCACCCCCACGCCCCTGCAGCGAGGAGCCCTTGTCCTTGAGCCGCACCTCGGGGAAGCAGGGCCCGGCACAGCGAGCCGGCCCCACCAGCCGGTTGCAGCTGTGGGTGACGGCTCCCCCCACCAAGATGCCATCGGGGCCGGGCTCCGCGGTGGAGCAGGAGTAGGATCGCTCACCCCGCACGCGGGGCTGGGGCGTCTCCTCGAAGGGGCCCTGCAAGCCCAGCGTGGGGCTGCGAGCGTGGTGGCTGCACTGCACGCAGTCCACGCTCAGGCAGTAATCGGCGCGGCTGCGCTGGATGGAGCGGAACAGGACGTAATCGACGGAGCGCATGGAGCCCTGCAGCTCCAGCAGGCACGAGTCCTCCGAGGGGCTGCTGTCCCCGGGGATGTCCATGATCTCGGACATGATCAGGGACCCGCTGTCCATGGAGACTGCAGGGAGAGGACAGGCACCGCTGAGGAGCTGCCGGGAAGAGCCGGACCTGCTACGGCCCCGCTGCCATCCCCGTGCCCGGGGGGAACATTCACCTTCCCCGCTGAGCACGATGGAGGGGACACGGTTGCAGGTGCAGGTGTGGGAGCCCTCTGTCATCTGCGAGTCGAACAGGGTGGCCTGTGGGACAGCAGGCTCAGTGCTCAGCTGAGCACGAGCCCATCCTGCCCAGCCTGCCCTGCCCACGGCCCCACGGCCCCCACCTGGCTGTCTCCCCGCAGCCCCATCACAGTCTCGTATGATGGGGGGAAATCGGTTGGGTAGAGGGGCACAGGGCTGTCCATGGAGCCATTGTAGGTGATGCTGCGGAGGCAAGAGCAGAAAAGCCACAGTGGGTGGGACAAGCCCAGCCTGGGGGCGCCCGGGCCCCCTGTCCTACCAGCCTTGCTCCCAGCTGGTACCTCTGCGCATCCGTCTCGGAGCTGCAGGTGTACTCAGGTGGGTAGTAGGGGGGCGGTGGCACTGGAGGCACAAACTCCTCGAAGTCCATCATGCTCTGCAGAAAGGTGTCAGGTGGGGACGTGCATTCCAATGTCACAGAGCTGGAGCGCTGTGGGACCAGCTGCAGGGAGAGGGGAGAAGGGAGAGCTGAGACCTCCTGCCCAGAGATCCAGCAAGGGATGTGCATCCTGGGCTTTCAACTGCACCTGGCTGGGGCCAGGTCCTGCCCTGGCACCCCAGGGACCACCCCTGCTCCCCAGCCCTGTCTGCTCCTGGGCCAGAGCTGGCACTCACCACATGGACGATGTCAAGGGAGAAGATCTGGATGCAGCACACGACAGCAGAGAGCATGCAGATGATGGTGGAGAAGATGGTCAAGCCACAGACACTGAAGAGGAGATCCTGGGGAGCAGTGGGGTGAGCTGCAGAGCCCGCAGAGCATGGCCGGGTGTGCGGCCGCTTCCCAGGGAGCCCTTGCATCCCCCTGCTCCTCCACCTTGAGTGCCACACGGATGCTCCGGCAGTTGGGGTTGGGGAACATGGTCAGCGTCTCGCTCTGCTGGCTGCAGGAGGCGGGCGGGGGCTCCGAGCGGGCCTGGCAGCAGACACACGTGTCCCTCTCCTGGGGACAAGAAACACTGCGAGGAAGCTCTGGATGCCGCGCTATCCCCTGAGAGCCACCAGCACACCAGACCCCAGCACACCAGCTATCCCCTGAGAGCCACCAGCACACCAGACCCCAGCACACCAGCTATCCCCTGAGAGCCACCAGCACACCAGACCCCAGCACACCAGCTATCCCCTGAGAGCCACCAGCACACCAGACCCCAGCTCCGCAGCTCCCTGTGTCCCCAGAGCCCCACAGCCAGGGACGAGCCGTGTGTGGAGGCCTGGGGGTCTCTGCTCAGCCTCACCCTCTCACAGGCCTCCAGGGTCTTCACCAGCTGCGCGTTCTGGCACGACAGGATGGAGCCGGCGAGGCTCAGCATGACGCCCAGCACCGACAGCAGCGTGAAGAAGGCGATCTGCAGCGGGAGGAGAGGGGCTGCGGGCTGCATACCCGGGGGCACGGGGCGGGGGCGGTTGCTCGGCCTCCCCATCCTGGGCTCCCCTGCCTCGGAATGGTGTCCCCCCGACACCTACCACCAGGGTGAGCGGCCGCTTCCAGGAGATGATGCCGACCAGCCCGGACAGTGCCAGCTGCAGGCGCACAAGCCCCGGGGTGAGCACAGGGAGAAGGCCCTGTTAGGCAGTGGGGCCCCGAGCAGCCCCTGCCCACGGGCAGAGCCCCCTGGTCCCTGCAGGCCTGGAGCCAGCCCAGGAGCCGTGGGGCTGTAGGAGCAGCCCTGGCGCCACAAGATGGGAGAAACTGCTGATTCAGGGCCTGGGGACTGCGGGCTGCTCTGGCTGGGCAGCAAACCCAGGCCAGGATCCATGCTGTACGGTCACCACGGGGGACCCCGGGTGCTGCCCTCACCCCAACACCCAGCAGACAGAGCAGAGCCCCCATCGCCACCCTGTCCCTGCCCTGTTGTCACTGTGGTGCCCCCACACCCCTCCCTGCCCGTGGCTGCGTACCCCGGTCAGTCCCCCGCACCCCTTGGGGGTCCCCATCCCTCACAGAAGTCACCCTGGGGGAGCCCTTGGGATTTTCCCACAATGCACCGCGGCAGCCACGGGCAGAGGGTGGGGGAGCAGCGGGGCTGCCCTCCCCTGGGACCGGCGGCAAGCTCGGCCCCCGGGGAGCAGTGCAGCCCCCTCCCCGCGCCGCCTCGGCCCTGCACTCACCGAGAAGCCGGCCCAGGACGGGCAGGAGTGACGGATTTTGGCGGAGGGAGTGATGGTGGCCGCCACCAGGCTGAAGGTGACGATGAGGACGCCCAGGATGGCTTGCACGAGACCCAGGACCAGCAGGACCTGCAGCCAGGTGCGCTGGAGGCGGAGGTGGGTGAGGCTGCGGGAGCTGCGGCCGGTCAGCGAGCGGCTGGAGTCGGTGGGGGAGGGCATGGCCGCGGCGGGCGGCGGCTCGGGGCCGGCCCCGGAGCGCCGGGGCAGCCGGCGGCACCGCGCCAGGACCGCGGGGAGCAGGAACAGCCGCTCTGCGGGGCCGGGCCGGGCTCCACCTTTCGGCCTGCCGGAGGATGCTGACGGTGGCTCTTCACTGCGCCGGACGGGGGGGCTCGGGCAGCGCCCACGGCCACGCGGAGCCAGGGCCGCCAGAAGCTCCGCGGAGAACAGAACCGGCCTCGCCGGTCCCTGTGCACCCAGGCCGGGGCGGGCCTAGAGCCGCCGGCCGGAGACAGAGCGCGGCCCCGGGACCGCCGCCTCCTCTCTGGCCGTCGGTGGAGCGCCGGGCCCCCGCCGGGAGATCATCCCGCCCCGCGGGGCCCCAGAGCCGCCGCCCGGGACGCGGCCTCCGGGGCAGCGCCAGCAGGCGGGAGCCGCGGTCCGGACCGGAGCATCCTCCGCGGGCGGCGGGCGCAGAGCCGGGTCCCGCCGCCGGGCCGGTACCGGTAGGGGCGGGCGGCTACCGGCGGTCCGTCCGCCCCGCGCCCCACAGCCCCGGCGCCGCGCGGAGCGGCGGGCGGGGACGCCGGGCCGGCGGAAGGCTGCGGCCGAGCATCGCCGCCGCCGCGCCCTCCGGGATCGCCCGGGGCCGCAGCTGGAGGCGGGCGGCGGAGCGCCGGGAGCTGCGGGGACGGTCCCACAGGCCGGCGGCTGCTTGGCCGCGCCCGCTCCGGGGCCGCCCCTGTGCGGCACGACGGGAGCTGTAGTCCATCCACACCACCCCCGGGAGCGGCGACACCGGCAGCGGCCCCGCTGCTCCCCCCAGCCCCGGTAGGCGCACGGAGATGGCGAAGGAACAGAGTGAACCTTCATTTATTCCTTAAATAAACCGGGAGCGGTCGGGGAACAGCACACGGGGAGCAGCCAAGGAGGCGGGACCCGCGGAGGAGCCCCGGCCGCAGCGGGACCGGGAGGGCACCGGCCCCCACAGCTGAAGGCACAAAGCCTCTCGCCAGCCCCGGAGCTGCAGGGACAAACCGGGAGCATCCGAGAGGAGATGGACTGAAGCAGAATGCATGAGACCTGTCCTGGGGATCCCCAGGGGCACCAGGGCAGGGGACAGAGGGCAGGTAAGGGGGCACGGGGCTGCGCACGGGGGCTGGCTCAGCCCCCGAGGAGCGTGAAGGCCTTGGCTGAAGGGTGCTGGGGGCAGCAAGGGGTCACAGTCCTCGAAGTGGGTGGGGAGGGGGACTGGAGGAGCTGTTCAGCCCTCCCTGGAGGCAAGGGGGTGCCATGTAAACGCCAGGGCTGCTCCTCGGCACCCAACCCAGCTTTGGGGTCCACGTGGGCTAAAGGCAGGATCCCCACAAGCAGCAGCTGCTCTAGCTCTGCCTGTCCCTGCCCTGCTCTCTTCGTCCCTGTGCCTGAAGAGAGGGAGAAGATGGGGAAAGGGACAGGACAAAAGCACAAGACACCCTGGGGAAAGCACCAGCCCCATCCTCGTCCCACTGGAGCAAGCCCCAGGAGGAAGAGGGGGATGACGTTCTTGGCAGAGCATGAGGATCCCTGGGCACAAGGGGGGCAGGGGACCCTCCACACCCCGGGGCACACAAGTGTCATCACCAGGTGGGGAAACAGGAGAGCACAAGGAAGGCAAGTGACCGTTCCAGTCCCTGGAAGCAGCATTCCAGCCATCTGGAGGAGGCTCCTGCCCCCAGCAGCTGGTGCTGCAAGGGAGGGCGATGGCTCAGGGCTCGGCCTCAGCACTCCCCACCCTGCTCCCCCCAGTCTGCTGAGGGGAGGGGACCAGCACAAACCAGAACAGCCTCTGTCCGTGAGAAAAGGGGGTTAAGAGCAGCAGACGATTCAGGCACCAGCACTTCCAAGCTGGGATGAGGCAGCCTCTGACAGCTGATGTGGACGCACGGGGATCCAGTGAAAGTGCGACTCGGGTTTCCTCTTCCTCGGGAAGAGCCCCCGTGCGCCGGGGGGCAGGGCCGGGCACCCGCACGGCTACGGGGCGCGGAAGGCGTTGGTGGCCGCGCCCGCGGCGGCGTTGGCCGCGGCCGTGCGCACGGCCTGGTTGGAGAAGACCCCAGCTGCAAACTCCTCCTGGGCCTTCTGGAAGCTGGCACCCGTGCGGCGGTACAGAGAGTGGATCTGGAGGGCAGGAGCAGGCTGGGGGTCAGGGCTGGGGCTGCAGGTCCCCGGGAAACAGAGTTGTGAGGGCCCAAACCTCCCCCAAAGGGACGGCTCTAGGCTTTGATCCTAACCCACCTTTTTCAGCATAATGATCCCCAGCACAGCCACTGCCGTGAAGGACCAGGACACCAGGATCATCATCACACCCACGGCCGTGTTAGTCCGCAGTGCTATCAGGCTCAGGATCCAACCACTGCAAAACAAGAGGTTGTTGCCCCCATGTTCCTCTTCCCCGCCCGCCTCTTGCCTTTCCAGGGTCAGCACACGGCGCACCTGAATCCCCAGTTTGGGATGCCAATGGCCTGCAGCACATACATCACGTTCTGGGCAAAGAAGACGAAGAAGAAGACAAAGAAGTTGAAGGAACTGTCGCTCCTGGGAGGAAGAAATGGGCAAGGTTAGGCCACAGAAGGAAGATCTCAAGCTTTCCTTAAAGCAGGAGAACAGGGAGCTCAGGGTGGAACAGCACATCCCGCAGAGCCAGAGGCCCCCAGGAGCTGGAGCAGGTGCACAGGGCTCAGGGACGCACCTGAAAGCTTTGTACATGGGCCGATACCAGCAGACGAAGGAACAGGGCGTGTAGAGCAGAGCCCAGAGGATGGAGAGGCCAAAGCCAGAACCGGATGTGGGCTCCACGCAGAACCAGGCCAGCGAGGACAGGAAGTTCAGGAAGAGAGCAATGGTGCTGGCTGAGGGAGAGGACAGCGCTCAGGAGCCAATCCAGGCTCCCCCAACCCCCACGACCACCTGTTCATCCCAATTTCCCCAGAGCAGCAGCACAGGACATTCATTCTTCCACCTGCTCCCAGGCTCTGCCCCGGAGAACTCACCCATCCAGAGGTAGTACATGGTTGTAACTGTCTTCTGGAAGTCAGCAGGGATCTCCACGGGGATGTCCTGGTAGAAGCAGGGCTTCACCGGGCAGAAGGACGGCAGCGGGGGCCAGTTGTTGAGCCTCGCTGCGGACGGAAGGGGGTGAGGAGCAGCCAGGAAGGGTCCAGGGGGGGCCCATCCCTGCCCAGCCCCGCAGCCACTCACTCTGGGAACCGCCGAGGGCCGCGTTCTGCAGCTCCCGCTCCCGCCGGTCCAGCTCCTCCGCTTTCCGGTTGAGCTCCTCCTGCCGCTTCAGCAGCTCCGCCGTGGCGGCGGCGGCCGAGGCCTGCGGAGCGGGGGACACAAACCCTGGGCTCCCGCCGGTGCCCGTGTCCCCCCGGCCCGGCGGCGCCTCCCCCCGTACCTGCGAACCGTAGGAGCCGTAGTTGCGGGGCTCGGTGGGACTCGCCTTCCGCGGAGGCTGCGCGGCCGCCGGTACCGGGGGCGGCGGCGCTACCGAAGGGGTCTGGAACGGCGGCGGTGGCTGCAGGGGAAGAGGGGAGAGGTGAGACCGCGCCGGCAGCGGGGAGGGCTCCGGTTCCCCGGGAAGAAGATCCGGTGCACGGGCAGGCCCCGGTGTCCGGGCAGGCCCCGCCGCTCACCGCGTCGCTCTCGAAGGGGTTGTAGCCGTCCAGCACAGCGCCGGGCCGGGCCTGCAGCGCCGCGGGGTCCTGGAAGGGGTTGTCCGGGAGCACCGCGGGGCCGCCGCGCTGGGCCATGGCCGGACCGGGACCGGGAGCGCGCTGGACCCGCGGGACCGGCGCCGCCGCCAGGCCCCGCCCCTCCCCGCCGCTGATTGGTCCCGTTGCGCCGTGACGTCATCGGGGAGACCCCCCCGCCGCAGGGGGCCGCTGCGCACGCGCCGGAGCGCGCCGGGCGGGGCGCGCGCGTGACGCGGCCACGTGTCCCGAGGTCACGTGCGGCGCACCCATCTCCCGCCCCCCGCCCCACCCCCTGCCCCGATTTTCTTTCGGGTCCCCCCGACAGTGGCGGCCGGGACGGGACCCCATCACCCCCCGGTATCCATCGCCCATCGCCCCCCGGTGTCCCGATATCCATCGCCCGTCGCCTCCCGGTGTCCCGGTATCCATCGCCCATCGCCCCCCGGTGTCCCGGTATCCATCGCCCGTCGCCTCCCGGTGTCCCGGTATCCATCGACCGTCGCTCCCCGGTGTCCCGGTATCCGTCGCCCGTCACTCCCCGGTGTCCCGGTATCCGTCGCCCGTCACCTCCCAGTGTCCCGGTATCCGTCGCCCGTCACCCCCCGGTGTCCCGGTATCCGTCGCCCGTCGCTCCCCGGTGTCCCGGTATCCATCGCCCGTCGCCTCCCGGTGTCCCGGTATCCATCGCCCGTCACCCCCCGGTGTCCCGGTATCCATCGCCCATCACCCCCCGGTATCCCGGTATCCATCGCCCGTCGCCTCCCGGTGTCCCGGTATCCATCGACCGTCGCTCCCCGGTGTCCCGGTATCCGTCGCCCGTCACTCCCCGGTGTCCCGGTATCCGTCGCCCGTCACCTCCCAGTGTCCCGGTATCCGTCGCCCGTCACCCCCCGGTGTCCCGGTATCCGTCGCCCGTCGCTCCCCGGTGTCCCGGTATCCATCGCCCGTCGCCTCCCGGTGTCCCGGTATCCATCGCCCGTCACCCCCCGGTGTCCCGGTATCCATCGCCCATCACCCCCCGGTATCCCGGTATCCGTCGCCCGTCACCCCCCAGTATCCCGGTATCCATCGCCCGTCGCCTCCCAGTGTCCCGGTATCCATCGCCCGTCACCCCCCGGTGTCCCGGTATCCATCGCCCGTCACCCCCCGGTGTCCCGGTATCCATCGCCCGTCGCCCCCCGGTGTCCCGGTATCCGTCGCCCGTCGCCCCCCGGTGTCCCGGTATCCATCGCCCGTCACCCCACGGTTCCCCCATGGTTCCGGGTCCCCGTCCAGCCGGACCTGCCAGGACAGCGGCTCCTCCTGCGTGTCCCCCCCGAGCCCTCACTCCGACCCCCGGTCCGGCTCCCTGCTTTTACCGGGCGGCCCCGGTGCCGTTCGCCTGCTGCCCGCGCAGCCCCCCCCGGTCCCCCCAGGCGTTACCCCGGGGGTCGCGGGGGCCACTCCAGCAGCTGTCACCGAGCCGGACCGACCGCCAGCCAGGGACTCGCGGCACGACGAGCACTTGGGGAATTTCTCGTGTGTCTCCTGGACCAGTTATTTATAGGAATCTCCAAATCCTGCCACTCCAGCTGCCCGTGGACTGCACGCTGACCCCCACCCGTGTCCCGCTCGGAACATGCAGCCGTCCCTGCCCTGTCCCCTCCCAGCGCTCAGCAGACTGCTACAAACACCCTTAAGCCTCTGGACAGACTGACATATGAATCCCACAGGTGAGCTCCCACCTCAGCCCAAAGCTGGAGCTGCTCCTGACAGAGGCAGAAGGTGTGGATTTGAGTTTTGGACACCAGCATGAGTTTGTTATTTTCTTGATGTCTAAGGTATGACTCAGTCAATTTAATTCTCCTGCAGCCTCGGTGTGGGGCCGGGCACAGGGGCAGTGGGACAGGATCTGCCCCTGCTGCCTCAGGTGAGGTGAGTTGGCATCACAAGCCCATGGAGATCACTCGGTGTCACCCTTCTTGAGGCTCCAGGTGAAACCAGACATTTCCTTTCCCCTCTGCATGGTGACAGCCTGGCACAGCCTGATGGTGCCACAGCAGAGCACGTCTGTCACCCACACCCCAGTGAGACCCAGTGTGACACAGCCCCAGCAACGCCCAGGGAACAGCCCAAAGCAAGGCCAGGCCTCCCCGCAGAGCTGGGAAGAATCAAAAGGACACAGCCAGCCCTGGGGTGGGTGTAGGACAGCTGGATGTGGGCTCCTGACAACCCCTTTTCCAACAGCCACCACCAGCACCAGTGCTCCCCAGCTAAGGCTGAGAGGTTCCTTCAGGTAAGAGATCAGCTGTCTGAGGGCCCCACTGTCCTTTCTCCACCTCCCACCCCAACACTGCACCCAGGGTATGAAGAAAGGGCCAGTCCCTGGTTTTCTGCCCCACACAACAGCACCTACTCAGGTCCAGCTGCAGCCCTGATGGCTAACAGCAGTTCCTACTCAGTGTAGGCTTTGGAGGAATGGTGCAGGTGGATACAGCTGGACCACAAAGTTCCTTTCATCCCTCTCCTTCCCCCCACAGGACACAGCAGAACAACCCCAGGATCAGCTGCTGTCGGGCCAAACCCAGACCAGGTGCTTTATTCACTTCATATTTATTTTTCACAAAGACTGTACAAAATTCTTATAAAACTCTGGTGTGGGGATGGGCTATGACATTGATCCAAAAAATAATTCCCATGCAGTCCCACCAGTTCCATAACTTACAAGGAAACAGATAAGCTACAGAGAGCTGCAAGTCCTGGAGTATTTACACCGAGGAGGGCAGGAACAGGAGACAAAGCAACACAGGACAAGAAGTATTTACAGCACAGACACACAGGCTCCCCCTCACCTCACAAGAACGGCAGCAGCGACAGCAGGTCAGGCCCGTGGTGCTCCTAGGCCGACAGAGAATCTGGGCTATTTACAGTATCTCACATATTAACAGCTTTACAAACGTGTCCAGGAAGTTCATCTCATGTATAAAAAAAAAAAAAGCACCAAGTGTCTGAATAGAAATCACACAGGCCTCCACGGGGGCTAGAATCCGAGGGCTGGCTGGCACCTGTGGCGTCACCGGCTGATGTCCCGGCTCGAGTCCCACATTTTTGTGCTGGGCTCCATGCCTAGCATGTCAAAGAAGGGGTGCTTGAGGGCCTCGGCCAGGGTGACGCGCTTGGAGGGCTCGTACTCCAGCATGCTCTCGATGAGGTCGAACAGGCGGTGATGGTCCTCGGCCTCTGAGGTCAGGTATCGCTGCCAGGTGGAGGGGGAAGGTGAGGCTCAAGGAGGCTACACCCCGTTCTGGGATGTTCCCTGGTTTGTTCACACCATCACTCAGCCTGGAGCTGAGCTCTGCACTCCTCTATCCAAAACTGACAGATTTTCCCACACCCTCCCTTCCCCAGGCACTTCCTGAACTTTCCATGCTCTCCTTGTCCTCCACTTCACATTAAACTCAGGCTGCTGCAGCTTCCTATTGCTAGGACAGCCACGGCTCCCTTCAACCACTCTTCTGCTGGCCCAAGCTTGCCCAGAGGGAGAATCTGAGGAGGGGCCAAGCTGCCTTACCCGCAGAGGTTTGCAGTTCTCCCGAACATAGCGTCCAGCTGAGGTGTTCTCGTCCCAGTCCAGGCGGCCGTGGTAGAAATATTTCTGTTTCCTGTCAGAGCAACAGCAGGTTACACCTGAGCACAACACACCCTGCAGCAGCAGCAGCAAGGTGCCAGCCCCAGAGGGACACAGCTGGCTGGCTTAGCAGGCAGTTCCAAAGTGGGATCTCCCCCAGGGAGAACCACTGCCCGTGGAGCAGGAGGGGCTGGCAAACCTGCAGTGCCCAGCTGGCCTTGCTCACCTTGTCTTCCGGACCATCCGAGAAGGAATTGGCCCCAAGATCCTCTCCATCATGGCCAGGTGCTCCCGGTTGTCATGTGTCTGGGAGACAGAGATAAAGAGAAGGCATGGAACAGATTCCAGTGGTTCTGCCTCCAGCCCTAGGTTTTCACCCACCCAGAACCCCTTCCTGGCCAACACCTTGGGTGTCTCTACAAGACTGCAGTGATGGAGGGACCCCCATCAGTCTCAGGGAAGCAGCCAGCATCCTCTCACAGCTGGGAAATAACCCACACAACACAGTTCTCACCTGGAAAAGGGTGAAACCCACATAATACTCAAAGATGATGCAGCCAATACTCCACACATCACAGGGCTGGCTCCAGCCAAGCTCTGAAAAACAATGTTGTTTAAATAAATGATCCAGTTACAAACCCAAGAGTCCAAATCCCTCTTTCTTTTAGAAATAAATAACTGATAAAAAAATAAATAACATCCTGTTCCAGCCAGGCTCCTGGTGCTCTGCTGGCAACATACTGCCCAGCTGGCAGCACTACCAAACCACCAGCTGATGATGGATCAAGGAATCAGCAAGGTTGGAAAAGACCTTCAAGATCACCAACTCCAACCTGTGACCAATCCCCACCTTGTCACCCAGTCCAGGACACTGAGTGCCATATTGAGCCATTCCTTGGACACCTCCAGGAATGGGGACTCCAAGCCTCCCTGGGCAGCCCCTTCCAATGCCCAACCACCCTTTCCAGGAAGAAATTCCTCCTGATGTCCAACCCTGGCACAACTTGAGGCCATTTCTTCTTGTCCTGTCCCTTGCTCCCTGGGAGCAGAGCCCAAGCCCCCATGAGGAAGTTGTGGAGAGTGAGAGGGTCTGCCCTGAACCTCCTTTTCTCAGGTGAAACAAACCCAAAATAATGACAGGGCTGTAACCATGGCCTTCTCAGAAAACAGCACTGCAGAGCTGTTAAATCAAGCACTTCCCATCTCCCAGGGCAAACCCACAAAGTTCCTGAATGATGTGGAAGCCCAACACTCCCCAGCCCAGTGGGCAAGCACTCAGTGCCCTCAAAGGGCACACCTGCCCTGGCAGAGACCCAGTGGCACCTTACCCAGGATGACTTCAGGGGCCCGGTAGTGCCTGGTGGAGACGATGGTGCTGTGATGCTCGTGGTCAAACGTGGCACTGCCAAAGTCCACCACCCTGATGGCCGTGCTCTTCACACTCCTCTCATCCCGCTTCTGCACGGGGCACAATGGGATCCATCACCTGGGAGCTCCAGCCCCTGCCTTACACAGCTGAGGGCACCACGGGAGGGGAAAGCTTCGGCAGCCCCACAGCTCAGCCCCAAACAAGCTCCCACCACCAGCCCACCACACCTGGGGTCACCGCGGCTCACTTAGCACTGCCTGGCAGAGCATGCACAGCTCTGAAGGACTGCATGGAGTCCACATCCCCTGGGGCTGTGTCTGACTCCTCTGGCAAGGTCAGGGACACCAAGAGGAGAGCCAAGTCGAGGCAGGGTGTTACCTTTTCCAGGTTGTAGGAGAGCTCGTAGTCAGAGTTCACGAAGAGGATGTTCTCTGGCTTGAGGTCAGTGTGGGTGAGTTTATTGTCGTGCAGAACTGAGGGAGCAAAGAGAGTCTGGGTGAGGGGAGAGAAGCAGAACAAGGCTGCACCCCCCCAAAAAAAGCTACCACTGGTTCAGTTTGCTCATACTGGCACCAGTTTAACCCACATTTCAACCTGGGTGTGAACAGCCAGGCAAAGCCCAGGCCACGATGCTTCAGCAGAAGCACAAAGATTTATTGTATTGATCACCAGAAGGTGCAGGGGGGTGGATGATGGAGTGCTCTGAGCTATTGCCAGCCCACAAGCAGAAAATGAAGAGGATTCATTCCCAGAGGAGCAGGAAGGCTCAGGCTCAGAACCACAGCAAAAACTCATTGCTCTGGGCCACCAGTTGCAGAAGTGCAACCTACTCAGCTCCCCAGGTCAGCCCAAAGCAGGGGAGAGCAGCAGGGAACACTTACACTTCACAGCCTGGCACACCTGGAAGGCCATGTGCCGTACTTGGTGGATGGGGTAAGGCAGGTAGTTGTTATCCTTCAGGAAATCAAAGGTGCTGAGCCCCAGCAGCTCGAAGGAGATGCACATGTGGCCGTGGTAGTCAAACCAGTCAAACATCCTGACACAGAGACTGACAGAAACATTCCAGTTGGGAACAGCTCTGCAGGCACCGCTCAGCTGTGTCACCCCTGTGTCAGGCTCCTCCTTTCCCTGCTCAGTCTGTATCTCACAGCAAGGCAAGATGCTTCCAAAACTATCTAGGATCACATTCAACCACACAACACCAAGCACCTCTTCCACCCCAGCCCTGAAACCGGCCCTTCCTGCTGAACACCAAGAGCACACTCACTTTGTGTTCTCAGGATCCTTCTCGTTGATTTTCTCCAGCACGTTGATTTCCAGTCGAGCAGCCTCTTTGTATTTCTCTACGTTTTTAATGATTTTCAGAGCAACACGTGCACCACCCCTGTGGGAGAAACAAAGCACAAGGTGAGCCCTGAGCAGGTAACAGGGCTGTGCCCTGTGAAAGGGACCTTCTAACCAGCCTCCCTTGCTCAAGCAGCTTATTATTAAGGGGTGTCCCCCAAAGGTTTCCCTTTCCCTCCCTACAAAACAGCCCTCAAGCTTCCCCGAGCGCATGGGCAACACAAACAGGGTGAGAGCCTGGAACAGCAGAGGATACTGGAAACCAAGAGACTGATTTTCACCCCCAGGCTCCCACGTTATGCCCAAAAGGCTCCGTTGCCAGCTGTGGCCTCTCCTTTCCCCACATACCTTCGGTGATCCATGCACTGCACCACTCTGCCGAACGTGCCTTCCCCCAGGGTGCTGATAATCTCATCTGGGAGGGAGAGAAGGAGAGGGAAGGAGCTGAGAGAGGGAGCAGGACCTGGCTGCAGCGATACACAGGGCAGAGGAGAATGCATTGCAACACCTAACCTGCACACAGCTGGAGAGACCGGAGCAGCGGAAGGCTGACACCGGCTGCACAAGGCAGCTGCCCTAATTCCCTGGCACTTCAGTAACAATACACAATATAAACGTAGCTTTAACAAAAGGGGAAGGCAAAGGAGAGGGTTTCTCTTTAATAAACAATGAAAATAAAATGAAACAGAAAGATAAGACAGATCTGCGACTGCGATGGGAGCTTAACTAGAGAGCTAAATTATGTTACGATTTGGCTGTACATCTTTCTTGTAGCCAGTCGCCGACGCGATAGATCAGATGCCCCTCGTCGTCGTCCTCCACACTCTTGGCCCTTCTGCTGCTCTGTCGACTCCGCTGCTGGCCCAGGCAGACAGGGAATTCATCATTCACCAATCAGATTTTCAAACCAGCGCAGCAGCCAGCGTCACGCATTGGTTGGTTTGGAAATTCACATGGTTGTTTGAGGAGGGGTTGCAGGAGGAGATTCCCAGCCAATTCATACGGCACAGAGGAATATATAACGATAGGGATATTGCAAGGGAACATGTCAAGATACAACACACTAGCTCAGAAAAGAAAAAAACAGTTTGCTTTTCGTTGTAGCAAAAAAAAAAAAAAAAAAAAAAAAGAAAAAGAAAAAAAAAAGAAAAAAATAAGAAAAAAAAGAACCTACAAACAGCCCCAACCCGAACCAGCGTGACAGCAGAGCTGTCAGAGTGAGGGAGCTGAGGGGCATGGAAAAGGCTGGCTGCTCTTGCTCCCACGGGGCCTCAGAGAGGAACAGCACTGGCCTTCGGGTCCTGGGGACTGCCTGAGCACGCTGAGGGCCAGAGGCCACGGGGAGGGGCTCCCCGGCCCCACGGCCGCCACAGAGCAAGGGCAGCAGGAGGCAGGTGCTGGGAGGTCCTGCACAAGCCCAGGCTGCCCCCACAGGCACCCCTATCCCACTCCAATAACCGCCCACACAGCTTCCCCCAGCCCCGACACTCAGGGAAAGATGAATTCCAAGATTTCAGAAAAGCAGCTCTAGATACAATGATCCATCCAAAACGGAAAGTTCGCAGTGACTGCCTGGGGAAAGACGGACAGTTCTTCCTAGACCCTCCCCCAAAGAAGCTGATCCTGGAAGGACTAACTTCCAGAAGAGAAGCAGAACCCAACAGGGAACAGGGACAGCCTGGGATGAGGCAGATAAGAGGTTTATGCCGGAGAAGAGAAAATTCCTGCCTTCGGTTCCTCAGCTAAGTGTCCCCATACCTGGGAGCAACCAGCCAGCAGACTTGGGACCCAAATCCAGCCCCCAATCCCCTCCCTGGACACAGAGCCAGAACAGACCAGACAACACTGAGAGCTCCACACACAGAGCAGAGAATATGTCTGGGGTCTAACAGAAGTGGAAGGTGAACAGCAGAACAGACAAGAAGAGAAAGCCAGGGATGCTTCTGGGAAGAGCCTGCGATGGTTCTGCCTCCACCTGAGCTGAGTGCTCCAAAAGCTCTGCTCCTCCGCAAAGCCCACATCAGCTGGGCCCACCCAGGAGGATCTTGCTCTGGAGCAGGTTCTAAACCCTCAGAGCCAGGGCCTGAAACAGGGACCACAGGGGCAGTCACCTGTCACAGGCTCTCTGGGACTGGGACCAGCTGAGCGCTGGCTGTTGGAGCCTTGCACAAATCCTGCCTGGCTGGGGCTCCTCCATGAGCATCACTGAATGGGAGGAGATGCAGCACCACCCTGGGAACCCGCCAGCCTCGCGGGGCACTCCTGTCCTCCCACCTGAGCGGGCAACACTGAGACAGGGCCTGAGCCACCCGTGCCCAGCTGGCACAGGGCAGCGCCAGCCGCGGCGCGCAGGGATGTGGGCAGGAACGCTCCGCACCAAAACTTCTCTAACACGCAGTTCAAGCCGACTCCGAGAGAGTGTTAGAAAGTGAGTTTTCTACTTACCCAGCTCAGCACCTGGGAGAGAAAGGTTACAGGGCAGGCGCGGCACAGCAGGATACTCACCGATGAGGAGCGGCTAAAGGACCGGCTGCGGCGCCGCCTCCGCCTGTGCTTACGCCGGCTGCTTTTGCAGCTCCGGTAGCTGCCCTCGCGGTCCCGGGAGCGCCGGTACTCGTAGGAATGTCGGTACTCGGGCTCGTAGTAGGCATCGCCCCGCTCGCGGCTGTAGTCGTTGCGCCGGTAGCTGTCACAGTAACGCCGGTCGTAGGCCCTTCGGTCTGCAGAGTGGTCGTCGTAGCTGGGCAGGGGGAGGTGGAGGGGTGATGTGTTACTCTTTGAGCCGGGTGTTATGAGCTCGCAGAGGAACCCATCACACCCGAGATAGATCAGCTACCCCGAATGGCATAAAATTAGCAGGATGGCTTCTGAGGTAGTGCTGGAAACAGAAAAAGGTTTAATAAAAGGCAAAATAGCAAAGCTTTTATAGAGAAAAACCAAGCTGGGGGCAAGAGGTCCTTGCTCCTGCTAAAGCACCCCACAAAAGGGATTATTCCTTTTGTTCTCTTCTTTTTCTAGTGAATTACCTATGTGGTACCTCTTGCCCTCTGTCCAGTCGGGCAGCCCCAGGTCTGAGGTGAAGTCCCAAAGGTCTAACGAGGTGTCTTTGTACCAAATTGAGGAGAGAAGCTTTGGCGCTTTTTGCCTTTTTAAGCAAAGAATAATTTAGTCACTCCGTCAACGGGGGGCACATTCCTACATCGGGGAATGTTGAGGGGTTGGAATGGACTCGAAGATCATCATCACCTCTCACTAGACCAGACTGCCTTGTCCAATCTGGCCTTGAAAACTGACAGGTTTTGGGCATCCACACCCAACCTGTGTGCCAGTGTCTCACCACCCTCACAGGGAAGATCTTCTTCCTCATGTCTAGCCTAAATTCTTTCTCTTTCTATTTGTACCCATTACTCCTTGTCCTATCGCTACAGTTCCTCATGGAGGGTCCCTCTCCAGCTTTTTTGTAGGCCCCTTTTAATACTGGAAGGTGCTGTGAGATCATCACACAACCTTCTTTTCTCCAGGATGGAAAACACTCCCAGCCCAAACTCCCTCACAACCTTCTCTTCTCCAGGCTGGAAAACGCTCCCAGACAAAATTCTCTCACAACCTTCCTCCATGAGGAAGGTGTTCCAATCCTCTTAACAACTTCCCAGCCTCCTCTGGACTGTTCCAACAGTTCCATGTCCTTGTTATGTTGGGAACAACAAAACTTTTGCAATGCTTTGAGGGGTGGGAGCCCAAGGCAAGAAGCCATGAACTGCCAACCCTTTGCATAACAAGGAGGACAGGGACCTGTGTCCCAGCCAGGCGAGGGACGCTGAGGGACACTCTGAGCTGAGGACCCCAGGTCTTCCTGTACTGAAACTGGGAAGGGATAAAAGCTCAGCCGGTCCTTTGTTCAGGACCCCTCCTTGAAGGCACCAGCTAGAGCTGTTACTTTGTTATTGCACCCAGATTAAATCATTTTTAAGGACTGAGATGTCTGAGACTCTGCTGTGAGAAACCAGGGCTGAGCCAGTAAGAAAACTGGTCTGACTGGGACTGTGGGGTGTGTAGGGAGTCAAACAGAGCAAGCACTGGGTCACTGAAGCCACCTCTGTGAAGGGGCCTCAGTCCCAGCTCAGGTGGTGGAGTGGCACTGCCAGAGGGGCTCCTGGATGGTCGGACAGGGAAGTTTCCCTGACAAGGGAGTGAGGGGCTTTGGTGACAAGCACTGCCCAGGCTGTGACAGCTCAGAGCGGGCCCGGGTCACATGGAACCTGGGTGAGTATGGATGACTAGGCCGTGATTAAGGGACTGGAGCATCTCTCTTAATGAGCAGAGACTGTGGGAGATGGGCCTCGTTAGTCTGGAGAAGACAGAGGAAATCTCATTATTGCACATCAGTATCTCCAAGGCAGGTGCCAGGATGGTGCCAGACACTCTTCAGTGGCGCCCAGCGACAGGACGGGGAGCAAAACCATAAACTAAAACACACCACGTTCTACCTCTACACAAGGAAGAAGTTCTTCCCATGGAGGGTGGCAGAGCACCGGAACAGCTCATGCCCAGGGCGAGCGTGGGGTCTCCCTCTCTGGAGACATCCCACATCAGTATCACCAAAGCAGGTACCAGGACGGTGCCAGACACTTTTCAGAGGTGCCCAGCAACAGGATGGGGAGCAATGGCCATAAACCAAAACACACCAACACTACCTCAACACAAGGAAGAAGTTCTTCCCATGAAGGGTGGCAGAGCACCGGAACAGCTGCCCAGGGCGAGCGTGGCATCTCCTTCTCTGGAGACATCCCAAACCCACCCGGACGTGTCCCTGTGCCACCTGCACGGGGTGACCCCGGAGGTCCCTCCCAACCCAACCCCTCTGTGATTCCGTGCAAGAGGGCAGGCGTGAGCCCCGCTCACCTCCGGGATCGGACGTGGTAGCTGTCCTCCCGCCGGTGCCGCCGGTCCCGCTCGCTGCTGCTGGAGCGGGAGCGCGTCCGCCGCCGCTTGTGCTTGCGGCTCCGGTAGCGCTCGTGGTAACTGCCGCGGCTGCTGCGCTCCGACGAGCGGTACCTTCGGGAGTGCGGCATCTGCGGGGACAGCGGGGACCGTGAGGCACCCCTGGGGACAGCGGGGACAGCAGGGCACCCCTGGGGACAGCGGGGACCCTGCAAGGCACCCATGGGGACTGTGAGGCACCTGTGGGGATAACAGGGACCCTGTGAGGCACCCATAGGGACAGCAGGGACTTGTGGGGACAGCAGGGACAGTGAGACACCTGTGGGGACAGCAGGGACCCTGTGGCACCGATGGGGTCAGCAGGGCAGCATTAACAGCTGCATGGGACAGGAACACAGCATGAGTGAGTGTGCCTGGGGATCTGAGAAGAGAGCAACCTCTGAGAGATCCCAGAGCCCCAGGGACAAGGTGAGACCACCCACTTGCCCCGTGGTTCTCTTTCCCAGGTTGATACCCCTTCTTCACACCCATCTCTACTGCCCACAGCTCCAGGAACAGCTTCAGGAACAGCTTTTGCACCTTCTCTCTTTAAGCTGCCCAGGAAGGAGGGAAGCAGCACTAAGGAAGGTGAGGGAAGGTGAAATGAAGGCCTGGATATCACCAGAGTCCCTGGGCAATGTCAGAAATGGATTTAGAGAAAATCCTCAAAGCCTGACAGAAGTTCCAAAAGGTGGCCTTGCAAATAAGACTAGATACTTTGGAGAAACAGAACTATGAAAGATGCATTATAGTAGGACCCTTGAGGGGTAGTTTTAAATTATTTGCTTTAAGGTATTTACATCATGGTGTGGCTAAAACTGATAAGCCAAAAAAATGATTATAATGCATTGTAATTAAGAAATAGTTAGCTTCTGACTGTGATGACATGAATTGTAACACCTGTATTGTCTCACCCTTCACATGAGACTGAGAATAGAATAAATTTTTTAAAACACCTCTCAGTTGCCTCATCTCTGGGTCAGAAAAAGGCATAATCCAGCAATGGATGCCCAAAGAGCAGCTCCTCAAGAGATGCCTCAGGTTTAGTGCCAAGTGACATCTACACTTGGACACAAGGGTGGGGAAGGGTCTGGGGGAGCACACGAGGAGCAGCTGGGGGTATTTGGTCTGTTCACCTGGGACTGAGGGGAGATCTCAGGGGGCTGCAGCTTCCTCAGAAGGGACAGCTCTGGTCTCTGCCCTGCGTGACAGTGACAGCACCCCAGGGAATGGCTGGAGCTGTGTCAGGGAGGTTTTGGTTGGATATCAGGGAAGGTTCTTCCCCCAGAGGCTGCTGGACACTGCCCAGGCTCCCCAAGGAATGGTCCCAGCCCCAGGGCTGCTGGAGCTCCAGGAGAGTTTGGACACTGCTCCCAGGGATGCACAGGGTGGGGTTCTTGGGGTGTCCTGGGGAAGGACATCAGGACTTGCTGATGCCTGTAGATCCCTTCCAGCTCAGGAGATTTGTGACACACTTCCCTCTGTCCACGGAGACTCACCCAGGAGCAAACCTTCCCTTCCCAAAGGACATCAACAGAGCCCTGCAGACCCTCAGCTCTGCCCCTCTGAGGGAACATGAGAGGCTGGAGCCAAGGGGACACCGAGGTGAGACGGCACAGCGGGTGCAGCCCCTCAGACCCTGCCGGGCTGTGCTCCACGGCTCTCAAACATTCCCCACACCGACTTTGGAACCACAGAATCACGGAATGTTAACTGGGAGGGACCCTCAAGCCCACTCAGTGCCACCCCCTGCCATGTGCAGGGCCACCTTCCACTAGCCCAGGTTGCCCCAGTACCCGTCCAAGCTGGCTTTAAACAGCGCAGGGACGGGGCAGCCACAGCTTCTCGGGGCAGTCAGTGCCAGGGCCGCAAGAAAAGCCGGAGCTCCCTTTTCCCGAAAAGCTCCCGCGGCAATTTCCCCCATCCAAAATGCCCCCGGCTGCGTCCCCGTCCCCGCCCTGCGCTGACATCACCGGCAGGGCTCGGACAGGCCGAACCGGCCCCGGCCACGGCGCGATCGGGGGCACGGGCCCGGTACCGCCCGCACCGGGGGCTTTGCCCGGGCTTCCCCCGAGCCTCGCGGGTTCCAGCCGCTGACTGAAGGGAGCGCGAAGGCGGCGCTGGCGGCCCGCCAAGCCCCGGCTCGGTGGAACGAGCACTGGGGCTGCGTTCCGCAGCGGGGCTGGAACCGCTTTGGGGACGGTGATGGCGGCCGCGCCGGGCGGGGCCTCCGCCGTGCGGGGCCGGAAGCACCGGGACACCGGGAGAGACGGGTCGAGGGCGGGGCGGCCTCGGCGGGGAGGCCCCGACCCGGTTTCCCCGGGCCATCCGGCCCCGCCGCCCCCGCTGGAGCACCCAGGCCGCCGATTCCCACCGCGGCCCCGCCGGGAATCACAGACCGGGCCCGCCCCGCGCCGCCCTCACCGGCCGCGGCCTACCCACCCCGCCCCGGCCCGCGCGGCCCCACACCGCGCCGCGCCGCGACGCACCGTCCTCGCAGCCAGCCCGGTGCGCTTGTCCCACAGGAAATCCGTGATGGCGGCCGTGGGCCCCCGGGCCCCGCTCCAGCTCCTGCCGCCGCCGCCGATCCGGGTCCTGCCAGCCCGCGGGGCCGCGCACGCACGTACGCGCTCACGTACGCACGCACGTAGGCGCGCGCAGCTGCGTCAAACCAGGTGGGGCCGATGGGCGGGGTCAGACCCGAGGGGCGGGGAAGGCCACGCCCAGCTCCCCTCTTTGAGCCACGCCCCTTTCCAAGCCCCGATGGCGCGGGCCGAGGGGCGGGGCGAGATCCGAGGGGCGGGGTCTGGAAAATCGCCCCGCCCACTTCCTCCCCGAAGCCACACCCCGCACTCCTGACGGCGGCGGGACGGCGCCGAGGGGCGGGGTCGCGCTATGGGCGGAGCCTATGCGCCTATCCCCGCCCATCGCCTCCAGGAGCCCCGCCCCCTGCCTCCCCAAGCCACGCCCTTCCTCGCCCCACTGCCGCCGATGGGGCGGGGCTAGACATAAGGGGCGGGGCCCCGATCGGGCAGCTCCGCCCATCTCACTTGAAGCCCCGCCCCTCATCGGTTCCTCCGGCGGTACCGGGGCCGGACCGGGTGGCGCGTTCTTCTTCCCGAGGCCCCGCCCGCCAGCCCCGCCCCGCCCCGCCCGCCGCGGGGTCCCGCTGCCGCCGCCGCTCCCGTGCCGCCCGGGCCTCGCCGCTCCCCGCGCCGCCGCTCCGGTGCCACCGGCGCTCCCCGGCTGCCGGCGGCCGCCGCGCCCGCGCCGGAGCGTGCGCAACAGGCGGGAGCCGGCGGAGCTTCGTGAGCGCTCGGTGAGCGAGTGGCCGCGGGCGGCGAGCGAGCGCCCGCCCGCCCGGGGCCGGGCATGTGCGGCGGGGCGACGGGCAGGGCGCCCGGGCAAGGGCGTTTGAAGGAAACGTGAGGCGAGGCGGCGGCGGCGGGATGGAGGCGGCGCCGCGGCGAAGCCCCGAGCCGCGGGAGAAGCCGCCGCTGCTGGACGGGGAGGCAGCGGGGGCGCCCGCGGGGGCGTCGGGCGCGGCCCCGGCCTCGCCGGCGGCGACGGAGCAGATCGTGGCGGAGGGCGAGGCGGCGGCGGCGGGCACGTTCGTGCAGCGGCAGCTCGGGGCGATGCTGCAGCCCGCCGTGAACAAGTTCTCGCTGCGCATGTTCGGCAGCCACCGGGCCGTGGAGATCGAGCGGCAACGGGTGAAGTCGGCGGGCGCCTGGATTATCCATCCCTACAGCGACTTCAGGTGGGACCGGGACCCCGCGACCCCCGCCCCGGCACCGGCACCGACCCCCATCCCGGCGCCGGTCCCCGCTCCGGCTCCACCGCCCGGCCCGGTGCCCGCCGCCGCTGTCCGTGGTGCTGAGCGCGGCCCCGCCGCCCGACACCGTAGGGGCAACAAGTGCCGGTAGCCGGGGCTCCGCACCGGCCCGGCGAGGCGGCTGCCGACCGCCGGAGCCCGGGGCCGTGCCGCTCCAGCCCCTTCCCGTCGGGGATTATCCCGCCCGCACGGACGGCTCTGTCCTGCCCCAGCACCCCAGGGCTCTCGGGGCTCCCGGTGCCCGGGGCAGCCCGGCTCCGCCGAGCCGCGGAGCTCCGCCGAGCCGGCCCCGGGCGTGCGGAGGCGGAGGCAGGGGTTGCTGGGCTTTGCCTGCCCTTGGAGCTCCCCCCGCCCTTCTCGATGCTGTTTTTAATTTGATCAGGAGCCTTCATCCCCCTGGGACGCGGCTCCCCGCGGCTGGAGCAGGGCTGGTCACCCAGCGAGGAGCCGGGCCCGGCTCTCGGTGTCACCGGGATCACAGCGGGAGCTCGGGGATGGATGATGTGGGAGGAACTGGGTGTCACGGGGATGTTGAGTCATATAGGGTGGGCTTTCTCCGCGGGGAATGAAGCTGCCAGGCAGTCATCTCCCGCAGCAAGCTGTGACATGGATGATGTCCCCAGCCTGGGAAGCACCTCAGAATGGAGCCAGCACCCAGTGTGGGTCCCCAGCACTTGGTAGCCTTCTCCCCTCACCCCTGGGCCCCAACCACTCACTGGGTCCCTTGCACCACCCCAGCATGACACCCAGCCCTGAGAGCCCTTTTCCCTGGGAATCCCAAAGTTTGTGAGCCTTGAGCTTGGCAGGAGCAGCTTCTGCAAGCAGCACCGTGAAGGGAGCTGGCAGGTAGACAGACACGGGGATTACTCCGGTGTTTATCACATTAGGGAGATACATAAAGGCCATGGAGATCAGGGCCCTGAGTGTTCGGTCTGACACGTAGTGAAGGACAAGGCCTGTCCTAAAGAGCTTAAGCCTAAATCTGAAGCAAGAGCTCCAGGCAGGCTTGGGCAGCTACAGGGACAGGCAGCTTCCCTGCTCAGCTTCTCAGAGCACAGCATGGAAGTGCAGGAGACAATTCCTCAGCTGGGTCAGGCCCCTTCTGCCTCAGCTGCATTTCCTTCCCTGGCCCAGCAAATCCCGGCCACTGGCAGGAAGGTGTTAATTCAGAAGAGGCAGCTGATCCTGGGGTGGGCTCCTGGTTATGGGATCCCTTGCAGCCCTGGGGTGGCTCCTGACTCTGGGGTGGTTTCTAGACCTGGAGTCACTCTTGACCTTGGGGTGGCTCCTTGAGGAGAGGGTGCCTCTCCCTGCCCCCCCGAGGCTCTGATGCTCTCTCTGAAGAAGGCTCTCATGGCACCACACCTTCCCTTCCCTTCCCTTCCCTTCCCTTCCCTTCCCTTCCCTTCCCTTCCCTTCCCTTCCCTTCCCTTCCCTTCCCTTCCCTTCCCTTCCCTTCCCTTCCCTTCCCCCAGCTGCAGAGATCCCAGTATCCGTGTCCCACCATGGGTGTGGGGTAGGAAATCCCCACAGGCTTCTGCCACCTCTAAAAGCTGGTTTGGATTCACTGGGCATTAAGAGCTGCCCTGAAATCACCTTTGGAGATTTGAGCCTACACCCACAGCCAGGGCTGGGACTAACAGGGGACGCCTGGGGACACCTAAAGCTGGACTTGCTTTCCCAAGGGCCCGTGAAGGCTCTCATGGGGGATCCCAGGAGTCACAAGCCTGGTGGAGAAAGTCGTGATGTGTCTGTGTGAGGAATGAGAACATCCCGGTGACATTTGCATGTGAACAGGGCTGCTGGGTGTCCTGACATAACCAGCTGCTGCCGGCATCTCTTGGCTTTCCTTCCAAAGCCTCTGAGCCTGTCCACTCTCAGCAAAAGGAGGTGGATGAGGAGTGCCCTCATCCTGCCCTGTGCATGCTGGCACCTCCTGTAGGGCTGGACCTTCCTCCCACCTTCCCCTGGTACCAGCATTGTCTATCCTTGCTTGGCTGCTGCCTGGCTCACCACAACAGCCTCCCTGATCCTTTTGTGCTGCCCCGGGAGCTCGGCTCTCAGTTTGCATAACCAGCAAAGCTTATCCCAAATCCTGCTAAGCCAACTCGGGTGGTGCCGGGGAGACAGCGGATGACAAGGAGCCTCAAGGGAGCAAAGCCCACATCCTCTCTGAGTTCTCCATGGGGCACGTGGCAGCTTTGGGGTGGGGGCATAGGTGTGCATGCACGGCCCTGCAGTAGAAAGAGAGACAGCCAAGCTCCTACACCCCCCGTTCCCACACAGGGTGACTTCTGCACCCCACTTCTGCTCTCATCTGTCCCAGCCGAGCAGCAGGCTGTTAGTCATGTGTGTGGGCAGGCACGTGTGTGTGTCTCCTCGGCACCTGCCTCTCTGCACCCTGTCAGACCCTAACTTTGATCCCGGGTTTATTGTCTAACTGCCTGTGTCCTGCCTGTCCCACTCTGACCCTGCATTCCCACCCTGCAGGTTTTACTGGGACCTCATCATGCTGCTCCTGATGGTGGGGAATTTGATCATCCTGCCTGTGGGCATCACCTTCTTCAAGGATGAGAACACCCCTCCCTGGATCGTTTTCAACGTGCTTTCGGACACTTTCTTCTTGGCTGACCTGGTGCTGAACTTCCGGACAGGCATCGTGGTGGAGGACAACACGGAGATCATCCTTGACCCTCACACCATCAAAATGAAGTACTTGAAGAGCTGGTTCCTGGTCGACTTCATCTCCTCCATCCCTGTTGACTACATTTTCCTCATTGTTGACCTGGAGACCCAGGTGGATTCTGATGTCTACAAGACAGCCCGGGCCTTGCGCATCGTGCGCTTCACCAAGATCCTCAGCCTGCTGCGCCTGCTGCGCCTCTCGCGCCTCATCCGCTACATCCACCAGTGGGAGGAGGTGAGAACCCTTTGGGGGTCTCCTGGTCAGGGTCCCAGGCCAGGTCGGGGCTCCCCAGCTGCAGGGTACAGCTGTCTGGAGGGCAGAGGGCTCCAAGGGCTGTTCTAGGAGAGGAGTTGCTCTGCAGCTCCGCTCCTGCATGTTCCCCAGATCTTCCACATGACGTATGACCTGGCCAGCGCCGTGGTGAGGATCTTCAACCTCATCGGGATGATGCTGCTGCTGTGCCACTGGGATGGCTGCCTCCAGTTCCTGGTGCCCATGCTGCAGGACTTCCCTGAGGACTGCTGGGTCTCCAAGAACCACATGGTGGTGAGTGCCCAGACTGGGGTGGTTGCAGCTGGGATCTGCCATGGTGGGGAGAGGATTTGGTTTCCTGTCTCCCACCCCAAGGCTGGAGCTGCTGGGAGATGTGCTGGTGAGCATTGTCTCTGTGGTCACAGCAGTGAGAGAGGGCAGAGGGAGTCTCTGCATCACCCTCCCATCTCAGCCCACCTTGCTGGAGTCAGGGAATCCCTCAGGGAGGGAATAGGACACTGGGGCTCCTACCTCCTCCCCAGAGCAGGAGCTTGTGCCTGCTCAGGGCTTCACACACACCCAGTGCCTCTTCCTGGAGGAGAACTCGTCCCTTTGGCCTTGGAGGAACCTTCTTCTCACTGGGTCTCTGGACTCCCCAGCTCAGGGCGGTGGGACGGGGGGGTTCAGGTGCACAGCACCTTCCACCAAACCCTTCAGCACCACTGTCCCTCGTCTGCAGAACGACTCGTGGGGCAAGCAGTACTCGCACGCCCTGTTCAAGGCCATGAGCCACATGCTCTGCATCGGCTACGGGCAGCAGGCGCCCGAGGGCATGACCGACGTGTGGCTCACCATGCTCAGCATGATCGTGGGGGCCACCTGCTACGCCATGTTCATCGGCCACGCCACCGCCCTCATCCAGTCGCTGGACTCGTCCCGGCGCCAGTACCAGGAGAAGGTCAGCGGGGTGTGGGAGGGAGGGCCTGGCTACTGGGGAAAGAGCGGGTCCAGCTCCAGAACCAGCTCAGCACAGCTGCCGTGGCCTGCTGATTCCAGAGGTTGGGATTTTTGTCCTTGCCACTCTCCCTCAGCTTGTTGCAGGAGGAGCTCAGGCTGCCCATTGACAGAGAGACCATACTGGGGTCCATACTGGGGTCACATCCTGCCCTCTGCCCTGGGCCCACCTGCATCCTCAGTGCACAGGTGTCCTGTCCTTCTCCCCCTTTGGGTCAGGGCACTGGAGCAGGGGTGTCTGTATCTACACCGCTGAGGAGAAGGGAGGCATAGTCCAGCCATGCAGGTGGTCCCAGCTGAGCCCTGTGTGACCCCCCTTGTCCCCACAGTACAAGCAAGTGGAGCAGTACATGTCATTCCACAAGCTGCCTGGGGACACGCGCCAGCGGATCCACGAGTACTATGAGCACCGCTACCAGGGCAAGATGTTTGACGAGGAGAACATCCTGGGGGAGCTCAGTGAGCCGCTCAAAGAGGTGCGGGCAACACTCCTGTGCTGTGACCCGGAGGACAGAGGCTGGTGCTGGCAGGGGCCAGGCTCGGTGATGTCCCCACTGACCTGCTCCTCACCCCACAGGAAATCATCAACTTCAACTGTCGCAACCTGGTGGCCAACATGCCCCTGTTTGCCAACGCGGACCCCAACTTTGTGACGGCCATGCTGACCAAGCTGCGCTTCGAGGTCTTCCAGCCTGGGGACTTCATCATCCGTGAGGGCACCGTGGGCAAAAAGATGTACTTCATCCAGCACGGCGTGGTCAGCATCCTCACCAAGGGCAACAAGGAGACAAAGCTGTCTGATGGCTCCTACTTTGGGGGTGAGGCTGGGCTGGGGGAGCTGGTGAACAGAGTAGGGGCCAAAAGCTGTCTGGGAGCAGAAGCTGGGGCATCCCTAATATTTCTGCCTGCCCTTCTCCTCTTGCCCAGTGCCAAAGTCTTGGCATCCATTTCACCCCAGTTCTGGCTGGCTGGGGCCGAGGGAGCATCCACTGCCGGCCAGGGAAGGAGGGGAGTTTAGAGCAGAACATCTGAGCTAGTTTATAGGATACAGGCACAGCTCTGGGAAGGAAACAGGCCAGGCCATCACAGCAGCCACACCTGAGGGTGTCTCCATGGCCTGGAGAGGGAGGAAAATGCCTGGCCAAGGACACAGCCGTGGCTGTGCAGGCTGCGGGGTCTTCCCCTGTCTCTGAGCCATGTTTTGTGCAGGGTTTTGAGGTGCTGGGCAGTCCTGTTCCTGCTCTCAGGGCTGGGAGGAGGATGGATGGCTGTGTCACCCTGACCCCAGCCCCGTGTCCCTGCAGAGATCTGCCTCCTGACGCGGGGCAGGCGCACGGCCAGCGTGAGAGCCGACACCTACTGCCGCCTCTACTCCCTGTCCGTGGATAACTTCAACGAGGTGCTGGAGGAGTACCCCATGATGCGCAGGGCCTTCGAGACGGTGGCCATGGACCGGCTGGACCGCATAGGTGAGGAGGAGTGACCTCCTGGGCTCAGCACAGCCACCTCTACAGCCACTCCCAGGGCCCACGGGCCCCCACACCCGCAGGTGGTGGAGTCACAGAGCTGGCATGAGGTGATCGCAGTGCCCCAACCCCGTGGGTGCCCAGCAATGAGGATGATGGGGAGCATGAGGAAGGAGCCTGCCCTCTCTCTCCCCCCCAGGAAGATCCAGGCAGTGCCATAGGACAGGCTTCCCTGGGAAAATGTAACTGCACTGCACTGTACTTGCAGTGTTTGGCAGTGACCAGCTGCTTGTCCTCACCCTTCCTTGCCTGTGGAGGACAAGCAGAACCCCAGCCCCCCAGTCCCTTTGGAGTCAGGATTCTCCTGTTTTGTTCCTGCTGCTTCCACTGCTTCCACAACCCTAACCCTCACCCTTCCTTGCCTGTGGAGGACAAGCAGAACCCCAGCCCCCAGTCCCTTTGGAGTCAGGATTCTCCTGTTTTGTCCCTGCTGCTTCCACTGCTCCAGTCTGGACCCTTCCCAGGGTCTTGCTTCCCCTGGAACGCTGGTGAGGCTTTATTGTCCCTTCCCCACTGCCACCCTGCCCTGCACACTGTCCCCAAGAGCCCACGCTCCAGGGTCGGTGACACTCCTGCCTCCCCTCCAGGGAAGAAGAACTCCATCTTGCTCCGCAAGCGAGCCGAGCACAGCTCGGGGCCCCTGAACAACGAGATGATCCAGCAGATCGTGAAGCACGACCAGGACATGGCCCACAACATCCAGGACCTGCAGCAGATGGCGATGGGCCGGGAGCTGAGCGGCAAGCCGGTGATCTGGGAGCCGCTGGTGCACGCTCCCCTGCAGACGGCCGCCGCCACCACCAACGTGGCCATCGCGCTGACCCACCAGCACAGCCTGCAGGCTCACATCTTCCTGCCGCCCTCCTCCATCTCCAGCCCGCTCTCTCCCGAAGCCACCCTGCTCACCAAGCCGGTGCGCCGCTCCCAGCCCAGCCTGGGGGGCTCCCGGCCCTCCTCCGTGAGCTCCCCCTCCGGGGCGCAGTCCCACCTGCAGACGCCGGCCGCGGGTTCGCCTTCCTCCCCCATGGTCCAGTCCCAGGCGCCGCTGGAGGGCGGGGGCCAGAGACCCAGCCCCGGGGCGCAGCCCCCGCCCCGCGCGGCGCAGAGGGGCGAGATGCCAGCGGGGGCCAAGCAGCCCCCGGCCGGCCCCCAGCCCCAGCTCTCCCGGTCCCGCGGCGCCTCGCTCTCCACCTCGCTGCTGCAGCAAGCGGCGGGCGCCGCGTCCCCCAGCTCCGAGCAGGCGCTGCCGCCGGGGAGAACGCTCCACTACAGCCTGTCCCGAGCCACCGGCTCCCACATCTCCCTCCTGATGCAGCCCCAGCAGCTGGTGAAGCACAGGAGCATCCAGGGCCTGCCGGTGGGGCGGCTCACCCAGGATGTCCGGCTCCTCTCTGCCTCCCAGCCCTCCCTTCCCAATAAAGTGGCCCAGCAAGCCGACGGGAGCTCCTTGAAGCAGGGCAGGAAATCTGCAGGGAACCTGGCCCGCAGGTCCTCGCCCTCGGTAGCCGGACTCCTGGCCAAGCCGTGTGCGGGGATGCCAGGCCAGCCCGCACACCCGCAGCAGATGCCTTCAGGATCGCTGGCTCAGCCCGGCCGCTCCGCCGCGGGAGCGTCCACTCCCCAGTCCCCGGGCTCCGCGTCCAGGCAGGCAGCAGGTCCCTCCCGCAAGGGCTCCGTGGCCTTCAGCCCCGAGGTGGAAACGGCGAAGCCCAAACTCCCATCCAACATGTGAGTCCCGGCGGCGCCCGCGCAGGCAGGAGGGAGCCGGGCATCCCGGCGGCAGAGGAGGCAGGAGAAGCAGAGCACCAGCACCGCCGTGTCGGAGGGAAAATGAGGTGAGAGGCACCGGCCGGGGCCATGGAGGGGCTGTTTCAGGCACGGGGACACGGCAGGGATGAGCATGGGGCCAGCCCCGAGGTGGCCCAGCTGGATGAGGAGGGGGCTCTGCTGACTGCCCCAAGGGGGTCACCCTGCCCTTGCTCATCACCATCTGTGAGTTCTGCCCTCCTGCCGGAGGCATAGGACAGGTCAGAGCCCTTGCCCAAACTCTGGCTTCTCTGGGGAGCTCAGCTCCCCATAACTGCCCCTTGGGGCCTGGGCCCCCCACGCTCTGTGCCGTGTGTCCCACAGCCTGTCCTCAGAGCAGGCTGATGCTGGCAGCTCCTCCAGCTTGTCCTCTGTGGCAGCAAGAGCTGCCCGATGCCCACCTCGATCCCCAGATTGCTCTGCCCAGCCCCTTTGCCTTTAGGGTGAGGAGGCAGAGGCACCCCCTGGGTCCTCTGCCCGGGTGGAGGGAGGAGGCTGGAGCCCGTGGCAGGGTCTCCCTGGGCAGGCAGAGCATGAGGATCCAGGGTCAGCACTCCCCCTTCCCAGAGTGCCAGGATCACCTGGGGGTCCTGGGCAGGGCTCCCCTGGTGTGATGAGTGCCAAGGGGCAACGCTGGGGGCAGAGGAGCAGCCCCCCAGACCCTCTCCCCAGCTTGTGGGACCGTTTTGCCTCAGAGGTGCTGAGTGCCAGTGAGGTTGGGATGTGCTGCTGGGCAGGGCTCTGCCCCACACCCGGCTGTGGGGTGCCCCTCCACAGGGGCAGCCTGGGGGGATTCTGCAGCTCCAGGAGGATGCTCAGAGGGTCAGTCCAAAGGGACCCCTCTGTGGCCTCAGGAGGATGTCCAGAAGATAATCTGGCATGACCCTTCTGTGGCTCCAGGAGGATGCTCAGCCCGGGCTCTGCTCCCCTGCCCTGTGCTGCAGTCCCATTTCCAGGTCTCCTGGAGATGCCAGTCACCAGTGCCACGGGAGCTAAAGGCTGTCACAAAGAGATGCCAATCCCGGGCAGCGCCTGGGTGACGTGTGGGGCTGTGGTGTCACCCCCTGTCCAACAGGAGCTCGGGGTCCCCACAGATGCCCCACACCCCCCAGAGACAGTAGTGTGCAATGTGTGTGCCAGTCGTGGCTCTGCCAAGCAGCCGAGCTCTGCTTCCAGCGTCGCTTTGGGCCAACCGTGTTCAGTCCTGGTTAGAGTAGCGTCCCCTCCGTCCCCACCGCGCTGTGCCAGCTGCTTCCCACTCCCGGAGTCAGGAACCATGGCTTGTCTTCGTGCTCTGGGGCTGAGCGAGGCCCGCCGGACCCCCAGCGCAGCGGGCGAGGTCTCGTTCCCCGCGGTACTTACCGAAGTGAGGTGTGCCCTTCTCCACCCTCGTGTTTTGGGGCGTCGGGAGCAGTGCGGAGCGCAGGGCTGCTCTGGGAAGCACCAGCCCACCAGGAATCCCGGCAGTGCCTGCCACAGGGGATGTCCTGCACTGCCTTTTTTCCATGCATTTCAACCGCCCTCCCCTGCTCACCCCCACGTCCCGCTCCATCCCCGCGGTCGGCGTGTCCCCAGCAGCCCGTCGGGCGGGGACCGGCAGCGGAGCCGCGTTGTCCCAAGTCCCCGGGCTGTGTTCACACTGCGTGATGTAGATGTCTCAACGGTCATCCCAGCGCCCCGCAGAGCCCCGCAGAGCCCCGCAGAGCG